>NC_056625.2:4798069-5398069 GCF_002870075.4 Lactuca sativa | reverse complement strand
GGTAATCGGGATAGTGATTGGTTAGTGAAATTAAATATAACTTATTTATTGTGGGTTGAAAACCCTATATGCTCACCAGGCTCCCAAGCCTGACCCACTCAGTTTTATTTGTATTACAGGAAGTGGCACAAGGGCGTAAGATGGATGGATCATCTTGTTGTTTTGTTTACAAGTCTGTATATGTATATATTTGTTGAATGACTTGTAATGTTTATCGTTTATGCTTCATGGTCTGTATCGGAACATGACATCCCGAGTTTTGATTATATAATGAAATGCATCTCTTGATGAAATGCTTTGATAAATATTATTTTATCATGTTTTGTTTTGGGAACAAATTCCACAACTCTTTCAAATCAAAAGGATTTACTCTGAAATTATTTAAAAGCATAAATGAAAATCGGTCTTTTCTGGCCGTGATTTTGGGGATGTCACAAAAGGCGTGGTTGGAGGAGTTGGTAAAGCGTTTGGTTTATGAACCAGAGGTCCCGGGATCGGGATCCCAGGCACCCCCAAATCCGTTTCCTCTTTTTTTCAGATGCGGGGCGAGGAAGTAGCTGTGAGGCGAGGCTGCTGCGAGGCGATGCGATGCGAGGTGCGAGAATGCTGCTGACCACGAGACCGAACACGTGCGAGCTGTATTCTCGGATCGCAAACTCCAAACCGTGAACCTCGGGCTGTGAACTCCGAAACCCTAGCCGCCGACCGCAAACTCCGCCACCCCCCCGCAGCTGTCGACCAAAAACAGTGATATTTGCCCTTTTTTGCTCCAAAACTCGATCAAAAACCCGTTTTTATGAAAAACACGAAAAACAACCCCCCCCCCCTAATTTTCAGAGATCTATCCAAAAAAGCAAAAATCTTTCAAAAATAAGATCAAATAAGCCCAAGATCTGACAAAATTGACTGATACAATCCTTGCTTTGATACTAATTGTAAGTCCCAAATATGTCTGTGTATCAATTAGATCCGTTTGATGGTGCGGAATCCCAATCAAACTGATGATGTCAGATTAAATAGAAGAGAAGAAGAATAAGAGTAATATGAATCTTCAATGTATTGAATAGATTGGAATGATGCTCCTTTGCATGAGATTCACACACACACACACACACATAAGCTCCTATGTTCTCTTCTGTTCATCATTCTCTACTCCTCACCGTTAACACCTATATATATACAAGGGGAACATGGGCCGGAGAACGTGGGCCGTATACCTGTTTACGGCCGTAAACACAACTATAAACATGTATACGACCGTAAACACCAAGTTGTTTACGGTCCAAGACACAAAAATACATTTTCCTAGAAAAATAAAGTATAAACCATATTTTTGAGCCAACACTAGAGAAGGTTAGTATCAATGGTGAGGACTGGCTCGACTGCTTCTTGGCTACTGGTGGGATGAGAGCCCCGTGGAGGGCTCGTGGGAAAATACCTGAGTTTTTCATCAAAAGAGAAGGTATGAGGCTTCTTCTTCTGTTTTCTCTTACCCCCTCCCCCCCCCCCCCCCCATTTTACTCGGTAAAGTACTTTAAAATCGGTAATTTTGTTAACCGTTTCTACCTTTGTTTTATTGTCAGATGTGGAGGAGGTTATCTCCTTAGAGAAAGCTCTTCAAGGTTTATTCGATGGTGATCTTGAGTGTCGCGATGTCGACCTTGTAGAGACTCTTCCACCCCCTGTTTCTGGTCGGGGAATTTGGGCTTTATATGGGTCTCCCATCGGCACAGAAAGTGCTATTGGCGCCTTCGAGGACCCGAATCTACAGGACGTTGTTGTTATTAGTGCTTCTCAGAAGGATCCTGCCCCTTCTGGGTCCCCAAGGAGTCTCCGATGTGTCAAGAGGCAATTCGCTTTGTTGGAAGCCTCTTCCAGCGGCAGCGTTGAGATGGCTAGAACCAAGCCCCCGCTTCACAAGAAACGTAATCTAAGTTTCATGCAAGGGGGTTCCAAAGGTTCCACCGGTGCCCCCGATGAAGGGCCTCCGAAACTGCTAGAGGGGGCACACAATAGGGCGACTGAACTGCCCGGTCATACAGAGAACGAAAACCCCGACGTGACCGAACTTGATCCTACTATTGTTGGATTAGGTGTCTAAGCTCATAAATATAATTGTTTTGTACTTGATTTGATAGTAGCATGGTCCTTTTGGGTTGCCTTCACCATAGAAACTTGACAGGATGAATTATGGAGAAAGAGGTATTTTCTTATATAAGGAAAATTGTAGTCTTAAACCCTATGACCGGAAGTGAAAGAGACTGAGTACTTGAAAAATTATTTGTAGTTTTATAGTTTAATAAAACCGATGAAGTGTAAGCTTCCTGTAAACCAAAATTGTATTGTTAATCCCTATGTGAGTCGCTATATGTAACATCCCAATTTCGAGTCCAAAAATTTCATTTTAATTCACTGAGTATAAAACATTCATAATAAAACTACGTAGAAATATATCATTTCGTAAATCAACATATCATGTCTGAAAACCCAAATCATAAAATTTCAACATGTTAGAGTACAATCCCAGAATATCTCAAGTGTGGAAAATCAATGCGTGTGTGTATGATGTACTGCTACCGCGCCAGCTCTTTCCCCTTCACTGAAGAGGTACCTGAAACCAAAACTGTAAACTATAAGCACGAAGCTTAGTGAGTTCCCCCATCGTACCATGTACAATACAATCACATAGCATACATACTTCCGGGCAATTCTGGGGTGCCCGACCCACCTGGTACGGCCATTCTAGGGTGCCCACCTACCCATGTCAAGCCATTATGGGGGTGTTGACCGTGAAACCAAAACTGTAAACTATAAGCACGAAGCTTAGTGAGTTCCCCCATCGTACCACATACAATACAATCACATAGCATACATACTTCCGGGCAATTCTGGGGTGCCCGACCTACCTGTTACGGCCATTCTGGGGTGCCGACCTACCCATGTCAAGCCATTATGGGGTGTTAACCGACCCGTGTCAAGCCATTCTGGGGTGCTGAGCTACCCATCGGTCCTAACAACCGACCCTCGGGGACTATTCCCCATACTACCACTATCACATATAACCTATCATGCCAGCATATAAACATATCATCACATGCTGTCAGGCATCTCTGGGGTGCCTGACCTACCCTTCGGTCCTAACAACCGAGCTCTACTACTATCACATATAGCATATCGTGCCAGCATATAACATAACAGGTAGTAGCAAACCTAGATGATATCACAAAGACAATCATCTAACATACAACTCCTGCTGGTGGGCCGACATTGTGGCCGTAGACCCACTGCTACTGGAAGGTAACTCACCTCATACGAGTAGTTGTTGATAATCTGTGTGGAAAATCTCTGTGTGCTGCTGCTCCGGAAATCCTCCAGCTATAATCCCCACAAAAACACTTAGTCAGAGTCTGATATCTATTCTTAGGGTAAAATGACCATTTTACCCCTGACCAAGTCCAAGTTAAAGTCAAAGTCAACTTCCAATTGACCTGACTTTCCGAGTTGGGCCTCCAACTCGTCGAGTTCCTACCCTTCATCTATCCTTCTTCATGCATCTACCCGTCGAGTTTAGCAATGAGTCGACGAGTTCTCCTTCTAAAACATCCTCGCATGAACCTTTAACCGATTCGCTGAGTGGTATGAACAAATCTTCAAGTTCATTTTCATCCCACAAACAAGTCTCGTCCTTGACTCGCCAAGTTGTATGAACAATTCGTCGAGTTCATCTTTAAATTTGGGAGATTGCCTTGGACTCGCTGAGTCTGCTCATGCACTCGCCGAGTCTTATGAACTCCAGGACTATGGCTTATCCCAATACGTTGGGTCACTCCCCCGGACCTTCTAAAACTTTACCAGCACTCTACTGGGTCTCTTTGACCCATAACAAAAAAAAGGGGGTCTAACCTCGGACTCGCCGAGTCCCAAGAACGACTCGCCGAGTCGATATTGTCCAAGTCTATTTCTTCGATTTCTGGTGTACAACTCTTGTCCAAATGATAGATCTAGGTCCCTAAACTCGATCTAGCACATAAAGTTACGAACTTTACGTGCATGCATGGGACTTTGAGTCAAAAAGGCTCTAAAAGCGACTCTTAAGCTACATGGGGGCTTCCATGGGTGCAAAAGCAGCCCTTTTCTGCCTTGTAACTCCTTCATGGACCTAGATCCGAAGCCTCAACCCCCAACCATGCTTGCAATCATGGTTGGTTACCAAGAATGGCTTATAAAAGCCCTAAATCTCCCAAAAAGGAATCTAGCAAATCAACAAGAAAGGTATCGACTTTATGCCTTCTGGGAACTACAAATGATGCACAAACGTGAACTCCCTTGGTATTCTCTTGATTCCTCTAGGATTTTCCTTCTTCTTTGAGTTCAAAATCACCAAAAAGCACCACAAATGCCTTAGCTCTTTACACAAACGGTTAGTGTTTGCTATGGGGGGTTTCTGGAAGCAATAAGGACGAAGGGTGGCTAGATGAGATGCTTAAATAGGGTGAAAACCCGTAGATTAGGGTTTTGTCTAGTCAGAGTCTACTCGTCGAGTATGGGAGCCGACTCGACGAGTTGGGCCTTCAACTTGCCGAGTCCCAGGCCAAAAAGTCAAAATACTTAAATAGAATACATACCAGGAACCAGGTGCTACACTATAACCATGCTTGGTACGACTAAAATGCCTATCATGACGTTCTTCAGGCGTTGGTTTCGGTAAGATATTTGTCACCCTATACTAGCCTCGTCTAGCTGTAGCGAACTACTCAGGTGTGGGGGTGTCAACCCTATATAGATCTATACACAATTACCTCGCTCCCTCCAAGAGACTCTTGTTATAACTAAAGGACTTATGATGTACGCCAGGTAGGTACGGCGAAGGGAAGTCTCACAAGAGCCTTAATAGATTTACATGAACTATGACTCCCTTTATTTACAAAAATAAGATAATTATGCCTTTAAATAGGTATGTGTACCTTTGAAAAGTATGGTTTGTGACCTCCAACGTATACAGATTATAGTTTATTATGTTTGTTTGTCAAGACAATTTATTTAATCATATATATATAAATACACATAAGTTAAGATGTCTAGATATTTTAAAAGAATATATCATATAAACTTACATCTCACACAAGTATAAGAACTTTTAGGATGATAAATACAATTTCTAGTTTTTGACTTTTCTGTCCATGTTTTCAGAAACATTATACAAAAATCATCATAACTCGAAATTTGGATCTGTAAAATCTAAGAGTTTGGAAAATGAGTCTAATTTGTTCACAATTTTAATGTCCTCAAACTAGTGTGAAAATGTTCATCTTCACAGACTGGTCCGAAATCATTTCTGAAATGATAGACGGTTTTGTAAAAATCGCCAAAAATTGTGGAAAAATCGTATAAACGCGTGCGAGTAGTCCTTAGAAAGTTATAAACCTGAAATATTTACATATTAAATAGTTTTGAAAAATATTATGTTCAAGATGATCACAACAGTCCATAAATGGAGCATAACTTTTCTGTTGCAAGCTGATGATTAAGTTTAAGTTATACATGTTTGAACCCAATACTCATTTTTTCTATTTTTGAGTGTATAACTCATATCCACAAGTTTTTATGCAATATATATGTTAACAACCACATTTCTCATGATTTTTATGAAGATGTATAAGATAAACTCCATGTTCATGCAAATACTCAAAGGTTAAACACATTACACACCGGTACTTGCAATTATCCATTAGTTAAAAAAGATTTGACTTGTATTCCCCCCCCCCCCCCCCCCCCCGCCCCCAAAGAGTATGAAAAACACGAAAAGTATTGAGGTATGAAGCTCACCTTGGTGTTTTCGTGTGATAGGAAGAAGAAGTAAGAAGAAATGTAGATCCTAGCTTGAACTTGGTGAGATTCTCTAAAATGGGTAATGTTCTAAGAGCTACACACAAAAATGGTGTGTAAATGTGATGATCTTAACCTTTTGGTGTATGAAATAACTTGAGTTATATAAGAACTTACCTAGATTTCTTAGGACCACTTGAAGATGCTCTTTTCTTTGATGGTGTTTTTTCAAAAATTTGAGAGGAGAAGGGAGAGTTTGGAGGATGGAATGGTTTGCAATTGAATTTCGGTGTATGTGTGTGTTGTGTTGTGGCCGAGAAGATAAGAGAGAAGAGGGAGAATGAAGTTGACCTTGTTGCTAATTGATGTGAGTTGCATGGATATATGGAGGGTTTTGTCTAGGTACATGGGGGGTAATTAGGAGGTGGCACCCTTATTATCCACCTTTTTTTGTTTAAGCAATACCCGTCCGTAGGCTTTTCGGCCCACAGGGTGGCCCAAAATAGTGGTGTTCGGTTTTTGACTTGGTCCAATAAGGGTTTTCGGCCCATTGATGCTTAATAAAGGTTTTTGGTTCAAAGAGACCAAAGATAGGAGTTCTCGGCCCATTAATGCCTAAGCAAGGGTTCTCGGCCCAATGGAAAAACCCAATAAATGTTTTTGGCCCGCTAATGGTCAATAAAAGGTTTTCGGCCCAATAAGACTAAGTGAAGAAGTTACCAGACCAATAGGGACCAATGAAGAAGTCTTGGTCCAATAGGAGTTTTGGGCCAGGAATTCTTGTGCTAAGGCCCAAAATTGATTGGACTTGGCTATTGGATCGAGTTTTGGACTTACGTGAGGCTGTTTCATTGTGATTCTAAATGTACGCTCGTATGGATTACAATAACATTGTAATTTTGGACTTCAATAGCCTAATGAAATAATGTTACATAGAGGGGTTGTTTGAACAAGAGTCACAATCTCAACCCTAAATTTGCTAGTTGTGACATAATATAATAATCAAATTGCCTTATCTTCTCATCTAAGCCCCTTGGATGAAAATTCTAGGCTATCCGTAGCTAATTTTTCTCCACCCCATCCCACGGGGTTCTAGAGTCTTCCTGCTTCAAATTTCAATAAATATTCAAGCAGTACCTGCACTTTTAACTAATCCAATTAATTCTAATTAATTTCTAATTAATTATTAATTAACTAATACAATTGCTAATTAATATATTATTTTCATAACATGTTAATAAATTCATTTATGTTGATTTCTAATTAATTTATTAATCACATAATAAATTAATAAATCAGTCTCCCTTTCTAAAACTCATCCTTTTCAATTACTAGGTTTGAGCGCAACCCATTAGGACTTTGCTAATAATTCAAGATTATACTAATTTAGTTATTGGCTTAGACACCTAATCCAACAAATTGGATGGGAAGGTACATACCTATAAAGCTAGGTTGGTTGCAAAGGGCTTCACTCAAATCCAAGGGATTGACTATGATGAGATCTTTTCTTCAGTAGCTAAGATAAAATATATCAGGATTATGTTTGATATAGCTGCATTTCATGATTATGAAATTTGGTTGATGGATGTTAAAACTGTTTTCCTTAATGAAAAGTTATCTGAGGACGTCTACATGAATCATCCAGATGGTTTTGTACATGCCAAGTTTCCTGATAGGGTGTGTAAGCTTCAGAAATTTGTTTATGGATTGAAACAAGTATCTCACAGTTGGAATCTTTGTTTCCATGAGAAAGTAAAAGAATTAGGGGTCTCTCGAAGTGAAGATGATTTCCGTGTATATGTCAAAGCTAGTGGGAGGATATTGACTTTCCTATTCTTGTATTTTGATGACATACTCCTTATAGGAAACGACATTCCAACTTGCAAGAAGTTAAATCTTGGCTTAAGAAGTAGTTTGCTATGAAGGATCTAAGAGAAGCATCATATATGCTGGGAATAAGGATTCATTGGGATAGAAACAATCGTCTTATTAGTCTTATCCAGAGTACTTATTTGGATAAAATACTAAAGAGTTTTAGTATGGAGAATTCAAAGAAAGGGGAATTGCCCATTCATAGTACTATTACGTTAAGTAAGACTCAAATTCCAACTATTGATGAAGACATAGCTAGCATGAGTCGAGTCCCATATGTTTTGTCTGTAGGATCGATCATGTATGAAATGACTAGTACTTGCCTTGATGTGTCTTATGCTTTAAGCATGGCTAGTCGATTTCAGGGAAATCCTGGCAGAGCCCATTAGATTGTGGTGAAAAATATTCTTAAGTATCTGTGAAGAACAAAATACATGTTCCTAGTTCTTGGTGGCAATGATACGTTAAGGTTAATTGGTTACAATGGCTCTAGATTTCAAACAAACTAAGACGACTTTTGTTTTTAGTCTAGTTGGGTGGTCTTACTGAATGGAGGAGCGGTTACTTAGAAGACTTCCAAGTAAGACACGGTGGTTGATTCCACCTATGAGTCAGAGTACATTGCGGCGAGTGAAGCATCTAAGGAAGCGATATGGCTGAAGAACTTTATCAAGGATCTCAGAGTCATTCCAACTATTCAAGAAGCAATGGAACTGTTCTACGATAATGAAGACGTGGTTTCTTTGACGAAAGAACCAAGGATCATGGAAGATCCAAGCACATCGACATGAAGTACCATTATATTTAACATCGGGTAGAAGAAGGGCACCTTCTGGTGAAGCGATTATCAGCAGAAAATTACATTACAGATCCTTTCACAAAGGCTCTGAGTAGAGTCAAATACTACCAACATGCTAGGAGCATAGGTTTAAGAGACGATATTAATTTTAGTAGTTAGGTGATATTTTGAAACTTGTAACATAATAATCGTACTGCCTTATTCAATTATTTATTCTTTTGTTTCTTTTTACATTTTTACGCTTATTGAGTTATTTGAATTATTCAAACTTCCACAATCGTTCATACTTTTAGAAGTAAATAATGAGTTAAGACTGTCATGAATGGATTGTAGATTGTTGATTGAGGTTAAGAAATTGTATTTGAATTGCTATATATTCATCTGTACTTTAAAAATATAGATTTTAAGTATTGGATAAACCCACGCTTAGAGATTACTTCATGAATCTTGTCATGAGTAATTCTAAGAAGATAATATCTATTATTCTTAAAGTGGAGATATGTAGTTCATACTTACAGCTCAGCTATGCATTGGTTGACTCAAACGCATCTCGTAACCAGATATTATAAAGGGTTATTACATGTGTGATTTTATATATGAATTATATGTCCATGTCGTCAAAGTAATTCGTTCCTTTTGCCCTAACAGGAAAAGTGATATCATTGGGCCTTTCGATGATTTAATGTTGACTATATATAGTGTTGGGCCCAGCAAGGACTAATTGATGTGTTAAATTTGAAGTCCAATAAAGTCTTTACAAATTGGGAAAACGAGAAACATAATCTTGGACAATGAGACTGATTTTGATCAATGTCTCGTGTCCATATGATATCTTGTAGAACGAAGGAGTAGTTGATCACTTATCCTAGGGCCAATAGTTGTTTTAAATCAGAGTTTGGCAGTGGGTTTGGAAAGCACTCATTACCAGTTACTTCAAGGTCTATACTTGCAATTATAGTTACATACTTATCCAAGTGGGAGACTGTTGGATTAAGGTATCTAAGCCAAGAACTAAATTGGTATATTCTTGAATTAAGATTAAAGTCCTTTTTGGGTTGCCCTTATAACTAGTAACTGAATAGAATGACTTTTAGAGAGAGAGGATGATTTATTAATTTAGTATATGATTAATAAAATAGTTAGAAATCAAAATAAATAATTTATTTAGATATTATATGATTAATATATTAATTAGAAATTACATTTATTAATTAATAATTAATTAGAATTAATTTTGTGATTAATTAGATTAATTTGAAATACAGGGACTGAATGTGACAATGTTTAGATGTTGAGTATTGAAGAATTTCAGAATCTTCCCATAGGGAGGAAGGTTTTGGAAGAGGCTTCCTAGAGTTTCTAGGAGCCTTAGGTAGCAAGAAAAGAAGGGTAATCTATGGATACCTGCCTAATCAAAGCCACCTTACTCACCTATATAAACCCCTTTAGGGTTCATTATTTTCGTCCCATCCTTCCACCACATATGAGCCGAAATTGCTCTCCTCTCTCCTCTCTCTCAAAGTCTTCTAGTTGCTAGGGTTTTGGGTACAAGCCATTAGAGGCATCCAAGCTTTTAGTGCTTACTTTCTAAGGAAGTCAAAGGAGGTTTTACTTGACTAATTGCTACATTAATCAAACCGTGTGTAACCATAAACTCTTTTGTGATTTTTTATTATTACTAGGGATTCCTATGGTTTCTTGATATTCATAGTTAGTTTCTATCAATAGAGAAAACATAGATTCTTTCTAGGTTGCATGTGAACTTAGGGGTTTAAGATTTTTTCCACCACATGATAATTTTGTTTTATAGCCTAGAAAACCCATCAATAATGGCATATTGTGAACACTTACAACAAGTTAATTGGTAAATGATGTATAAAAAATATGACTAAATGTGAACAAAATCAATAGTTGATTACCCTAAACAACCATTTTCCTTATTTATAATTGGCCATACCGCTTAAATATAGGCTCCATAAAAGATTTTGAAAAAATAAAAAGAAGCTATAGACTAGGTAATACTTTTGTAGTTAACAGAACCAATTAAATTTGAACGTAAACACAACAATTACAAACTACGTAAATGCCATTAAAATAAAGTATGGAGAGGTGGATGCGGACAATCATTCTTTTGTCGTGGGTAGAGCGTCTTTGCCACTTTAATGACCTCTAGAATGTGCAAAAATAAAAAACTGCAAATGAGGAAAACAAGAGAATAGTATTGTAATGTGAATAGTGAAACATATACATTAATAAATTTGAATACAAGCACAAAAGTAGTCTTGGTGGGTAGATCCATTGCACCCATCAAATGACCTTCTACATGTGAAAAAACGAAACCTTGTTAGCGGAAACGTATAGATTCAAGCTACAAAACTAACGAACCAGAGAGAGAGAGAGAGAGAGAGAGAGAGAGAGAGAGAGAGAGAGAGAGTTGAACGTAAAACAACAAAAAATAAGAGAGCAAGATGACATTGTAAAACATGACATATAAAAACCAATGCATTCCTTAAAGACATGACCGTAGAGGCAAGAATAATTATATTTAGAGCTTTATGTTGCATCATAGTTAGTGATATATTAACTGACCATTGAAGGATATTGTAACACCCCGGATTCGCAGGTATTATTTATTCTTGTATTTTTGGTAATTTGTGAGGAGACTCGGCGAGTTGGAGCCCAAACTCGCCGAGTAGGATCGCGGTTTTGGACGCGGGTTCGCGTCTGGACTCGGCGAGTCCAAAGAGTGGATTCGGCGAGTCCACGATGTTTAATGAAACCCCAATTCCCCGGGTTTGGAGCCTATTTAAGGGCACTTATAGTGTGACAACCCGATATTTCAACTCTTTGTAATGACCTAAAAAGTCAAGTATTGTAACCACCTGGGAGTTAATAAAATTAACTTTGATAATAAAATGCCCAAAAAGTATCTATTTAAATTCCTACTATGTTTAATATCATTAAACTGGGATAGTACGTAACAAGGATGCCCAAATACGACTTCGTATACTAAAGTTAAGATTTTTCCAAGTTCATCTTAGCAACAGACAGCTAAAAACTCGAATCGAAGATTGAACGACTTTTGGCCGGAATGACCTAAACGAGAATCGAAGGTCTCGGCAATGGTATTCCAGCGGTAAAAAGTCTGGCAAAAACCGACGTCAGATAAAGAAGTTATGAATTTTAGAAGAATTTCCTTAATCACGTCATTTTAATAAATAAATAATAAAAATAATTTCGTAATTTACCGACGGAGTCTAAACGAAAGTTGTAGAGCGTAGTCTCACCTACGCGTGGATATAAAGACCATCGAAAACGGAATTCGTATGAAGAAGATATGAATTTTAGAAGTTTATTAAATAAATTATATATAAATTTATTTATAAACTCTTGGTATTATCCGAAGGAGTCAGCAGATAGGGCCGAAGTACGCCCTGCGTACCCTCGTACGCCCCGCGTACTCAAGGCCAAGGCCTCAGATCGTCCACGTCCCGGTCTATGCGAAGCCTAGCCTGTCCCATCCGAAGTCTGAGGCAGTCGAGGACTCGGTCATGCATGACGTACGCGTACGCCCCGCGTACCGAGGCGGTTCCAACCTCCTATAAATAGAGATGCGAGGGTTCTCGGAAAAATTGCTCATTCTCTCTCACTTTTCTTGCGTTTTGCCTCGTTTTCCATGCCCGCACTACCCCGAAGCCCTGATCATTTTGCTCAAGTCCCGAAGGTCGATTTTACTCCCGAGATTCCCGAGAAAAATCCGTTTCCCGAGACGAAACTCTGCCTGGTTTTCCATCTCGCTATCTTCAAACTTTCAAGTGAGTTCATACCCCTTAATTAACCGTTTTTAAATATTCTAAATGCTTTTATATGCTTTCTAAGGGGGGGGGGGGGGGGGGGGGGGGGAATACAAGTAAAACACACGACTACTATCGGGTGTTATATATAAAGATTATTATACACTTTTATTTAGTAGAATCATATGTGATTTATAAACTTTATAGGGAACTCCCGTGTACAAAACATATTACAATAGTATTCTATCTTTAAAAACTATAAATTGTTGTAATGCATGTATAAACCGAACATTTTCCTAGATTTAATGTTTATGTGTCTATCTTAGGCTTTACAAAAAAATCTATGCTTTCATAACAAGTGATTCCTTTTCTAGATATTCTAAAACAAATGAGGCACACTTTTAGAAAACTATAATAGGTATAGTTTTACGAGGATATTGCTAACTTTTACATACTAGAAACACGATTTTCAAGAAATCACATTCATATACAAGAACAAACGAACATTTTAACACGTAAATCTGTTTTTATACCACGGTTTTGTGAGACATTAACTTCACGTACGTTCGAGTACACATTTCAAGTCCTGTATTATATACCAGAATCCCTTGGAGGGGGAGCATGGTGTTTGTGTATAGATCTATACGGGCTTGACAACCCACGCCTTGACTGTTAGCTATAGTCCACCATTTGGGGTGACAAACGTCATAACATTCCAACGCCTGAAGAACGTTGTGTTTAGGCATTCCGAGTCAATAGTATGGTTATAAAACTCACATGAGGTATTAAAAATACATTGATTTACGAGGTTTTCAAACGTATTGGTTATTTATACACTTACAAACATTTCTGAAACAAACTTTGGTCTTGAGTGAAGACTACTTTTATATTAGTAGAAAATATAGGATTTTCTAAACACAAACAAACAAGGTCAAAACATTTCATTTCATACAAACATTGTCATTTAAATACTTATGAAACTCACCATCTTAAATGTTGATCTACTCTTTCAAAATTACTTGTATGTCCCGGGGAATCAGTAATTTCATGTATCATTATGCTTTTGATGAAGGGATGCTGCGGCGCCAATTTAATCTCATATTTTGACATCATATTATAATTGGTTTTGAACATGTAACTTTGACAAATGTAAACTTTCAATTATATATATGATGGTTGTATTGCTTTCTTTACTATGTATTCATTTGTTACATTACCACATGAAGTCATCCGCACCCGAACGTTTCCGCCGTTCAAGTTTGGGGGTGTGACATATAGCGTCCTATTGCGGCTACCAGTCCCTTGAGAGAACCCTAAGAGAACTAAATTGCTTTGAGAGAGAAGAAGTCAATTTTGGATCTTTGTATCCTTTGTTTAGCAAGAAGAGGGTGACAAGAGCAAGGAGGAGGTGAGATTCAAGTAGATCCAGAGTCCAGAGGCTTCATTTTGAGGTAATAGTTCGAATCTCCTTCAGTTTTAGGGTTGATCTTTAGAGTTAGGGTCTTCTAACCCCTTTGGAGAATGATTATGAGAAGCAAATGGTCCCTCTTCGAGTTTGTGCCTTGGATCTGGGCTCAAAGAGGTCCAGAGACCTTAACCCTTGGAGCTTTTTGGGTTAGTATGGAGTTATTGGACTTAGGTTGTCATTTTTGGGACCAAATCTCCTTTTGATGCCTTGTTGTGGTTCTACAAGCATCAAGTTTCGAACTTTACGCGACATTCATGCTTGGGAAGGCCAGATCTATGGTTTGGGGAAACAGATCTGACATCTGGAGGCCAATTGAGTTTGTGCATGGAATGAACTCGCCAAGTTGTTCTTGAGACTCGGCGAGTAGGATTTGGGTTTCACATAAATTGTTCAGCGAGTAGACTCGCCGGGTTGGGGGATGACCCAGTGAGTTAGGGAGAGTCAAAGGGGGGGGGGGCTGAGTCAAGCAGGAACTCGCCGAGTTGTTCTTGAGACTCGGCGAGTTGAGTCGTGGTGGCCCCGCGATTCATGCTAGGTGGAACTCATCGAGTTAGGGAAGTACTCGACGTGTCAAGAGAGGATCCGAGGGAGTCAGTGAACACGTATAGACTCGCCGAGTCGCTCTGGTGCACTCATCGAGTCCGGTGAAAGTTGACCGTTGACCAGAGTTGACCAGTGTTGACTTGATAGGGTTAGTAAACCTTAGTTGTGAAAGTGTTAATTAGAGATATATTGTATTATTGGAGGATTATAGCTCGGGGGATCGAGCACGAGTGATTTCAGGGATTTGCGAGTTATCGAGATACGCGAGGTTAGTCTTCTCACTATACTTTACCTTGAGTAGGTAATCAGAGTTATGTGACAGAGTACTTGTATGCTATCTATATGTTATGTGTTGTACTGCATTATTTCTATGTGATTTATGTTGTGCATGCTTATAGAGTTGGAACCGGAAGGTTCACAGAGTTAGAACCAGAGGGTTCACAGAGTGGGGTCCACGGACCCACAGAGTTATAGCCTCGAGTGGCTAATATGTGCTATGTGTGGTATTTTGGGGAACTCACTAAGCTTTGTGCTTACAGTGTTTGGTGTTATTGTTTCAGGTACTAGTGATGACCGTGGGAAGGCGCCGGCTTGATCAGAACACACACACAAGATTTTTATATTATGAGATCTTGGGATTTTTATATTGCATGGATTGAGTTTCAAACAATGATGTTTTATGAATATTAAATGAATTATGCTTTTATAAAATGCGAAAAATTGTTTTGAATTTACGGTGTTACAAGTTGGTATCAGTGCCTTGGTTTGAGGGATTCGGGTACACCTTCGGGAGTATTTGAACTCAAACTGAGGATTTGGAAAGTATTTTCAAAAGAGAACCAGATTTTCTAAAAGAAGTAAAAGATTTTTAGAGAAACTCAGAGCAGAAACGTGTGTATGATCAGTCAAGCGCCCGAACGGTGATTTCCCAAAATACCCTTATATTATATGTTTATGAGATTGATATGATGTATTCTCTTGCTAGAGTGGGCTAGGTATTCCTATTAGGACTAGAGTGCCCTGATTTGTGATGCCTTAGCCTAGGGAGAGGTGAGCTGCTATGAGATGCTTGAGAGTGAATAGGTAGCAACGAGGAGCTTATGAGAGATCTGTTAGAGAGTGGATTATGCATAATAGAGTACTTGGAACTTGGGATCTGAAGAGGAGCATTTGGGGTGTATACTGAAACGATGCGGACAGTAGTATTGGGCCCGTACTACTGAAAGCACCGGGGCGGTGTATAGTTCAAGTAAGAATCTTCGGAATGCCAAGGATCAAGGAGGGATGAGTTGTTGAGTGTGAGTATGATCGAATGGGTTCTAATTTATCATATGTTGTATTTCAGAGGTAGATCATGGTGAGGACACGTCTTATGCCAGAGAGCAGTGGGGCTAGTGATGAGGAGATCCGCCGGATCATCCACGAGGAGGTGGCTGCGGCCATCATAGCAGAGATACCAGAGATGTTCGGGTCTATTAAGACCACGTTGATTGAGACCTTCGACGAGCGTTATGCTGCTCTTTCTTAGGCTGTTGTTGCAGCGGCCACCGCAGCTATTGCTGCCGCGAGGCCGCATGGTGGTGATGCGTTGCTGTTCCGAGAGTTCAGCAACACAAAACCGCCGGAGTTTGATGGGACCCAGGACCCGGTGGCGGCTATGAAATAGATTTCAGACATGGAGGGGTGTTTCTTCACTTCCTCATCTCCTGAGCATTTGAGAGTTCGGTTCGCGCTGAACCAGCTTCGCTTGGGAGCGAAGGACTGGTGGAAGTTTGTGACAGCGCACTTTACGCCTGCTGAACTTGCGGCAGTGACCTGGGAGAGGTTCACTGCCATGTTCCGAGATGAGTACGTTCCCCAGGTGGAGAGGGAGCGTTTAGCCCAGGAGTTTTTGACCCTCAAGCAGGGTACTGATGTTGGATAAGGTGTCTAAGTCCATAACTATTTCGGGCTTGTACTTGACCCGACCCGGCATGGTCCATTTGGGTTGCATGGCACCATGCAATTGGATAGACTAAATGAGAGAAATAACACTTGGAGATTATTAATATATTATAAGTTCTAATATATTAATAATATTATTTGATTAGTTGATCAAAGAATTAATTTGGAATTAATTAAGTGATCAAAGGATAACTAATTAAATATATGGGTTGATTATGTAAATCATCCATATCTTGTATAGTGGGCTAAGAGGCTCCATGGATTATCAAGTTGGGTTCTACCCATAGGATGCTCCATGGATGCTCCATGGGAGTTACAAACCCATGGGTCATGGAAATGAAGAGTCATGACACATTAGGGTTTACATGGTGTAACCCTAGATGTGTCAACACTATATAAGAAGCATATTCTCCACCAAAATCGGCTACACTAAGAAACTAGAGGGCTTGGCCAATTTTGAGAAGTGTGTGTTATCTCAAGAGTCTTTCCAAGAGCATTTGGTGTTGTGTGAAGCATTTGAGGCATCACACTTGGGGTGCTAGGCTCACAAGGTTTCAAGGAACATAAGCAACAACAAGGTAAGTTATTCTATCTTTCATTCAAGTTAAAATTGTTCCCCATGTATGCTAGATAGGAATATAACCTTGGAAATTCAACTTTGCATGATAATTAGACAAACATAGATCCAAGGTTATTAGGGTTGCATGTACACTTAGGAAGTGTTAGAATGCTCAAAACCCATCAGTGGTATCAGAGCCTAGGCTTGTTTGTTTGTTATTTGTGCTTAAAAGTTGAAGAAAGTCGAAAAGTCTGCTGTCTGACTGATGGACTCGGCGAGTCCATGGGGAGGACTCGTCGAGTTCATGTGTATCTTCAACCTACTCGGCGAGTAGGTTTATGCACTCGGCGAGTAGGGTCGACAGAGTGCAGAATTTCGACTTGAGTTGCTGGAAATGGATTAGAATCATTACCCTAAAATGTTTTGGTACTTGAAAACTTGTT
The DNA here is from genome assembly GCF_002870075.4 of Lactuca sativa. Taxonomy (NCBI): domain Eukaryota; kingdom Viridiplantae; phylum Streptophyta; class Magnoliopsida; order Asterales; family Asteraceae; genus Lactuca; species Lactuca sativa. The sequence goes on along the minus strand of NC_056625.2, from coordinate 5,380,821 downwards.
TTAGAAGGTGTAATGTCTTTTCTAACTCATTTACAACAACTAGTTATCAAAATTACAAAGATTAAATGTGATTTTGATGCTTGAAAGTGTTCATATTCATATTCTTGTTCTTATGATGTTTAGATGATCATAGGAATTATTTGTAACCTATGTGGTAGATTAATTCATGATCATAATGTGTTTTAATGGAGTCCATAACTTGTCCTCAAGTTATGGAAAACCAAAAGTCTCTTGGATTAAAAACCATTAAAAGAACACTAGAGTTACAAAAATGAAAAGTCCTCATTTTATTACTCTATTAAACTCATAAGTTACAAGAAATGAAAAGTTTGGAAAGTTTACAAAACTTGCCCTCAAGTTTTGGAACAAGTAAAGTTAAGTTAAAACTTTAGTTCCAACCCCTAGAATTTTAAAAGTTAAAATTCAACCCTTATACTTATATTATTATGATTTAATAATTATATATATATATATGTATAAGAACAAAGTCGTCTTACCGCTAGTACGCCTCATTCACGAAGCCGGTCTATAAGGTGGGTATAAGGTTGTTGCCTATAAAATGGTGACTTAATGGGTGTCCACTCTCACCCACCGCTTGCTTGATCGGTGGAGGGTCGTTAGCCGAACGGGTAAGACAAGGACTTATTAATTCTCATTCAAAGTATGATGAATATTATAAAGTAACTAAATGTTTTATTAAATTCCCAATCTTAGTTACTTTAGGAAAAATGTGAATAAGGTGCTATTCCATGAAATTACACTTTACACTTTGATTAAGTCGTTGGTGGAGCGTGTGTAGTTAACCGGCACACTAACTTGGACTTAACAAGGTAGGTAAAGGGTGACTTAGGGTTTATTATAGTATCGATGGAGCGTGTGTGGTTAACCGGCACATCGATTGAGTGATAAACTTTAAGGGTACCAAGTGATTTGCATGGTTACTTCACACCTCGTTTTGTGATCCTCGGTATCCCAGTCACAAAACTTGGAGGGCACACTCGAGATTGAAACATGCCTTTGAAAAGTTCATTGAATCTCAAAGAATCTAGGAATTTCTAAGAACCATTCAAAAACCTAATACTAAAATATTGCGTTTTTCATGGTGGAAATTGGTGAATCGTCATTCACCTACCTTTCAAATATGATATAGCTTAGATTACGGCATACCTCTTCTAAGTTATATTATATTGTGATTGGATCCTAGCCTTAATATTACATTTGGGTGTTTTATTAAGGACTCTCTTATATCTAAACTAATCTTGTTCTCTTTCCTTCAGATGTCTTTCAACAATGCTTCTGGCTCTAATCCTAATGGCTCCTTTACCCTTATGAACTTGTGTGGGAAAGTCACCTTTGATGGATCCAACTTCAATGAGTGGATCAGAAACATCAGGATGATTATCCGCTACGAGGACAAAGAATATGTCCTTGACAAGGAGCTTAAGGAGATTGATGAGTCCACTGCAACTCCTCAGGAGATCGCTGAATTTCGGGCACATGAAAGGGATGCTACGAAAGTGGCTTGCATCATGATGGCCACGATGACAGCGGAACTCCAAAAGTCTTATGAGGATTTCTACCCTTATGAAATGCACCAAGATTTGATGGAAAGATACCATCAAAGTGCAAGACAAGAAAGATATGAAATCATCTGCTCCATGATAACAACCATGATGAAGGACGGAGAATCCGTCACGAGCCACATGCAGAAAATGCAAAGATATGTGGATCGTTTGCTGAAGCTTAATGTGAAATTCCCGGAGGATCTTGCAATAGATATCATTTTGCACTCCTTACCATCGTGCTATGATCAATTCCGCATGACATATCACATGAACAAGGAAGAAGTCACCCTCAGCAAACTTCAGGGACTTCTCAAGACCGCAGAATCAGGTCTTAAGGGGAAGTCGGTTGCTATCACTCCTACTCAAAACTCTACTCCGGTTTTGGCAATCGGGAAAAGTCGAGGGAGGAAGAGAAAGAGCTCTTCTAAGGGTACCAAGGTTCGGACCCTTGATGGCTCTTCTTCAAGTGGAACCAAGAAAGGTTTCATTACTCCTTCTTCTGACCCAAAAGAGGCTGAATGCTTCTATTGCCATGAAAAAGCTCATTGGAAGCGGAACTGCCCAAAATACCAGCAAGATGTGAAGGATGGGAAAGTTAAACCCAACCATGCAGGTATTTACACTATCATTTCTAATAACTCACCCCATTCTAATTCTTGGGTCCTTGATACCGGGTGTGGTATTCATATTTGTTGTGACTTGCAGGGACTAAGAAGAAGTGAGGATGTGGAGCAAGGAAGGATAAACTTGATCATGGGGAATAGGAAAGCTATACCTGTTACCAAGATTGGAGTTTATACTTTATCGCTAAGTAGTGGGTTTAGTTTAGATTTGAATAAATGTTGTTACTCGCCAGGAATGGCAAGAAATATTATTTCCTTTCATGCTTTGTACAAACAAGGGTTTACCTTTTCATTTAATAATGAAGTTGGTTCTATTGATGCTTTCTTTAATAATGTTCTTTATTTTAAAGCATTACCTTGTGATGGTGTGTATGAAGCTGTATCTGTTGTAGATAACTTAGGAAATAATGTTTTGTGTATTGATTCTACCAATAATAACTTGGATAAAGCATCTTTATGGCATTGTCGTCTTGGACATATAAGCAAGAAACGCATAGGCCAACTCCAAAAGGATGGAGTCTTGGAGTCGTTTGACCTAAAGTCAGATGATAGTTGCGAATCATGCTTACTTGGAAAAATGACAAAGTCACCCTTCATAGGTTCGTGTGAGAGGGGTGAAGGTTTGTTGGACCTTATACACACGGATGTGTGTGGACCATTCAAACATGCCACAAGGGATGCAAATCGTTATTATTTGACTTTTATTGATGATTATAGTAGATATGGATATGTCTACTTGATCAAGCATAAGTCAGAGACTTTCGAGAGGTTTAAGGAATTTAAACAGGAAGTCGAGAATCAATTGGGCAGGAACATTAAGATGCTTCGATCCGATCGTGGTGGTGAGTATCTTAGTTCAGAGTTCCTCGACTATCTAAGGGAATGTGGGATAGTCTCACAATTGACACCTCCCAGGACACCACAGTTGAATGGTGTGGCTGAGAGGCGTAATCGAACCTTGTTAGATATGGTTCGTTCCATGATGAGTCGAGCTACGCTACCAATCTCATTCTGGGGGTATGCCTTAGAGACTGCCGCCCATATTCTTAATCTAGTCCCTACAAAGAAAGTTGCCAAAACTCCTCACGAGATGTGGACTGGTAAAGTACCTAAACTAGACCACATCAAGATTTGGGGTTGCGAGGCTTTCGTGAGACGCGAGACTCATGATAAGCTCGAACCTCGAAGCGAGAGGTGTATTTTCATCGGTTACCCACAGCGATCCTTTGGTTACCTCTTCTACAGACCTAGTGACAATGTGGTCTTTGTAGCAAGAAGAGGAGTCTTTCGAGAAAGAGAATTTATAAGCCAAGGAGACAGTGGGAGGCAAATTGATCTTGAAGAAATTCAAGAATCAAGCGGTGAAGGAACTTCAAACTCTAGCCCTCAACTTGAGGAGGAAACTCCTGTTGAGCCAATTGACAAATCTGTACCTCTGAGACGTTCCACGAGAGTTAGGAGTGCACCTGAGCATTACTATGGATTCCATATTACTGCAGAAGGTGAGACACTTATTAGTGATGAAACACTAGTAAGTCAAGATGACCCTAACAGCTACGAGGAAGCCATGGCAGGCCCCGAGTCTACAAAATGGAAAGAGGCTATGGATAGCGAGATACAATCCATGTATGACAATCAAGTTTGGAACTTGGTTGAAAATGTACCAGGTCGTAAGACAGTAGGGTGCAAATGGGTCTTCAAGAAGAAGACCGACATGGATGGTAAAGTACACACTTATAAGGCTAGACTGGTTGCAAAGGGCTTCTCTCAAATTCCTGGAGTGGATTATGATGAGACCTTTTCTCCAGTAGCCAAGATTAAGTCTATTCGGGTTCTGTTAGCCATAGCTGCATTTCATGATTATGAAATATGGCAGATGGATGTCAAAACCGCTTTCCTTAATGGAAAGTTGGCTGAAGATGTTTACATGAGTCAGCCAGAGGGTTTTGTCAGCAACGAGTACCCTAATAGAGTGTGTAAGCTTGAGAAATCCATTTATGGATTGAAGCAAGCACCTCGCAGATGGAATCTTTGCTTTGATGAAAAGGTCAAGGAATTTGGCTTTTCTAGGAGTGAAGATGAATCTTGTGTGTATGTCAAGGCTAGTGGGAGTATAGTTAGATTTTTGGTATTGTATGTGGATGACATACTACTCATAGGAAACGACATTCCAACTCTGCAGGAAGTAAAGTCCTGGCTTGGGAAGTGTTTCGCTATGAAGGACCTTGGTGAAGCTGCCTATATTCTAGGGATAAGAATCTTGAGAGATCGGAGTAAAAGACTAATTGGACTTAGTCAGAGTACCTACTTGGATAAGGTGCTGAAGAGATTTAGCATGCAGGATTCCAAGAAAGGAGAGTTACCCATCCAGAGTAACACCAGATTGAGTAAGTCACAAAGCCCTAGCACTGAGGCTGAGATAGCAGAAATGAGTCGAACACCTTACGCTTCGGCTGTAGGATCGATCATGTATGCTATGACGTGTACTCGACCCGATGTAGCTTTTTCCTTGAGCATGGTTAGCAGGTATCAGGCGAACCCTGGCAAGGCACACTGGACTGCGGTAAAGAATATCCTCAAGTACCTACGGAGGACTAAGGACTGGGTTCTTACCCTCGGTGGGAGTGATGACTTGAGAGTTGTAGGGTATAGTGATGCTAGCTTCCAGACTGATAGGGATAATTTCCGCTCTCAGTCGGGCTGGGTCTTTACCCTAAACGGAGGAGCAATTTCTTGGAAGAGTTCCAAGCAAGAGACAGTGGCAGATTCTACTTGTGAATCAGAGTATATTGCAGCTAGCGAGGTAGCAAAGGAGGCGATATGGCTGAAAAACTTCATTGGAGACCTTGGAGTTGTACCAGCTATTAAAGAGCCAATGGAAATTTTCTGTGATAGTGAAAGTGCTGTTGCCTTAGCCAAGGAACCAAGGGATCATGGGAGATCCAGACACATCGACAGAAAATACCATTTCATTAGACATCGGATCGAAGAAGGACACCTCGTGGCAAAGAGGGTATCATCAGATGAGAATCCGGCAGATCCCCTCACAAAGGGACTGACTCGGGTTAAGCATCTTCAGCATGCTCGGAGCATAGGGCTGAAGGATGATATTAGATGTAGTAGTTAGATAATCTCGAAATTTGTAAAGTGTAATTAACATTTGATGATGAATAAAAGTGTTTTATTTATGAGTAAAGTGTTGCTATCTCTTGTCGATCGTTTACTATATTTCTTTTGCATGTTTTGACTTCCAGAATAATTTTGTTTGGTATAACATATTATTCAAACCTCCACAGTCGGTCATATGTTGGAAGTAGATATGAATCAAGACTGTCATGTTTGGTTGTAGAGGTCTTGGACAAGGCTACAACAATCATGAGTGCTCATAAGTTCTGAGCATTGGACTCAACCCACGCTCACTGGAATCACTTCATGGAATTTTATCTCGAGTGATCGTGAGACGGTAATATCATATAAGTCTTCAAACCTAGAGATATGATTTGTTACTTACAAGTTGGTTATGCATTGACTGTACGAAACCGCATTGGTAACTCGATGTTATAAAACGTACTTTTGTGTGTAATTCAATGAGTGGTAGAACAAACATATGAGTCGAAGTTTATCTGTTCCTTCTTGGATTAGAAGCTGATATCTGGGCCCCTTGATGATTTTGTTTTGACCCATGTACCGGGCCCGGTCAGAACTAAGTTGATGTGTTCAATTAAGTTCTATGTCAAACAAATCGGAAATCGGGAAACAAATGTTGGACAATAAGCAAGACAATGTTCCATGTATTTGTCCGGCTGATATCTAGAACAGAGGATTATATGATCACTTATCTTAAATGGCGTACCATCATCTTCTCAGTTCCGAGAGACCTTGAAAGAGCTACGATTGCCGATCGGTTCTTGAAGTACTAGAGATATAGTTATTAGACTTATCCAAGTGGGAGACTGTTGGATAAGGTGTCTAAGTCCATAACTATTTCGGGCTTGTACTTGACCCGACCCGGCATGGTCCATTTGGGTTGCATGGCACCATGCAATTGGATAGACTAAATGAGAGAAATAACACTTGGAGATTATTAATATATTATAAGTTCTAATATATTAATAATATTATTTGATTAGTTGATCAAAGAATTAATTTGGAATTAATTAAGTGATCAAAGGATAACTAATTAAATATATGGGTTGATTATGTAAATCATCCATATCTTGTATAGTGGGCTAAGAGGCTCCATGGATTATCAAGTTGGGTTCTACCCATAGGATGCTCCATGGATGCTCCATGGGAGTTACAAACCCATGGGTCATGGAAATGAAGAGTCATGACACATTAGGGTTTACATGGTGTAACCCTAGATGTGTCAACACTATATAAGAAGCATATTCTCCACCAAAATCGGCTACACTAAGAAACTAGAGGGCTTGGCCGATTTTGAGAAGTGTGTGTTATCTCAAGAGTCTTTCCAAGAGCATTTGGTGTTGTGTGAAGCATTTGAGGCATCACACTTGGGGTGCTAGGCTCACAAGGTTTCAAGGAACATAAGCAACAACAAGGTAAGTTATTCTATCTTTCATTCAAGTTAAAATTGTTCCCCATGTATGCTAGATAGGAATATAACCTTGGAAATTCAACTTTGCATGATAATTAGACAAACATGGATCCAAGGTTATTAGGGTTGCATGTACACTTAGGAAGTGTTAGAATGCTCAAAACCCATCAACTGAGTCTGTGACGGTGATTACCAGGATGTTCCACGAGAGGGAGATGTTCTGCCCTGAGCACGTGTCTTCTGAGCAGGCACGTATGATTCGATATTTGAGTATCTTGAGGAGAGACATCCGGGAGTTCGTGGCGAACTCCTCGTACCAGAAATTTGCCGAGCCTCAGGCAAATGCCCGGAAGAGGGAGATCGAGCTGGAGACTCAGGCTAGGGAGGAGGCGGAGTCTCAGGGGAGGGATCGGCGACCGACACAGTCTCAGCCGGCAGCCAAGCAGGCCAAGCCCGCTGATCGCAAATCAGGGAGCCAGAAGGGCCGCACTTGTGGAAAGTGCCGCAAGGGTCATGATGGAGTTTGTAGAGCTGGATCTTGCTACAAGTGTGGCAAGGAGGGGCATATGGCCAAGGACTGCCCCAAGGGGTTTGTAGTGTGTTTTCACTACAACCAGACCGGACACCGGAAGGCAGAGTGTCCGCAGTTGTGGGGATCAGCTAAGGGAGCACCTCAGGGATCTGTCCCTGCCGCCATCAGAGCTACCGAGAGTCGGCCAGTGAAGGCCGAGACGCCGAGGGCATGAGGGAGAGCCTTTCAGTTGACCGCGGAGGAGGTCCGCGCAGCGCCCGATGTCGTGGCTGGTATGTATTCTTTCGTGTATTTATTTTGATGTTGAGATATTATGCTTATATTATGTTATGCGTAGGTACTTTTCTTGTGAATTCTGTACCTGCCTTGGTGTTATTTGACTCAGGTGCGAGTCGGTCTTTCGTATCCTTGGCTTTTAGTCAGCATATCAGTGCTAGTCGTGAGGCGTTGAGTCGGCCTCTGAGAGTTTCCATAGCTGATGAGAGGGTGATATATGCCACAGAGGTGATCCGTGGGTGCGTATTCGAGATTTTTGGTGTTGAGTTTTCGATTGATTTGGTTCCTATTGCGATGGGTGATGTCTGTGTCATTGTGGGCATGGACTGGTTGAGCAGATTCGGTGCAGTTATCGACTGCGAACGGCAGCTGGTGACTATACGAGACCCTAGTGGGGGATTTCTTATGGTGTACGGCGAGGGTACACGTTCTGGGTCAGCGTTTTGTTCGGCCGCTAGGGTGAGGCAGTGTCTGCAGCAGGGCTGTAACGTGAGGCAAGTGGAGTTCAGCATCGATTTGGTTCCGGGGGCCGCGCCTATTGCCAAGGTGCCTTATCGCCTTGCACCTCCAGAGATGCAAGAGTTATCCTCGCAACTTCAAGAGCTGCTGGGAAAGGGATTTATTCGACCGAGCAGCTCGCCGTGGGGAGCGCCTATCCTTTTTTTCAAGAAGAAGGACGGTTCACACCGGATGTGCATTGATTACCGGGAGTTGAACAAGCTGACGGTCAAGAACTGTTACCCGTTGCCGAGGATCGACGATTTGTTCGATCAGTTACATGGAGCATCTTGGTTCTCCAAGATCGATTTGAGGTCTGGATATCATTAGGTAAGGGTGCGAGATGAGGACATCCAGAAGACAGCGTTCAGGACGCGTTATGGGCATTACGAGTTTGTGGTGATGCCTTTCGGGCTTACCAATGCCTCGGCAGTGTTCATGGATCTCATGAACCGAGTGTGCAGACCGATGTTGGATCGGTCGGTGATTGTATTCATCGATGACATTTTGGTATATTCGAGATCTAGAGAGCAGCATGAGGAGCATTTGAGGGAGATCATCGGAGTTCTGAGATCGGAGAGGCTTTATGCCAAATTTTCCAAGTGTGATTTCTGGTTGCGAGAGGTCCAGTTCCTAGGGCATCTCGTTAACCAGAAAGGGATATTGGTCGACCCGGCCAAAGTTGAGGCGGTGATGAGTTGGGAGGTGCCGAGGTCACCTTCCGAGATCAGGAGTTTCTTAGGGTTGGCAGGTTATTATCGGAGATTTATCAAGGAGTTCTCTAAGATTGCAGTGCCACTCACCAGATTGACCCGGAAGGGTGTCGCTTTTTCATGGGGCCCCGAGCAGCAGGCCTCCTTTGAGACACTTCGCCAAAGGTTATGCGAAGCTCTGGTGTTAGCCCTCCCAGAGGGGATGGAGGACTTTGTGGTATACTGTGATGCGTTGATCTTGGGGTTGGGAGCTGAAGCCACATGAGACGAGGTATCCCAGCCATGATCTAGAGTTGGGGGCAGTGGTGTTCGCCCTCAAAATTCGGCGTCACTATCTGTATGGGGTTCGGTGTACGATATACACGGACCATAAGAGCTTGAAGTATTTGATGGATCAGCCCAACCTAAATATGCGGCAGAGGAGATGGTTGGATGTGGTTAAGGATTATGATTGTGAGATCCTGTACCATCCGGGCAAGGCTAATGTGGTAGCCGACGCCCTGAGTCTCAGGGCGGAGAGTGCCCCGTTGCGAGATGTATGTTTGCGATTGACCGTGATGGCTCCGGTGTTGGACACCATTCGTGAAGCACATGCTGAGGCAGTGAGATCGGAGAACCAGAAGAGAGAGCGAGTTGTTGGGTTGGTATCGGAGTTCGTTACCGATGGTCGGGGGCTTATGACATTTCAGGGGCGTATATGGTTACCGTTTGAGGGAGGGACGCGTACCATTTTGATGGAAGAGGCTCATCAGTCGAAATTCTCGATCCATCATGGGGTCACTAAGATGTATTTGGACCTGAGGAGGGAGTATTGGTGGCCCTGTATGAAGAGGGATGTTGCGTGGTTTGTTGAGAGGTGCTTAACCTGCCGTAGGGTTAAGGCCGAGCACCAGAGAGCGCATGGTAAGTTGCAGCCGTTGGAGGTTCCTGAATGGAAGTGGGAACAGATTACCATGGATTTTATCACCAAATTTCCAAGGACTGCTAGGGGAGTCGATGCAATTTGGGTGATTGTGGACAGATTGACAAAGAGCGCCCACTTCCTTGCTATCAGTGAGAGCTCCTCCGCAGAGAAGTTAGCAGAGATGTAAGTGAGGGAAGTAGTATCTCGGCATGGGGTGCCAATCTCGATTGTTTCAGATTGGGATGTACGTTTTACTTCCAGATTCTGGAAGAAGTTCCACGAGGAGTTGGGTACTAGGCTGCATTTTAGTACCGCATATCACCCCCAGACAGACGGACAGAGTGAGCGGACGATTCAGACGCTCGAGGACATGCTCCGGGCATATGTGTTGGATTTCGGGGGGAGTTGGGATACGTATTTGCCCTTGGCAGAGTTTTCCTACAACAACAACCATCATTCGAGCATTGGTATGCCACCCTTTGAGCTGTTGTATGGGAGGAGGTGTTGGACTCCCATTTGCTGGGGAGAGGTCGGACAGCGTGTTATGTGCAGTACTAAGATCGTGCTTCAGACGACAAAGCAGATCCAGCAGGTCAGATAGAGGTTGTTGACCGCTCAGAGTCGTTAGAAGAGTTATGCGTACAGACGCCGGTCCGAGCTTGAGTTTCAGGTCGGCAACTTTGTGCTCCTGAAAGTCTCTCCTTGGAAAGGAGTGATACGATTTAGGAATAGGGGCAAGTTGGGGCCCCGATATATTGGTCCATTCTGGATGGTCGCGAGGGTAGGCAGGGTAGCCTATCGTTTGGAGTTGCCAGCAGAGTTGGGGCAGATTCACGACACTTTCCACGAGTCGCAATTGCAGAAGTGTATAGCTGCTGAGTCGGCAGTTGTACCATTAGAGGATATTCAGGTGGATGCGTGCCTGAATTATGCTGAGAGACCGGTGGCAATCAGAGATCGGAAAATCAAGGTTTTGAGGAACAAGGAGGTACCCTTGGTTTTGGTTCAGTGGCAGCATCGGAAGGGGTCCGAGATGACTTAGGAGCCGGAGCGTGAGATGCGTGAGCAGCATCCGGAGTTATTTGCAGAGCCAGACTTCGAGGGCGAAGTCTAGTTCTAGTGGGGGAGAATTGTAACACCCCGGATTCCCAGGTATTACTTATTCTTGTATTTTTGGTAATTTGTGAGGAGACTCGGCGAGTTGGAGCCCAAACTCGCCGAGTAGGATCGCGGTTTTGGACGCGGGTTCGCGTCTGGACTCAGCGAGTCCAAAGAGTGGACTCGGCGAGTCCACACTGTTTAATGAAACCCTAATTCCCCGGGTTTGGAGCCTATTTAAGGGCACTTATAGCCTCCCATTGCAGCTACCAGTCCCTTGAGAGAACCCTAAGAGAGCTAAATCGCTTTGAGAGAGAAGAAGTCACTTTTGGATCTTTGTATCCTTTGTTTAGCAAGAAGAGGGTGACAAAAGCAAGGAGGAGGTGAGATTCAAGCAGATCCAGAGTCCAGAGGCTTCATTTTGAGGTAATAGTTTGAATCTCCTTCAGTTTTAGGGTTGATCTTTAGAGTTAGGGTCTTCTAACCCCTTTGGAGAGTGATTATGAGAAGCAAATGGTCCCTCTTCGAGTTTGTGCCTTGGATCTGGGCTCAAAGAGGTCCAGAGACCTTAACCCTTGGAGCTTTTTGGGTTAGTATGGAGTTATTGGACTTAGGTTGTCATTTTTGGGACCAAATCTCCTTTTGATGCCTTATTGTGGTTATACAAGCATCAAGTTTCGTACTTTACATGACATTCATGCTTGGGAAGGCCAGATCTATGGTTTGGGGAAACAGATCTGACCTCAGGAGGCCAATTGAGTTTGTGCATGACATGAACTCGCCGAGTTGTTCTTGAGACACGGAGAGTAGGATTTAGGTTTCACATAAATTGTTCTGAGAGTAGACTAGCCAGGTTGGGGGATGACCCAGTGAGTCAGGGAGAGTCAAAGGGGGGGGGGGCTGAGTCAAGCAGGAACTCGCCGAGTTGTTCTTGAGACTCGACGAGTTGAGTCGTGGTGGCCCCGCGATTCATGCCAGGTGGAACTCGTCGAGTTAGGGAAGTACTCGACGTGTCAAGAGAGGATCCGAGGGAGTCAGTGAACACGTATAGACTCGCCGAGTCGCTCTGATGCACTCGCCGAGTCCGGTCAAAGTTGACCATTGACCAGAGTTGACCAGTGTTGACTTGATAGGGTTAGTCAACCTTAGTTGTGAAAGTGTTAATTTGAGATATATTGTATTATAGGAGGATTATAGCTCGGGGGATCGAGCACGAGTGATTTCAGGGATTTGCGAGTTATCGAGATACGCAAGGTGGGTCTTCTCACTATACTTTACCTTGAGTAGGTAATCAGAGTTATGTGACAGAGTACTTGTATGCTATCTGTATGTTATGTGTTGTACTGCATTATTTCTATGTGATTTATGTTGTGCATACTTATAGAGTTGGAACCGGAAGGTTCACAGAGTTAGAACCAGAGGGTTCACAGAGTGGGGTCCACGGACCCACAGAGTTATAGCCTCGAGTAGCTAATATGTGCTATGTGTGGTATTTTGGGGAACTCACTAAGCTTTGTGCTTACAGTGTTCGGTGTTATTGTTTCAGGTACTAGTGGTGACCGTGGGAAGGTGCCGGCTTGATCAGTACACACACACCGGATTTTTATATTATGAGATCTTGAGATTTTTATATGGCATGGATTGATTTTTCAAACAATGATGTTTTTATGAATATTAAATGAATTATGCTTTTATAAAATGCAAAAAATTATTTTGAATTTACGGTGTTACAAATATCTCTTGACGTATTGATTTGAGAAATGTTTATATTAGACCATCTTCCAACGAGACCAAAAATAAACAAAGATATAAGGCACATGACAAACAAATAGTCTTTAGACTTTACATGGGAATCGTAGATCGGATAAAATAAAGAGTCGTCGTTAATACCTCTTTTATCAATGTGCATTGTAGAAGATAAACGATGAAAGAAAAATATGCATGCAAATATTTCAAATTTAATTGGAACCAACTTGTTCCATCTAATAGCCTTTTTAACAACCATTAAAAGAACCACATCAATGTTTCTCTATCCGGTTGATCAATCAACTAGAAAATCTCCAACAAAACCCGGAGCTCCTCTAATTGGGCCGCCTTAACTCCCCCTTGGTTACCTGTGCCAAAAACAAATCTATATATCATTGATGAACTGAGAATGAATCTTAAGAGTGTTATCCATTTCGAAGGAGAACAATCTATCGAACTGTTAACAAAATGGAATTTCACTGATCTAAATATCCTTCGAAAAGATAGTATCTATGTAATTTCCTATCTTTTTTCAAATAAATGAATCAAAGTCAATTTTTCGTAGTTTTTAACAACTGAATTTTTAATAGCCATTGGCAAGGAGCTAGCAACAAATAAAAATTGTAGCAAATTAGTCGATATATGTTTTTTGCAACCACTTACCCAATTGACAAATTTTTTGTTGCAATGAACAAATCAGTTAAAGGAAAACATTATTATGTTGTTAGATGCTATGCATCTTTTATAGTAGTTTATATTAACATTTTCATCATATTTTATGTTTTTCTCATGTGCATTAGTAAAAATACTTTTCAACTCATGTCTTTCATGAGAATCTCATAGTGATCATGTTTTTATGTTGTTTTTAGATATTTCAAGTGGGGCAGGGATTTGGAAGCAGCGTTGGATGCGTATTTGGAGTTAATGGAGCTAAAATACCTTAGGAGGGGGGGGGGGGGGGTAAGCTGGGTTAGATTTTTTGAAACTGAGGAGTTCGCATTCGAAACGCGTGTTTTTGAGAAAACACGATCATGCTTTTCTCCATGTGATCGTGCTTCATCTTCGCAAAATTTTCAAGCCAAAAATCAAGTTTCGGGACTCAGTAGAGTTTACACGAGCGTGTTTCTCCATAAAACACGGTAGTTTTTTTTTTCAAATATGCCCAAAACAACATTGTACTTCATTAAACGGAGAATTCCGGACTAAAAACTATCAAAACGATTTGTATTTTTTAAAAACATGATTTTGTTTTTCACTTTTTCGTGTTTTTTGTTGTTGGCTCGTATATAAATAGCTCCTATCTGATTAGTTTAAACCCTAGACATTCGCAGAAGATGAAAACGACTTCCAAAGACGGTTTTCTGCACTTTTTCATCAATTTTTGAAGATCTAAACGTTATGGATCATCTCAATCGTTCATTTTATTAAGATTTAGTAGTTTAATGTCTCTTTTTCATTAGTTTAGATCGGATTTTAGCCGTGATTGGCTAAACCCTAGATTTCAGTTCTGTACAAATTACTAATTTTCATGTAATCAATCATTATATCTGGTTTTCGATTTGTGATTCTATCTAGATTTTTTAGTTTATGCTTAATGAATGTTTGATTTTGATTTTTTTTTTTAGTTTGATCACCTAATTAGAGTTTAATCATTCTAGTTAGTTAGTTGTTGAAATCTGTAATTATTTTGATAAACGGGTAATAAGTAAGAAGTATCAGATTGGTTATGTGTTGGGATTTAATTATGATATAAACTAAATTTTCATATTTTTACGCCTCCAAGTTAGTGAGAAGTATTGAATATTGTTTGGAATTTTACATAGATTGTAATGTTGCTTTTCTGAATTTAATTAAAGGTTGTTTGTAAAAAGTTAGGGTTAACCGGAGAGTTTGTATTTGTTAATTGACTAGGTAAAAGAAAAGTTAGTAGAGTTTGTTAGTGGTTTTCAGTACCACATTAAATAGATCACATTTTAAATAACTAACTTTGTGTTGATTGCATGATTAGAAAAATCACAACAGAACTGAACTTGTTTTTTATTATTGAATTTTATTTAGTTTATTCAAACTACAATTTTGAGTTTTAATTGATATTTAAAACTTCCATTTTTTATATTTATCTCTTTTTTACTGGTATGTGTCTTACGCAAAAAAATATTGGCCATTAGATTGTGTCCGTGAAGATTCGACTATGGTTTCTTGTGCTATCCTTTAGTGCATTCGAGAAGTGGAATATTATTTACTTAAGACGCACTCAATAACGTCAGGAGCCTGATTTTCATGCATTGACCTCAAAACCGCTAGGCCGACCAAACATATGGTGCCGCTCTCTTAATTATTTGTCTTTGGATATAGTGCTCCAAATAAAAAACAAAATGGAAAGCACCAAAGTTCGAATAAATATAACAAAGATGGTCTTACATATTCTTTTATCATAAATATACATATATAAATTATATATACATGAGGTTTCTATATTCACAAAGACCCCTCTATGTTTTGATACTTTAGGTTTGTTCCCACCTTTACATTTTCGTTTGCAAGTAGCCCTACATTCTTTAGTAAAGCAAACTTTTGTTTTATGAACATATAATAGCTAGACTAATAAGATCTGTAAAACGTAGTAATTCATGTCCTTTTGTTGTCCATCAAGCTCATCTCAGCTTCATTGAGAAAATCCAACCCAAAATCTTTACAATCCATTATCCATGTAGCACAATCATCCCATGACGTGAACTCGCTTGTATCGTTCTTGGACTTTTTCTCATTGTTTGGTAACTGCCAATCCGATATATGATCAAGTAGAGGAGGCTCATTGTCGTCTAAGAAGTAACTTACCAACTTCTCATCATCACAAAGACTTTGAAAAATTGAAGGTCTAGGCTTGTCGTTTACATTTAAATTATTTTCAGTTAGTGAAACAGTCGAGTCCTCCTTTGAAATTCCATCGAAAAACAGTGAATGGTTGTTTTGATATCTTGAAGAGTCTTCGCTAGGAGAAGATGATGATGCAGACGATGTTTCACTTGTCTGAGTTTCTTTCTGAAGAGGTTCATGGGTGACCGGGTCAATTCCCTTTTTCAGAAGTTTCTTCTTGATATGAGTGTTCCAGTGATTTTTTATCTCATTATCTGTTCGGCCCGGTAAATTTGATGCGATCTTTGACCAGCTTAATTATTGGAATTTGTTATTTCCACATGCATCACGAAAGAAATGAATTATACTGCTCATTAAATATCAAAAAATGCTTTATAATAATGAAAAATTCAATGTATTAGTATATATCAAAATCAGTATTGTCGATATTTTTATGGTGATTATTATCAAAAACATGTGTTTCAATATGCTTATATGCAAATCAACTCGGATTATATATTTTTTATTGATAGTAGGTTAAACGGTCAATAAAATAAAACATTATACATGAGAGTTATCTTTAAAAAAAATTCAACAACTTTTGTTAATTGTTTTACATAAAACGGAGAAAGCCTCATCATATACGATCATGTGAATAGAGGTGTTATTATTATTATTGTTTTGGAAAGAGATAGAGGTGTTTATTTTTGTGTGCTGCCTAATATAATGATTTTTCTTTACGTTTTCTCAAACATAAAATGTTCACTTTCTTCTTTAATTATAGTCGCAAGGGTCTTCTTGAAGATATCGTGATGTGCATTCATTACCAAATCGATAATGATCTTGTGTGTTTGATTATGAAACTGTTTTTGAGAACTTCAAGCGAAACTTTTCAACCAGGGTGAGGTTAACTAATTTCTTGGATCTTTAAAGGAAAAGAGCAAAAGACATACCGATTGCCGAGACGAGCATGGAGGTCGATAACAATTTGCTCCTCAGATTCAGTGAGTAGACCACGCTTCAAGTCAGGCCGGAGGTAGTTGGTCCAACGGAGGCGACAGCTCTTGCCACAACGGCGGAGACCAGCCAGCTTAGGGAGGGCTCGCCAGCAACATGGACCGTTGGTGAGGATAAATTTGATAAGTTTCTTATCTTCCTCAGCCGTCCACGGCCCTTTCTTCACTCCTAATTTGTCACAACACGGCTGTCTTCCCATTACAGACTGGTTGCACCGCCACCAACCTCCACCAGATAAACGAACAAAAAGCAATAAAAACTATAACCCCTCAAATTATATACACATATATGCATTGAGACATGGAGAGACTAATGTAGTACACCGGTCCCACCATTAACATATGAAAGATACAGGCGACCGGCAGCCCGGTTCCAGTGGTAAAAGTTGATGTACAAAGGAATTGAGAGAGATCTGGGTACCACAGAAAACATTTGTTTGTTTTTATTATTATTATTATTTGAAGTCAACAACTTTTCATATTATTATATTATATTTACATCAAAAATATATACTACTGACGAGGAATTTTTCACAACGTGAATCGTCTTTTATTATAATAGTGCTAAGATAATCGGTTTTTATTAATGTATATATTCCATGTTTAGATTTTTAATGTTTCTTGAATAGTTTAAACCTAATGGTGGATATAACTCATTAAAGGCGTTTCCTTTGTAATGTTAGATGTCAATCACAAAAAGCTTTCATCATGGGACTGGATATAAAAATGCATTAGAAGTTAACTTTTTTTTTTTTTTTTTAATTTTAATATAAAGTTTTGTATACTACACATGAATATGATTTTTTGTCTATAAATATTATTTTAATGTTTTTAGAAGTTGTAAACAAAGAATAAACACAAATGTGACTTGACCGTCTTCATTCGTTTGAGTTTGACCGAACTAGATAATCGAACATAAACACAAATGCAAACTAATAAGTTTTCACGTTAACGTGTATTAGTTAAAAAAAAAAAGTAAACTTGTTTGTTTTTATTTATATTTTCACGTTAATGGTAAAACTAACATAAATAAACAAATATTATGTAAAAGTGTGACCAATTCTAAACCAACCATTTTATAAGCATATAATATGAATTTTAACTATAGATAATTATGGTAAAATAATTAAACCAATTAACAATCCTATAAAATAAGCATGCCAGTTTCACATCTTACAACAATACCATCACCAAAACGCTTTTGCGAAAAAAAAAAAAAAAATCCATCGCCAAGAACAAGTTATCAAAATATAACCAGAGTTCGATACAAGTTTTTAAAATTTTTGGTGGTGTTCAACAAGGTATCAGATTGCATTTTCATGTCGTTAAGGAACAAATGGTTGATATATTTCTTGATTGTTTTCACGATTCCTTTCATTCTTACATATTTTTAATGTTAACTAATTCTTTTATTCTTCAATTCTTCTTTGTTGATACTACTTTTCCTTCCCAAAACGCCTGCCGTGACTTTCAAGTATTTTATATTATTTTTTTATTTCATGAACAACTATGATAGTTATTACATACTCTCAGGTATCATGTGACGTTGATTATCTTGTTTGTATGTTGGAAATATTTTAGTGATTTTTGTATTTCATAGTTAGTGTTTGATTGAGATGCATATAAGGTGTTTGCTGAAATGCCTACTGAGATTTAGCAACATAATTGGGTAGAAAAAGGCATAATCTCTGTCGACTTGCTTCAATATATATATATATATATATATATATATATATATATATATATATATATATATATATATATATATATATATATATATATATATATATATATATATATATATATTACATCTTTATGTTACGATTATAACCAATTTTGATTCTGCATGTGATTTTTTCTATGGTTTTGTTTCATTATGATGACACAATTTTTTTTCCAAGTATTCATGCTTTTTTTACAACTATCATTCTTTTATAGATACAAATTTTGTGTTGTTTTGATAGTTGTAGCTAAAGTCCATCAAGCTTGAGTTGGTGAAAATTTGTTATTTTTTTGTTCAGGTTGTCTAATATATTGGAATACTTAAAGACCATCAAATTTGAAAGGATGAAAATCCATAAGAAAAAGTGTGAGGGAACAAGTTCATTCTCAAAAAAATTTCCATTCATACTTATTATTACATGTTCTCACTTATTTTTCATGTATTCTTTTAGAATAACCCAAAATGTATTCTTTTAGTTTACATGTTTGTCAAAAAAAAATAAAAAAAATGTATTGTTATTTTTTTGTTCATGGTGTCTAATATATTGGAATACTTAAAGACCATTAAATTTGAATGAGTGAAAATTAAGAAGAAAAATGTTAAAGAAAAAGTTCATTCTCAAAGAATTTTTTCATTCATACTTATTATTATATGTTTTCATTTATTTTTCATGTATTCTTTTAGAATAACCCAAAATGTATGTTTGCTTTGCGAATGTAAAACGTTCAGTTTCATAGAATTCTTTTTTATTTTCACTATTTCTTATTCATTATTTTATTCATTCTCATTCTTAACCACTTAGTAAGAGTTAACATTCTTAAATAATACACTTGTATATATTCTGTAAGAATGCTCTTATTCTTGAGAATTTATTGTTGTTTGTGAAATTATGATTTGTGTTTTTTACATGAATGTCTATTAATTATTATTAACACATAATGTTATTTATTTCAACAATATATGTTACTCTTTAATAATGTTTTGCTTAAATTCCATAAAAATAATCACATTCTCAAAGCATGCATTGTTCTTTGTGAAGTTTAATTTTATATCACTGTTTACATGATTTTTAAAAAAAGTGTCAGCATTGCAAAAAGAATGATTATTATTTTGATGCAAATTGTTATTATTTGAAAATATATGTTGATATATGATTTAAGAATGTAAATTCTCAAAAAAAAAAAATCACTTAATTAAAATCATATATTCTTTAAGAATAAAAGCAGAATATAATTTCATCGTAATATGAACCTGTGTTTAAATAACAACAATGTAATTATCCATTTTAAATTTATAAAATAAGATAAATAAATATTTAAATAGAAATCTCATTAAATTACACAATAAATAAGAAAGCTTCATTTTCTTTAAATATAGGTTAATAGACTAAAGTACCCTTATATTTAATTAAGTATAATTATATAATGCATGATATCACATGTTAATCATATGTACCCTCAAATCACACACATTCATTTCTTTTAATCCAATGAACAAGAAATGGTCATACATTCACACAATATTTGTAGTTCATATTTAATCCTAACCTTATATATATATATATATATATATATATATATATATATATATATATATATATATATATATATATATATATAAGCGTTCAATCGAGAACATTTCTTATTGTGATCACATTTGAGAACAAATTTGGACCACATAATTTTGTGAATTAAAACTATAAAATAATATTCATAAAAATCAATCAATTATTACAAACAATTACAAAACCCACTAATCAAAATCACTCATCACCCAACCAACACCACACATCACCACTACCTACCACCGACCACCACCTCCACTACCACCACCAGCACACCCACCACCATGCACGACCACTCATCACTACCGACCACCACCACTCACCACCACCACCCACCTCAACCACCGCCTGCTACCACCATCCCCACCCATCACCCACCAAAACCACCACTTGCCACAACCATCACCACCTACCTCCACCACCCTTACCCACCTCAATCACCTATCACCACCAACCGCCACCACCACCAACCACCACTACCTATCATCACCTACGAAAACCACCACCCGCCACCACCATCACCACTCACTAACACCACCCCCACCCCCACCCCCACCCATCACCCACCAAAACCACAACCCGCCACCACCATCACCATCTACCTCCTCCACCTATAACCACCACCCTCACCCACCTCAATCACCCATCACCACCACTCGCCATCACCACCAACCACCACCACCACATATCACCACCACTCTTCACCACCATCCATCACGACCAGCTCCACCCACCACTGACCAAAACACCACCCGTCACCACCATCACCACCAA
Organism: Lactuca sativa; assembly: GCF_002870075.4. Lineage (NCBI taxonomy): Eukaryota > Viridiplantae > Streptophyta > Magnoliopsida > Asterales > Asteraceae > Lactuca > Lactuca sativa. Next base: position 5,360,375 of record NC_056625.2, on the reverse strand, counting down.
CCACCTAACCACCACCACCACTACCTACCAACCACCACCACCCATCACCACCAGCTGCCACCACCACCAACCACCACTACCCATCCACCACTCATCATTACCGACCACCACCACTCATCACCATTACCCACCTCCACCACCACCTACTACCACCACCCCCACCGATCACCCACAAAAACAACCACCCGCCACCACTATTACCACCTACCTCCACCACCCATCACCACCTTCCCTACCCACCTAATAACTTATCACCACCAACCACTACTATCCACTACCACCAACCACTATCACCACCCACCACCATTACCCATCACCACCATTCGTCACCACCACCCACCCACTACCCACCATTTTGAACACCACCTACCATTACCACCAACCACTACCTACCACCCATCACCACTACCCGCCTCCACCATCCATCATCACTACCTCATCACACTACCCCACCACCAACCATCACCACCTATCACCAACCCACCCATCACCCACCAAAACCAACATACACGATCACTACCCTCACCGCCAACCGCCACCCTACCTACCCACCACTACCACCACCTATCACCTTTACCCATCTCTACCACCTATCACCACCACTCGTCATCGCCACCTGCCACCCACTATGATCACCACCCTACATGTCACCCCCACCAACCTTCACCAACACCACCACCTACCACTTACCCCCACCAAACATCACTACACACCACCACCACCTGTGATTATGTGTATATAATCACATGTGATTATTTGTATTTAATCATATATGATTTATATTGACATTATTCTTTTTTGTCCATATAAATCAAATGATTAGATACATATAATCACATGTAATTAGATATATTTAATCAAATGTGATTAGATATATTTAATCACATATGTCATTATTGTGTTCTCGATTCAATAGTTATTTTTTGTTAACTTTAATCATTTGTGATTAGATACGTATAATCACATGTGATTATATATATCCAATCACATATGATTTACATGAAAATATTCATCTTTGATTTTTCGTTTCAATAATTTTTTCTCATATATTTAATCACATATGATTATAAGTATTTAATCACTTAATGAATCAAGAACATTAACACAAATTTATGTCCAAATTAATCACTTATGATTAATTTGGACATAAATTTGTGTTAATGTTCTTGATTCAATAGTTTTTCTCGTGTGTATAATTACATATGATTATATATATTTCATCACATATGATTTATTGAATCAAGAACGTGAAAACAAATCTTTTTCACATAAATCGTATGTGATTAAATACACGAGACCAAATATTGAATTAAAAACGCAAAAATGAATATTGTCCACAAAAATCATATGTGATTAAATACATATAATCACATGTGATTATATGTACCTAATTACATATGATTTATGTGGACAATATTCATTAGTTCTTTCTCAATTCAATAGTTGTACTCAAGTAGTAAATCACATGTGATTATATCTATCAAATCACATATAATTTATATTGATAATATTCATTATCACATTTTTTATTCAATATTTCTTCTTATGTATTTTATCATATGTGATTGTATGTATTTAATCACATATGATTAATGTGGGAAAAGAAAAACTATGGAAACAAAAACACGAAAATGAATCTCATGTACAGAAATCATATATGACTAAATGTACAAGAATTATTGAACAAAGAATACAAAAATGAATATTGTCCATATAAATCATATCTTATTAGATACATATAATCTCATCTAATAAAAAACATAAGAACTAGAACTAAACCGAGAACGTGAAAATGAATATTTTCCACATAAATTCTATATCATTATATACATATAATCACATGTGATTATATGCATTCAATTACATATGATATATGTGGACAATATTTATCTTTGTGTTCTCGATTCAATAGTTTTTCTCGTGTACATAATTATATGTGATTATATGTATCTAATTATATATGATTTATATAGACATCATTATTTTTTGTCCATATAAATCATATGTGATTAGATACATATAATCACATGTGATCATATGTATTTAATTACATATGATTACAGTTGGCAAAGAACAATTATTTAATCGAGAATGTGATAATGAATCTTATCCTCATAAATCATATATGATTGGATACATATAATCACATATGATTATATGTATTTAATAAGATATGATTTATGTAGACAATTGTTAGGAATAAAAACCTAATTGCGATTTGATGAACAAGATGTGAAAAATAAGAACAAACACAAATATGAAGATTATGTCGAATGATCACTCGATTTATTCAATTATGAGGAACAAGTTACACTTTAAGAATAAGAATCTAACTCTACAAGAAATCTCACAATGTGGCAGCTACATTTTTTCTAACTCTTAACCCTAATTATGAATAATACATGACTATTTATAGGGAAAAGACAAGTCTTGTGCTTTTAACCTACACTTCATCAAGGGGGTCTGTTGCCATCATCCATGGAATACTTTGAAACCCTACAACAACATTTATTTTTCCAGTTTTGATTAAATAATTGATTTTATGTATTTAATCACATGTGATTATATGTATATAATCACATATGATTCGAGGTGGACAAGATTCATTTTTTCCTTCTCGATTCAATAGTTGTGCTCATGTATTTAATCACATACAATTATACATATAATCGCATGTGATAAAATACATGAGAACAACTATTGAATCGACAAAGCAAAAATGAATTATGTCCACATAAATTATATGTCACTAGATTCATATAATCACACATGATTAGATTTATTTAATCACATATGATTAGTGTGGAAAAAGAAAAACTATTAAATCGAAAACACGAAAATCAATCTTGTGTACATAAATCATATGTGACTAAATGTAAAAAAACAACTATTTAACGATATTCTGAAAACGAATAATGTCCATATAAATCATATCAGGTTAGATACATATAATCTCATGTAATTAAATACACAAGAATAACAACTGAATCGAAAACGTGAAAATTAATATTTTCAATATAAATTCTATGTAATTAGATACATATAATCACATGTGATTATATGTATTTAATCACATATGATATATGTGGACAATATTTTTCTTTGTGTTCTCGATTCAATAGTTGTTCTCGTGTTTATAATCATATGTGATTATATGTATCTAATCACATATGATTTATATTGACATCATTCTTTTTTATCCATATAAATCATATATGATTAGATACATATAATCACTAATGATTAGATGTATTTAATCACATATGATTAAAGTTGACAAAGAACAATTACTAAATCGAGAATGTGATAATGATTCTTATCCACATAAATCATATGTGATTAGATACATATAATCACATGTGATTATATGTATTTCATTTTATATGATTTATGTAGACAATATTTATTTTTGCGGTTTTGATTAAATAATTGGTTTTTTGTATTTAATGACATGTAATTATATTTATATATAATCACATATGATTTGAGGTTTACAAGATTTATTTTTGCCTTCTCGATTCAATAGTTGTGCTCCTGTACTTAATCATATGTTATTAGATCCAGTTAGTCATATGTGATTACAGGTATTTAATCTCATATTTTGAATGTGGATAAAGATTTGTTTTCGCGTTCTTGATTCAATGTTTGTTATCATGTATATAATCACATGCGATTATATGTATCTAATCACATATGATTAGATACGCAAAAATGAATCTTAGTCACATAAATTATATGTGAATAGATACATATAATCATGTGTGATTATATGTATCTAATCACATATGATTTATGTTGACAATATTTATTTTGGTGTTCTTGATTCAATAATTGTTCTTGTGTATTTAATCACATGTGATTATACATGTTTAATCATATATGATTTATGTGAATAAGATTCAAATTCGTGTTCTCAATTCAAAAGTTGTTATCATGTATTTAATCTAGTTGCTATTATGTATTTAATCATATTTCATTTTATGTATTTAATCACGTACGATTAATATGGACAAAGAAGAACTATTGAATCGAAAACATAAAAATGAATTTTGTACATATAAGTTATATGTGATTAGATCATACAATCACATGTGATTTAATACACGAGAACAATTAAAAAATCGAGAACGCGGAAATGAATCTTGTCTACTTGTCTCATTTAAGAACAAACTACATTATGCATATCCTTGTTCACTCTACCAGATTAGGGTATCCATGAACAATAACATAAAAAATTAATGCCTACATAATAGGAGAGTTAGTGTAACTCACCTCCTTGAACTTGAAATGAGCTAGCTTGAGAAAGATGGATCATTTCCTTTCCGAGAACCTACACAACAATTATAACATTATTTACTTTGTGCTTTGTTTATTACTCTTATAAAACTTATGTCCATATTTCTTTATTTTCTCTTTGATTGTAGTGCTCTATTTGGGAACTGTTTTATTACCTTTAAACACATTCTTAAATTTCAACAAAATAATATTGGTAAAGTACCCCCTTTTATATATTCAAAATATAAATATCTCGTTCTATCAATTTTTGGTTGATTTTATATTAAATTTACAAGTTCATAACTTTAAATTGTCACTTTCTGGACCACTCAACACTCTTGGAATAAACTATACCAATTTACTAAGAATTACACTAGTTCCTTTATATGTGGGAAACTATACATCTATATATAACTATAGAATTTGGAATTTTAGCATTTGAAGTTCTGATGAATTTATTATGATTTTTTGAAGACAATGCATGAAATTTGTGACAACATGGACCAGCCTGAGAAGATTGCCAATTTTACCCCTCAAGGATTTGGAATTTTGAAATGTGATTCAAAGTTTGAAGAAACTAGACACACTAAGAGTTCCAGAAAACTAAGTGTCATAAGTTTTAGATGTTCTTATGGACCTGCACGGATTTTAGAAGTTGGAGGACAGATTTGGGAAAATTGATCATAATAGCTTCTAAATCACTTTTGGTGTTTTATTAAGTAATTAATGGTTAAGCCTTAAGTTTATCACTTTTAACATGATTTTTGGTTACTTATTATCCTATAGAGATGTTAAATTCAATTTAAACTAAGGACCTTAACGCTTGGCTTAATGAGGGTTCAAAGTTAAGGATTTTCACATAAAATGCCACTTTCAAACTTATTAGGTTCTTTCAGACAATATGACAAACACCTAGTGTGCATGAAATCCTACAGTGACCATCAACTCTCTAATATACTCTAATTCAGCCCCTAGAGCTTACAATTTCCAATAAAAACAATCTAACTGTACATATAATTCTTCACAAAAGCAAGCAAGTGAACAAGCAAGTTCGTAATTCATCAACAACAGGAAAACGTAAGGAAATTTTTCAAGTAGAATGTCTTCTATGATGTGAAATCAAGTATTAGACATTGATTAGTTGTTCATTATAAGCCTAATTTCATGAATTTTGTGAGAAATCGAGTGAATTTAGGTTGAAAAAACGCAGGTGTATAGACTAAACAATTACTACCTGGAAGCTCTTATAGACCGTCTTTGTAGAGATCTACTTCACTGTTGATTGGGACATGCGGGAGAGATAGTTAACAATGAGCTCCGTCAATGGTGATGTTGGTTCAAATTACCCAGAAAGATGTGTAGACAGAGAAAGATATGTATAGAGAGAAATGGGAGAAAGAGATATGTAGAGAGAAACAGAAGAGAGATATATAGAGAGAGAAATATATGTAAAGAGAGAAATAAGAGATATATACATAGAGAGAGAAAGATAAGAGAGTGATACGTAGAGAGAGAAAGAAGAGAAAATGTCTATAAAAATAAAAATAAAGTTATAATTATGTTTTAATAAAATTAAAATATTTTTTTAACATATCATTAAAATTTCAACATTTAAAATTAGTAGTCAAAATTTATTCTCAAATATTCTCGCAGTAAGAAATGTTCTCGATTGAACATATATATATATATATATATATATATATATATATATATATATATATATATATATATATATATATATATATATATATATATATATATATATATATATATATATATATACTCTAATAAATGAACGATTTTTTTTCTACTTGTCACACTCTCATTCAATTTGCCAAATGTCATTTTGTGGTTATTTTGAATTAATTTTTTTTCCACATGTCATTTTATGAGTTTTTCTATTTTATTAAATTCCACATTATCCTATCTAATAAATGAAAGTTTTTTTTGTCACATGTCATCACCTAATTCAATATGCCACATGACATTTTTTAATTTTTTCAATTTCATTTACATCCACTTGCCAAATTGTGATTTTTTTGGCTTTGTTATTAAACTAGTTGTGAGACCCATGTATTACATGGGTTAATTAAAAAAAGTTAAATATGAAGGTCTAATAATTAAGAAATTTGAATTTATAAGAAAATAAGAAAAATAATTAATTATTAAAATAATTTTTTTATCTTTTAAATTTAAATAAATAATATAAATAAATAAACAAAAGAAACTAATAAACTTTAATTTAATTTTTATGAAATTAGAAGGTAGACTCATTAATGAAATTAATATACCTTTATTACTATATTTATTGTAATTATTATATTAAAATATGGAATTTAATAAAATAGAAAAACCATTAAATGACATGTGGAAAAAAATTAATTCAAAATTACCACCAATTGACATTTGTCAAATTGAAAGAGAGCATGGCATGTGGAAAAAGTTCTTTATTTATTAGGGAGGATTATAAAAAACCTAATCTCAACATATAATAAAGATAATACGGAAACTTAAATGTCTCCATAAATTCTCAAGTAATTTGTCAATTAATGTATTAAATTCAATTTAAATTCAAATCAACCTTCTTAATTGAAAAACATAATTTTCGGCCAATCTCTTTTGAATTCACGATAATTTGTTGTAACCTTGCAAAAATTAGATCATTCACGACTAATATTGATATTCTTTCCAAATTCAATTTTATAAATTATTAAACATGTAATGCTTAACAAAATATATTAATTTTTTTTCTAAAAAAAACTTTAAAAAAAACTCATGTATTACACGGGTCTCACATCTAGTATTTTAATGTTATAATTGCAATAAATCTAGTAATAAATGTATATCAATTTCATTAATCCTTTTACCTTTTAATTTCAAGATTTCCAAAATTAAAGCTCGTTAATTTCTTTTGTTTATTTATTTAAATTATTTTTTTAAATTTAAAAGATAAAAAATATTTCTATTATAATAATTTATTATTTTTCTTATTTTCTTATAAATTCAAAATTCTCAAATATTTTGACATTTATATTTAACCTTTTGTTTTGAATTAACTCATGTAATAGATGGGTCTCACAACTAGTAATCTAATAAAGAAAGGTTTTTTTGCCACATCTCACACTCCCATTCAATTTGTCAAATGTCATTTTGTAGTTATTTTGAATTAATTTTTTTCCACATGTCAATTTATGAGTTATTTTATTTTATTAAATTCCACATAATATTTTAATGTAATAATTGTAATAAATGTAGTAATAAATGAATATCAATTTCATTAATTAATTTACCTTTTAATTTTAAAATTTTAAAATTATAGCTCATTTGTTTCTTTTGTTTATTTATTTAAATTTAAAAGATAAAAAACAATTCAGTTATAACAATTCAATATTTTTCTTATAAATTCAAAGCTCTCAAATATTTTGACCTTTATATTGAACTTTTTTTAAGTCAACCCATGTAATACATGGCTCTCACAACTAGTATATTATAAAACAAGAAAAAGAGCACTAAAAAGAAGCTATGCTAAAAACAATTACAAAAAGTTCAAAGGGTTTTGTAACCAGTTAACCAAAGACAAAACACATTACTATTTCTAATGGAAAACAACAAAAACGAAAAGTATTGGATGGAATCAACAATATCATTGTGTCTATGTTTTCTGGCAACAACTATTTTCTCATTCCTGAATCTCCAAATAACCCATATATCGAACTAACAAATCTACATTACTCATACTCGATCATTCATGGCCACTTGGGACTAAATTAGAATCACTCTCCTAGACATAACTATACCATAGGTAATGACAGAAACATGGAATACGAATTCATAGTGGTATCCACATTATCTACTCAATTATCGATGACTTAGTAACTTTCTAACTCCTCTTGATCTAAGTACGTCTCCTATGCTTTCGGTGGTACAAACCTATACTACCCATAGTTCTCAAGTCACAATGCATTATAAACACAAAGTAGTTTAACACATATGTATGTGTCCAAAAGAGCACATGAAAAATCTCCCTAGACCCCACTAGGACTTTTGCGTCTCTATCTGACGCCCTAACAATAACTATGTGCTTCACCAAGCACACACTAAATTTCCTTGGTTTCCCTTCTAGGATCTCTTCCACGAATATGCTTGCTATAGCATATTCTCGTGCTTTTCCTAGGTCATTGGGTAAAACCTTTGTATAAACTCTTTTATATATAGTGCCCAGTCTGCAAGGTACACTACACTTGAATTTACTCTATTGGTATGAATAATATGGAGACAAGCGCTCCCTAAACTATTTGGGCCACCCTTTTGACATATTCAATTCAGGTCGTTCCATCATTCCATAACATCATCATTCCCTTATGGGAGTTAGTGTTGGGTTTTGAGCAATCTAACACTTCCTAAGTGTGCATGCAACCCTAATAAACCTTGGATCTACTTTTTCTTCTAAAATACATGCAAATAATAATTTCCAAGGTTTCTTCCTAACTAGCATAGCATAAGGATTATGAATCATAAAACTACTAGTAGAAATACATACCTTTTGATGATGGTTGATTGTTTGGAGTTTGAGAGCCAAGCACCAATAGTGTGAATGCCTCAAATGGAATCACAAATCACCACAAACACTTGGAAAACTTTGAGAGAGTAGCATACTTTCTTGTGGAATCGGCCACCACTAAGTCTCACACAATTAGTGCCACTAGTGGCTATTTCATGCAACATAAGCATGCTTATATAGTGCACATGATTAGGGTGAAACCCTAATAACCCATGACCTTTCCTTTTTCAAGGATCCATGGGTTTAAAGCTCCATGGATCATCCATGGACTTCCATATAAGCCTAGCCCATTAACTAATGAGTATTAGCCCACACCATATAAAACAATAGCCCACAATTTAATTAGTCTTCCTTTTAATCTCTAAATTAATTCACAATTAATTTAAGACTAAAACTAATTAAATAACATGACTTCATATTAACATATTATAACTTATAATATATTAATAAATCGTAAGTATACAAATCTCATAAAATTATCCATAAATCGTTCGGGTGAAGTGCAACCCAAATGGACCATGTCGGGTCGGGTCAAGTATGTACCAAATAAGTTATGGACGTAGACACCTTATCCAACAGACTCTCACTTGGATAAGTCTAATAACTATATTTGCGTATGTTACTTCAGGAACCTGTTGGATAAGGTGTCTAAGTCCATAACTATTTCTGGTATGTACTTGACCCGACCCGGCATGGTCCATTTGGGTTGCATGGCACCATGCAAATTGGATAGACTAAATGAGAGAAATAACACTTGGAGATTATTAATATATTATAAGTTCTAATATATTAATAATATTATTTGATTAGTTTGATCAATAATTAATTTAGAATTAATTAAGTGATCAAAAGAGAACTAATTAAATATATGGGTTGATTATGTAAATCATCCATATCTTGTATAGTGGGCTAAGAGGCTCCATGGATTATCAAGTTGGGTTCTACCCATAGGATGCTCCATGGATGCTCCATGGGAGTTACAAACCCATGGGTCATGGAAATGAAGAGTCATGACACATTAGGGTTTACATGGTGTAACCCTAGATGTGTCAACACTATATAAGAAGCATATTCTCCACCAAAATCGGTTACACTAAGAAACTAGAGGGCTTGGCCGATTTTAAGAAGTGTGTATTATCTCAAGAGTCTTTCCAAGAGCATTTGGTGTTGTGAAGCATTTGAGGCATCACACTTGGGGTGCTAGGCTCACAAGGTTTCAAGGAACACAAGCAACAACAAGGTAAGTTATTCTATCTTTTATTCAAGTTAAAATTGTTCCCCATGTATGCTAGATAGGAATATAACCTTGGAATTCAACTTAGCATGATAATTAGACAAACATAGATCCAAGGTTATTAGGGTTGCATGTACACTTAGGAAGTGTTAGAATGCTCAAAACCCATCAGTGGTATCAGAGCCTAGGTTTGTTTGTTTGTTATTTGTGCTTAAAAGTTGAAGAAAGTCGAAAATCTTGCTGTCTGACTGATGGACTCGGCAAGTCCATGGGGAGGACTCGTCGAGTTCACTTGTATCTTCAACCTACTCGGCGAGTAGGTTTATGTACTCGGCGAGTAGGGTCGACAGAGTGCAGAATTTCGACTTCAGTTGCTGGAAATGGATTAGATACATTACCCTAAATTGTTTGGTACTTGAAAAACTTGTTTTAGAAGGTGTAATGTCTTTTCTAATTCATTTACAACAACTAGTTATCAAAATTACAAAGATTAAAGTGTGATTTTGGTATATGAAAGTGTTCATGTTCATGATCTTGTTCTTATGATGTTTAGATGATCATAGGAATTATTTGTAACCTATGTGGTAGATTAATTCTTGATCATAATGTTATTTAATGGAGTCCATAACTTGTCCTCAAGTTATGGAAAACCAAAAGTCTCTTGGATTGAAAACCATTAAAAGAACACAAGAGTTAGAAAAGTGAAAATTCTTCATTTTATTACTCTATTAAACTCATAAGTTACAAGATATGAAAAGTTTTGAAAGTTTACAAAACTTGCCCTCAAGTTTTGGAACAAGTAAAGTTAAGATTAAAACTTTAGTTCCAACCCCTAGAATTTTAAGAGTTAAAATTCAACCCTTATACTTATATTATTATGATTTAATAATTATATATATATATATATATATATATATATATATATATAAGAACAAAGTCGTCTTACCGCTAGTACGCCTCATTCATGAAGCCGGTCTATAAGGTGGGTATAAGGTTGTTGCCTATAAAATGGTGACTTAATGGGTGTCCACTCTCACCCACCGCTTGCTTGACCGGTGGAGGGTCGTTAGCCGAACGGGTAAGACAAGGACTTAAAAAAATTCTCATTCAAAGTATGATGAATATTATAAAGTAACTAAATGTTTTATTAAATTCCCAATCTTAGTTACTTTAGGAAAAATGTGAATAAGGTGCTATTCCATGAAATTACACTTTACACTTTGATTAAGTCGTTGGTGGAGCGTGTGTGGTTAACCGGCACACTAATTTGGACTTAACAAGGTAGGTAAAGGGTGACTTAGGGTTTATTATAGTATCGATGGAGCGTGCGTGGTTTACCGGCACATCGATTGAGTGATAAACTTTAAGGGTACCAAGTGATTTGCATGGTTACTTCACACCTCGTTTTGTGATCCTCGGTATCCCAGTCACAAAACTTGGAGGGCACACTCGAGATTGAAACATGCCTTTGAAAAGTTCATTGAATCTCAAAGAATCTAGGAATTTCTAAGAACCATTCAAAAAACCTAATACTAAAATATTGCGGTTTTCGTGGTGGAAATTGGTGAATCGTCATTCACCTACCTTTCAAATATGACATAGCTTAGATTACGGCATACCTCTTCTAAGTTATATTATATTGTGATTGGATCCTAGCCTTAATATTACATTTGGGTGTTTTATTAAGGACTCTCTTATATCTAAACTAATCTTGTTCTCTTTTCTTCAGATGTCTTTCAACAATGCTTCTGGCTCTAATCCTAATGGCTCCTTTACCCTTATGAACTTGTGTGGGAAAGTCACCTTTGATGGATCCAACTTCAATGAGTGGATCAGAAACATCAGGATGATTACCCGCTACGAGGACAAAGAATATGTCCTTGATAAGGAGCATAAGGAGATTGATGAGACCACTGCAACTCCTCAGGAGATCGCTGACTTTCGGGCACATGAAAGGGATGCTACGAAAGTGGCTTGCATCATGATGGCCACGATGACAGCGGAACTCCAAAAGTCTTATGAGGATTTCTACCCTTATGAAATGCACCAAGATTTGATGGAAAGATACCATCAAAGTGCAAGGCAAGAGAGGTATGAAATCATCTGCTCCATGATAACAACCATGATGAAGGACGGGGAATCCGTCACGAGCCACATGCAGAAAATGCAAAGGTATGTGGATCGTTTGCTGAAGCTTAATGTGAACTTCCCGGAGGATCTTGCAATAGATATCATTTTGCACTCCTTACCATCGTGCTATGATCAATTCCGCATGACATATCACATGAACAAGGAAGAAGTCACCCTCAGCAAACTTCAGGGACTTCTCAAGACCGCAGAATCATGTCTTAAGGGGAAGTCGGTTGCTATCACTCCTACTCCAAACTCAACTCCGGTTTTGGCAATCGGGAAAAGTCGAGGGAGGAAGAGAAAGAGATCTTCGAAGGGTACCAAGGCTCGGACCCTTGATGGCTCTTCCTCGAGTGGAACCAAGAAAGGTTTCATTACTCCTTCTTCTGACCCAAAAGAGGCTGAATGCTTCTATTGCCATGAAAAGGCTCATTGGAAGCGGAACTGCCCAAAGTACCAGCAGGATGTGAAGGATGGGAAAGTCAAAGCCAACCATGCAGGTATTTACACTATCATTTCTAATAACTCACCCCATTCTAATTCTTGGGTCCTTGATACCGGGTGTGGTATTCATATTTGTTGTGACTTGCAGGGACTAAGAAGAAGTGAGGATGTGGAGCAAGGAAGAATAAACTTGATCATGGGGAATAGGAAAGCTTCACCTGTTACCAAGATTGGAGTTTATACTTTATCGCTAAGTAGTGGGTTTAGTTTAGATTTGAATAAATGTTGTTACTCGCCAGGAATGGCAAGAAATATTATTTCCTTTCATGCTTTGTACAAACAAGGGTTTACCTTTTCATTTAATAATGAAGTTGGTTCTATTGATGCTTACTTTAATAATGTTCTTTATTTTAAAGCATTACCTTGTGATGGTGTATATGAAGCTGTGTCTGTTGTAGATAACTTAGGAAATAATGTTTTGTGTATTGATTCTACTACTAATAATAACTTGGATAAAGCATCATTATGGCATTGTCGTCTTGGACATATAAGCAAGAAGCGCATAGGCCAACTCCAAAAGGATGGAGTCTTGGAGTCGTTTGACCTAAAGTCAGATGATAGTTGCGAATCATGCTTACTTGGAAAAATGACAAAGTCACCCTTCACAGGTTCGTGTGAGAGGGGTGAAGGTTTGTTGGACCTCATACACACGGATGTGTGTGGACCATTCAAACATGCCACAAGGGATGCTAATCGTTATTATTTGACTTTTACTGATGATTACAGTAGATATGGATATGTCTACTTGATCAAGCATAAGTCAGAGACTTTCGAGAGATTTAAGGAATTTAAACAGGAAGTCGAGAATCAATTGGGCAGGAACATTAAGATGCTTCGATCCGATCGAGGAGGTGAGTATCTTAGTTCAGAGTTCCTCGACTATCTTAGGGAATGTGGGATTGTCTCACAATTGACACCTCCCAGGACACCACAGTTGAATGGTGTGGCTGAGAGGCGTAATCGAACCTTGTTAGATATGGTTCGTTCCATGATAAGTCGAGCTTCGCTACCAATCTCATTCTGGGGGTATGTCTTAGAGACTGCCGCCCATATCCTTAATCTAGTCCCTACAAAGAAAGTTGCCAAAACTCCTCACGAGATGTGGACTGGTAAAGTACCTAAACTAGACCACATTAAGATTTGGGGTTGCGAGGCTTTCGTGAGACGCGAGACTCATGATAAGCTCGAACCTCGAAGCGAGAGGTGTATTTTCATCGGTTACCCACAACGATCCTTTGGTTACCTCTTCTACAGACCCAGTGACAATGTGGTCTTTGTAGCAAGAAGAGGAGTCTTTCGAGAAAGAGAGTTTATAAGCCAAGGAGACAGTGGGAGGCAAATTGATCTTGAAGAAATTCAAGAATCAAGTGGTGAAGGAACTTCAAACTCTAGCCCTCAACTTGAGGAGGAAACTCCTGTTGAGCCAATTGACAAACCCATACCTCTGAGGCGTTCCACGAGAGTTAGGAGTGCACCTGAGCATTACTATGGATTCCATATTACTGCAGAAGGTGAGACACTTATTAGTGATGGGACACTAGTAAGTCAAGATGACCCTAACAGCTACGAGGAAGCCATGGCAGGCCCCGAGTCTGCTAAATGGAAAGAGGCTATGGATAGCGAAGTACAATCCATGTATGACAATCAAGTTTGGAACTTGGTTGAAAATGTACCAGGTCGTAAGACAGTAGGGTGCAAATGGGTCTTCAAGAAAAAGACCGACATGGATGGTAACGTACACACTTATAAGGCTAGACTGGTTGCAAAGGGCTTCTCTCAAATTCCTGGAGTGGACTATGATGAGACCTTTTCTCCGGTAGCCAAGATTAAGTCTATTCGGGTTCTGTTAGCCATAGCTGCATTTCATGACTATGAAATATGGCAGATGGATGTCAAAACCGCTTTCCTTAATGGAAAGTTGGCTGAAGATGTTTACATGAGTCAGCCAGAGGGTTTTGTCAGCAACGAGTACCCTAATAGAGTGTGTAAGCTTGAGAAATCCATCTATGGATTAAAGCAAGCACCTCGCAGATGGAATCTTTGCTTTGATGAGAAGGTCAAGGAATTTGGCTTTACTAGGAGTGAAGATGAATCATGTGTGTATGTCAAGGCTAGTGGGAGTATAGTTAGCTTTTTGGTATTGTATGTGGATGACATACTACTCATAGGAAACGACATTCCAACCCTGCAGGAAGTAAAGTCCTGGCTTGGGAAGTGTTTCGCTATGAAGGACCTTGGTGAAGTTGCCTATATTCTAGGGATAAGAATCTTGAGAGATCGGAGTAAAAGACTAATTGGACTTAGTCAGAGTACCTACTTGGATAAGGTGCTGAAGAGATTCAGCATGCAAGATTCCAAGAAAGGAGAGTTACCCATCCAGAGTAACACCAGATTGAGTAAGACACAAAGCCCTAGCACTGACGCTGAGATAGCAGAAATGAGTCGAACACCTTATGCTTCGGCTGTAGGATCAATCATGTATGCTATGACGTGTACTCGACCTGATGTAGCCTTTGCCCTGAGCATGGTTAGCAGGTATCAGGCGAACCCTGGCAAGGCACACTGGACTGCGGTAAAGAATATCCTCAAGTACCTACGGAGGACTAAGGACTGGGTTCTTACCATCGGTGGGAGTGATGACTTGAGAGTTGTAGGGTATAGTGATGCTAGCTTCCAGACTGATAGGGATAATTTCCGCTCTCAGTCGGGCTGGGTCTTTACCCTAAACGGAGGAGCAATTTCTTGGAAGAGTTCCAAGCAAGAGACAGTGGCAGATTCTACTTGTGAATCAGAGTATATTGCAGCTAGCGAGGCAGCAAAGGAGGCGATATGGCTGAAAAACTTCATTGGAGACCTTGGAGTTGTACCAGCTATTAAAGAGCCAATGGAAATTTTCTGTGATAGTGAAAGTGCTGTTGCCTTAGCCAAGGAACCAAGGGATCATGGGAGATCCAGACACATCGACAGAAAATACCATTTCATTAGACATCGGATCGAAGAAGGACACCTCGTGGCAAAGAGGGTATCATCAGATGAGAATCCGGCAGATCCCCTCACAAAGGGACTGACTCGGGTTAAGCATCTTCAACATGCTCGGAGCATAGGGCTGAAGGATGATATTAGATTTAGTAGTTAGATAATCTCGAAATTTGTAAAGTGTAATTGACATTTGATGATGAATAAAAGTGTTTTATTTATGAGTAAAGTGTTGCTATCTCTTGTCGATCGTTTACTATATTTCTTTTGCATGTCTTGACTTCCAGAATAATTTTTGTTTGGTATAACATATTATTCAAACCCCCACAGTCAGTCATATGTTGGAAGTAGGTATGAATCAAGACTGTCATGTTTGGTTGTAGAGGTCTTGGACAAGGCTACAACAATCATGAGTGCTCATAAGCTCTAAGCACTGGACTCAACCCACGCTCACTGGAATCACTTCATGGAATTCTATCTCGAGTGATCGTGAGACGGTAATATCGTATAAGTCTTCAAACCTAGAGATATGATTTGTTACTTACAAGTTGGTTATGCATTGATTGTACGAGAAAACGCATTGGTAACTCGATGTCATAAATCGTGCTCTTGTGTGTAATTCAATGAGTGGTAGAACAAACATATGAGTCGAAGTTTATCTGTTCCTTCTTGGATTAGAAGCTGATATCTGGGCCCCTCGATGATTTTGTTTTGACCTATGTACCGGGCCCGGTCAGAACTAAGTTGATGTGTTCAATTAAGTTCTTTGTCAAACAAATCGGAAATCGGGAAACAAATGCTGGACAATAAGCAAGAGCATGTTCCATGTATTTGTCCGGCTGATATCTAGAACGAAGGATTATATGATCACTTATCTTAACTGGCGTACCATCATCTTCTCAGTTCCGAGAAACCTTGAAAAGAGCTACGATTGCCGATCGGTTCTTGAAGTCATACTTGCAGTAATAGTTATTAGACTTATCCAAGTGGGAGACTGTTGGATAAGGTGTCTAAGTCCATAACTATTTCTGGTATGTACTTGACCCGACCCGGCATGGTCCATTTGGGTTGCATGGCACCATGCAAATTGGATAGACTAAATGAGAGAAATAACACTTGGAGATTATTAATATATTATAAGTTCTAATATATTAATAATATTATTTGATCAGTTTGATCAATAATTAATTTAGAATTAATTAAGTGGTCAAAAGAGAACTAATTAAATATATGGGTTGATTATGTAAATCATCCATATCTTGTATAGTGGGCTAAGAGGCTCCATGGATTATCAAGTTGGGTTCTACCCATAGGATGCTCCATGGATGCTCCATGGGAGTTACAAACCCATGGGTCATGGAAATGAAGAGTCATGACACATTAGGGTTTACATGGTGTAACCCTAGATGTGTCAACACTATATAAGAAGCATATTCTCCACCAAAATCGGTTACACTAAGAAACTAGAGGGCTTGGCCGATTTTAAGAAGTGTGTATTATCTCAAGAGTCTTTCCAAGAGCATTTGGTGTTGTGTGAAGCATTTGAGGCATCACACTTGGGGTGCTAGGCTCACAAGGTTTCAAGGAACACAAGCAACAACAAGGTAAGTTATTCTATCTTTTATTCAAGTTAAAATTGTTCCCCATGTATGCTAGATAGGAATATAACCTTGGAATTCAACTTAGCATGATAATTAGACAAACATAGATCCAAGGTTATTAGGGTTGCATGTACACTTAGGAAGTGTTAGAATGCTCAAAACCCATCAGAACCAACCAGCAATCGTAGCTCTCGAAAACTCTGTTGAACTATGAAGCGCCATTTTAGATAAGTGATCATATAATCCTCTGTTCTCATGATATCAACCGGACAAATACATGGAACAACGTCGTACTTATTGTCCAGCAGTTTGTTTCCCGATTTTCGATTTGTTTGACAAAGAACTTAATCGAACACATCAATTTAGTTCTGACCGGCCGGTACATAGGTCACAACAAAATCATCGAGGGGCCTAGATATCGCTTCTATTTCTAGAAGGAACAGATAAACTTCGACTCATATGCTTGTTCTACTACTTGTTGAATTGTACACAAAGGCACGTTTTATAACATCAAGTTACTGATGCGTTTACGTGCAATCAATGCACAACCGACTCATAGGTAACAACTCATATCTCTAGGTTTGAAGATTTACATGATATTACCGTCTCACGATCACTCGAGATAAATTCCATGAAGTGATACAAGTGAGCGTGGGTTTATTCCAATACTCATAACTTATGAGCACTCATGAATGTTGTAGCAACCATTGCTATGACTAAACCCATTTAGCCATCTACAAACTCGATTCATGACAGTCTTGATTCATACCTAATTCCAACATATGAACGACTGTGGAGTGTTTAAATAACTTAGTCATTCGGAAAGAATAACCTAGCTATTTTGGAAGTCAAAACATGCAATGTGAAACACAATAATAATCGAATCCAATATGGTCTCAGAACCCTTGTGAATATAAATAGAACCACCTTTTATTTATCACCATATTGATTACACATTATTCATTGTATAATGTTTCAAACAATCAACTTAAGACTTGAATAAAAACAACAGTCGTCCCATGCTTCTAGCATGTACACTTTGTTTTCTAAACAATAGTTATGCCATACTCCAAGTATGCACACTATGTTTGTCTATGATCCTTACATTGTGATGTAGATCAATCGAACATGATTCCATTGATACTCATTTCACAATCCCAAATCCTTATTGTAAGTGTGAGAATCCCCGATTCCTATCATTTACCAAAAAATCTGTTATATTTTAAACTTTTATGCAATGTTCCTCTTGTAATGATTATGCACAAAGTCACCAAAACCTTGTCACCAGTCATTACAGAGTATTCCAAAGAAGGTCAACCTCTATGGAACGGAAGTATCATATTCAAAGTACATTTCTTTGAACATCCTTCTTGCATTAAGGTTTTCTAATCTTACATAGATTGAATAACTTCCACCTATGGAGACATTTCCATAGTCCCATTTTGACTATCACTTCCGAACAAGAGTTACTTCTTTTTAGAATATGTCAATATGATCCTTTCCGACAATTTACATCATACTTCCAACTTTCCTTGAGCAACCAATCTTTGGCAAACCTCAGATTTGTCCTCGACAATTGCTTAATCACTTTAGTCATATCTAGTTCTAGACTTTTCCCTTCTCAATGCCTTAAACATTTGGAAAATTTAGAAAAGATGAATATTATATCACATGCAATCGATCCTATATCCGAAGCATATGGGACATGATTCATGATGTTTGACATAAAGACATGATACTAGACAAGTCTTTTGCTACAGTATTTTTTTTATTTGTTGCGTTTTCAAAATTTAACTATGAAGAGGGATGCCGTAATCATAATCAAATTTTGAAAACGCAATATATATAGAATTTCTTCAAGTTGAACCATTCCAACATAAAATTCATATATATATATATATATATATATATATATATATATATATATATATTCTTGACTAAAGATGATTAATATCTCAATCTAAGCTTTAGGATTGAAATGAAGTATAATTTCCTCTCCCTTAATTATAGCAACACAACTTTTCAACCCCTGCAACTTCACGAATTGAAACTTTGTTTTCTAAAATTAACATTGCTAACTTGCAACACTAAACGTAATAATCATGCTCCCACTAACATGATGATTATCAGCATAACACTTATGCTCCCACTAGCTCTGACATATTTCCAGAAATCTGTTGGACTTCTAAAATTTAGATTCATACACCTTTCCGTAGATAGCTCACCTGTGTGTCTAAGAAATTTCAAGAACTATGAAAAGGGATGCCGTAATCATAGTCTCAATTTCTTAGACCTTTGCCATTTCACACAAGTCCATGTTAGTGTGCCGGTTAACCACACACGCTCCACTAACGACTTTTGAAAATGAAAATAACACAATTGCTATCTACTTAAAATCTACATAGTGAAAGCGTTTCCTCACCATCATTTTCATGAATCGGAGAGAAACCTTATGACACTTAGATTTTATAGTGTATGAGTTCCTATCCATGTGAATTTGTCAAAACCATAATCACAAGATAAGGTTAGTGACAAATTCAGCCTTACATGGATTAAACTTGTTCAATCTTAGTTTCTTGTCACCTTGGTAGCACAAGGCCCACCAATGCTTCCAAGTTGAACTCTGATAACTCACATACAAATTCAACTTATTTGAAGTAGGTACAGAAATAAGAATTATGTCAACACGATAGGTTGCAAACCGTAAGTCGTGTGCTAGTGATAAATTACAGGTTTTACTCTTGATTAAATCTTGAAACTCTTTTAGGATCTTTAAGGCTCCCACTGTCCCCTTGACATATAAGTTTCCCCAGTCAAGAACCATTCCTTGACAAAACAAATATTCAAGGGATAGTGCGGATTCTTATCAAGACTAACACTTCACACAATTGGTCTTAGTTGGTCTTTGTCTCATCCAAGATATCACAACTTACCAATCTCAAATGTACAAGAGTAGAAAACATTTTACTCTTACATTTGACTAGTGTTAATAAATCTTCCTTTATGTCACTCAAGGTTACAATCATGGAGTATGACTCTAAGAATTGTTTTGGAACGAAGTATGACTCATCTTCTTGATTTTTAACCAATCCAACAATTCATGACCTCTCTTCTTAGTCATAACAATGCACTAAGACGTCCTTAGAGTATGAATTTGTGATATGGTTTCATAATCATTAAGATGATCATGAAATACGATACTAAAGTACTCTCCCATCCTTTCAAATTTGAGAAACTTTTATCTTTCTGCCTAATTTGATTCTTCTCATTTGTTTTGTCATACATTGTAACCTTTCCAATGTTACAGAATTATACTTAACCTTATAAGTATAATCATATTTACTAATCTTTAGTAAATCATGACAAATCAATCTTTGTGGTGGACCTTGACCAGCGCACACCCAGTGTACCTAATTCCTTAGTCCTTCAATTGACTCACATATACATGTGATCAAAGAATTAGTCTTAATTTTCAAAGATGAAAATTCTCATTCATCATACAATACAACTTGTATGATTCCATGTTTCTGTCCAATTGAAACTTGGGTGATGAAAGACTTTCTTCATTTGGTAAATTCAGACACTACCACAAATGAAGGAATCAAATCCACTTTCCAATATTGTTATTACTGGAAACATATAAGCAACAATTTTCCACAGATGCCATTGTAAGGATATTTTTAAAATAAATAAAATTAAAACCTTTTTTTTTCTTTTATTTTAAAACTTTGCGGAAAAACTTATCCTTACAATCTACATGAAAACCTTGTTGTTATCTATTCATAAGCAATATATTATAACTCTTAAGCAATAGCTCAAAATTCTGATTACCGAACCATGCGATCGAAACCCACCTTCGCAATTAGAATCAACATATACTTACTTTAAGCTTCCTATCTTTTCTTTGATTCTTAAAACATCAACATGTGACCTATTCACATTATGTAATAAGAATCTCCAAATAGAAACTTAATAGAGTTAGTTAGTGGACTTTACCCGAAGTAGAGTCAAACCTCTTGACTTGATCAACCTTATGACCTTTCAGGTGAATAGGGCAGCTTCGCAACCAATGCCCCTTCCTTTGGCAACAAAACACATGGACCCTTTGGTAATGGCACATGAGACTATCTTAGACTTAGCCTTTCTCTTCACCATTTGGTCAACCGAGTTGACTATAGCCGATCCCTTTCCATTGGGAAGAGAAATCTTTTTCTAGATATCCAATGCTACCATTGTCAATGTCCATTTAAGACTTGGGAAGTTGTTCTTTTAATCAAATTTGCTTTACTGGTGTTCCAAATCATTGCTGATTCCACAACACCAAGCAAATAGATAACATCATTAAGGGTCATGTCATAGTCTGTCTCATAGTAGTCCTAAAGAGACTCACTATGTTACTAAGAAAGTGATTGAACATCCAACTTTCACGAGACTTTGACACCCAACTCTCCCGGCTTGTCAATATGTGACTTTATCTCCAAGATGTGAGCACACATAGACTATGCTTGCCAATAGGGATTGAGTGACTTTAAACTTTTCAAGAACTTGTGGGTGAGGGAGAATAATTGGAGGAGGTGGAGGAAGTGAAGCATGATGTTGAGGGACACCATCTTCAAGAGATTTGGGAAGATCATAGTTGTCTGAACCAGACATCTATAATGGGAGAAAATCAAGTTAGTTGATTCAAAATCCTTAATATAACACCCACTATGAAAAACTTAAGGCTAGGACCCAACACAATATTTTATAATTTGGAAGAGGGATGCCGTAATCCAAGCTATAAAATATTTGAAGGTAGGCGAATGACGATTCACCAATTTCCACCATGAAAAACGAAATAATTTATTAGGTTTTAATCGGATTTGAAATTCCTAGATCTTTTGAGATTCATTGAACTTTTCAATGGCATGTTTCAATCTCGAGTGTGCCCTCTCAAATTTTGTGACTGGGATGCCGAGGATCACAAAACAAGGTGTGAATAACCATACCAATTCACTTGGTACCCTTAATATTATCATCCAATCAATGTGCCGGTTAACCACACACGCTCCATTGATCTATGACAAACATTAAGTCACCCTTCGTGATCCTTACTAGTCCAAGTTAGTGTGTCGGTTAACCACACACGCTCCACCAACGACTTGGTAAGGTACAAAGTGTGAATTCCATGGGCTAGCACCAAATTCACATTTTTCCTAAAGTAACGAAGATTGGGAATTAAATAAAAAAAAATATTTAGTTACTTTATAATAATCATTATACTTTTAATGAGAATTTAAAGTCATTGTCCTACCCGTTCGGCTAACGACCCTCCACCAATCAAGCAAGCGGTGGGTGAGAGTGGACACCCATTAAGTTGCCATTTTATAGGCAACAACCTTATACCCACCTTATAGACCGGCTTCGTGAATGAGGCCTACTAACGGTAAAACGACTTGTTCTTATACACATATATATATATATATATATATATATATATATATATATATATATATATATATATATATATAATAATTAACCATTAATGTTATAAATAGTATAAGTGTTGAATTTTAACTTTTAAAACTTCTAGGGTATGGAATTAAAGTTTGTGTGAGACTTTACAAATTCCAAAACTTGAGGGCAAGTTTTGAATAATTCATAAACTTTTAGATATTCATAACTTATGAGTTTTAATTAAGTGTTTTAAAGCTTTTAATGAAGAGTCTCTTGGAAATCTATAACTTGAGGACAAGTTATGGAGTCCATAAAACATTTATGGGAAAAACTCTTCAAGAAAATGTAACCTACAACTTCTTAAAAAACATTTAAAAGAAAACCTCTTGGAATTCCATAACTTGAGGAAAAATTAAGAATTCCATTAAAACACATTAAGATCAAGAATTAACTAACAAACAATTTGCAAATAATTCCTATGATCTAACAAAACTCATATGAACATGAACATCCACATCAACAATTTCAAGAATCATATGAACACATATAAACTTGAAATTTTGATTATAACTTTGAAATTGGTCCACCATCATCATTACCACATCAAAAACAAGTTTTATGAGTCCAAAACAGTTTAAGGTAATGATTCTAGACCAATTCCAGCACCAAAACTCGAAGATATGTTGTCTGGGGGTCCAACTCGTCGAGTGCATGAACCAACTCGCCGAGTTGGATGAATTTTGTCTTGGACTCGTCGAGTCCCTTCATGGACTCGGCGAGTCTGCTGTGCAGACAGCACATAAACATCGATTTTCAGCAATTTGCATCAAGTATTCAAGAAAACAAGCCTAGGCTCTGATACCACTGTTGGGTTTTGAGCAATCTAACACTTACTAAGTGTGCATGCAACCCTAATAAACCTTGGATCTATGTTTTCTTCTAAAATACATGCAAATAATAATTTCCAAGGTTTCTTCCTAACTAGCATAACATAAGGATTATGAATCATAAAACTACTAGTAGAAATACATACCTTTTGATGATGGTTGATTGTTTGGAGTTTGAGAGCCAAGCACCAATAGTGTGAATGCCTCAAATGGAATCACAAATCACCACAAACACTTGGAAAACTTTGAGAGAGTAGCATACTTTCTTGTGGAATCGGCCACCACTAAGTCTCACACAACTAGTGCCACTAGTGGCTATTTCATGCAACATAAGCATGCTTATATAGTGCACATGATTAGGGTGAAACCCTAATAACCCATGACCTTTCCTTTTCCAAGGATCCATGGGTTAAAAGCTCCATGGATCATCCATGGACTTCCATATAAGCCTAGCCCATTAACTAATGAGTATTAGCCCACACCATATAAAACAATAGCCCACAATTTAATTAGTCTTCCTTTTAATCTCTAAATTAATTCACAATTAATTTAAGACTAAAACTAATTAAATAACATGACTTCATATTAACATATTATAACTTATAATATATTAATAAATCGTAAGTATACAAATCTCATAAAATTATCCATAAATCGTTCGGGTGAAGTGCAACCCAAATGGACCATGTCGGGTCGGGTCAAGTATGTACCAAATAAGTTATGGACTTAGACACCTTATCCAACAGTTAGTTCTATAAAATTTGTATCTTAGTTGTACGTCCTTTCACATATACACCATAGGATTTAATCCTAGAAAGTCTACATTTCAGCTGCATCTCAGCATCTTCTACTAGCTTCAACTTGGTTCTTTGTCACACCTAACATCATTATCTCTCTCACTGCAACACTTAAGATGTATTTCCACTTCAAATAAACTCTCTAACTTAATAAACATAAGCAAATTAGTACTTCCTTGACTTCGCAATCTAATAAATGTTTTGTAACATCCCGTCCAATTAAATAAATAAGTAGATAAAGATTTATTTAATGAATAATAACTCTAAAATAAATAATATTTAGCGGGGTGTTGGTATTGGGGAGCCGATTGTCATAATTTTAGAATTTGGGGGTTAAAAGCGTAAGTTCCAAATTGGTTTTGGGAATATTTATGAGGGTGGGGACTGAAATTGTAAATAATTTATAGAAAAGGGGTTGCTTGGTAAGTTTAGATCTAATTTGTAAATAATTATGGAATCAGGGGTTAAAAGAGAACTATTGGATTTCATTTGTAAGAGAAATGTTGAGGAGGGGCCAGAAGTGAACAAAAGAGCATAAGTTTAAGGGATGCGAGATTAAACCCGTTCATTCCCTCGTTGCATCGTGAACCCTAGCATACAGCCACCACACATGAGTTCTCATATGCCACCTATCCCTCCTCACTATTCCGATCAAGGCGAAGGTGTTGCCTGCTGCTGTGTTGAGCGCCGCCTCAAATGCCGTTGCCGGTTACGAGGTGCGAAGCCGGAGAGATCCACCGGAATCCTTCGACGGAGTTGTGAGTTTTGGATGGCTGAAAACCCTCAGTAAGTTGGTTGCACTCGGATTCTTCTCCTACTTTCATCCATCCGGTGTGTGTGTGTGTGACGAGGATATGCCCCAGATATCGTTGTCGGCCTCAACCGCCGATACCAACACCTATGGGAGCTGCCAGCCTTCAACTGGTGGCTGAATGAGCCGTTGTTTCTTTTTCGGCGACACCTACTGCCTAAGAGTTAGCTGTTTGGGCGCATACTAGGGTATGGGGGTTGCTTTCAGTATTTGAGGCGTGGGATATATGTTTATGTGGCCGAAAATCCATTGCCACCACCTCGTGGTGGTGGCTGTCGCCTCCTTCCACCGCGTCACCACCACTAGCTGCTATATGGTGGTGGTTGTGTGTATTTTTTGTGATAAGTATGTGTATGCCTTGTGAAATGAGTCTTGTGTTAGCATCTTTTGGTAGAGGAATTGAGGGAAAAACTACCACCACCACCGTGAGGTGGTGGCTGCCGCCATGAGCCGCCAATAACCACCACTACCCGGGGTGGTAGTGGGTGGTGCTTCGCACGGTGAACCCTAATCGGCCCAAATGCTTGATTTGGGCTTGTTGGATGGCTATTGGGCTAGAAACCCTAATTAGGGTTTGGAAAACCCTAATATTTGGGGTTGTTGGTTTGGGCCTATTGGGACCAGCATTTGGACCAATGGACTGAAGTAATAACTCATGACAATTTTATTGTATGATGGCTTAGTGGAATTATGGACTTAATGGGTTAAGTCCTTAGTGGGTTAAGTGAGAAATATTTAACCCTTATCATCATTTTATGTGGAAACCCTAATTTTTACTTGGGCCGTGTATTGATCCTTTTTATTGGGCTTTGGTGATTAAGCCATTGCTAAGCCATCCAAGAGAGGGTTTGGGCCCAATTTGGAAAGTTGGACCATAGTTGGGCCATTAGAGGACTCTTGTGAACTCATTTGGTATTGGGCCTTGGTGGGCCCATTAGGCTTGGACTATTTATGGACCGGATTGGTGGACCATATTTAGACCTAATATGTGAAGGTTTGGTCTTGGATCCTAATGAGATTAGTTGTGGGTTTGACTCAGTGTTAGAGGCTGGAGTACAGTAGTAACATTTACAGGATCTGTTCGTCATCCGATGTGAGTTTTCTCACTATACTTACCCGTCTGGTAATTTATGTGTGACCGAAGGGTCTTATTCGTGTTGTTGACCGGAGGGTCTTAATTACCTTATTGACCGGAGGGTCTTAGTACATTATCGACCGGAGGGTCTTATTGTTTATAAGGTGGCATGTGTTATCCTGCATACTGTCTTTGTGACTTATGTTGTTATAGTAATTTGTGTATATGTTGATCTTATGTGTTTACTTGAGTACTGTGATATCTTGTATGGTGTATATGTGATTTATGCTATGTATCAGTATTATGGGCTTACAGAGTTAGGACCAGATGGTCCCAGAGTTAGGACCAGAGGGTCCTAGAGTTGGGACCGGAGGGTCCCAAAGTTAGGACCGGAGGGTCCACCAGAGTTGTGGGACTGGAGGGTCCCACTGAGACACATTGACCAAGAGGGTCTTACAGAGTTATAGCCTCGAGTGGGTAATGAGTTGTATGTGGTATTTTGGGGAACTGCTAAGCTTTGTGCTTACCGTGTTATGTGTTATGTGTTTCAGGTACTTCCCAGGATTACGAGAAGGCGACGACTCGATTGTACACATGCGATAAAGAGTTATGTTTTAGAGGATCCTAGATCATTAATTAAACAATTATGGATTTATGTTTTGTTAATTTGATATTTGGGATTTTTGTGAAATGTATTATGAGCATTATTGTGATTTAAAAGTGAAAATTTTGTACGAAAAATTCACGGTGTTACATGTTTACACTATCCTAGTCATGTATGTTAAAGTCGGGTTAACATAATATGAAATTCACACAAGGATATGATAGAAATCAATTATCACTTGGTATTATTAAATATTAAATCAAAGCATCATGTATATGGTACAAATTACCTTTTAACACGTCGTTTGAACTCTATAATACCTAGTATAGACAACCAAAGATTTGGCATGTTGAGTCTGGAAACTCTATCAGCCATTTTTTGTCTTTTTCGAATTACTCTGAGTTTTGCATAGTATCTTCTCTAAGTTCAATTTTGATACCGCTGAAGTATTTATCACCATCTTCAATACTTTTAAACTTGTAAGCATTCATTTCTTCAATCTATCTATTTCTAACACTCATCTACTTCTACGGATCTTGGTTATATACACGAAAGGGACTATATCACTCCAGATGTACTAGTATAGTTTTCTATTTTAAGATGCTACCGATGTTAACTATCATGAGTATCCTTATCACCCTGTAAAGTTATATGCTAGTTCTAATACAGTAATAATATGTTTAGAATCCTATACACATAAAATTTCTTCTTCTAATCAAGGTCTACAATAGGCCTTAAATCTTTTCATGTAATAGCAATTTACGTAGGCTATAATACATATCAGTTAGCCTAAAATAGCCAATGAGACATCTCGTAAACTATGTTAGTGCACTTAATAGCAAGTAAGGCATATAACCTAAAGCATGCTATAAAATAAATTTATTAGCACATAGTATACTAAACTCATATCTCTCACCATCATCACTTAGTCTTTAAGTTTAAGTCTAGAAATAATCACTATTCCTAGTTCACTAAAAATAATGTTGTGATACCAACTATGAGATCCTTTTTTTCCAAAACCAAAAAAAACTTTTCTTTATGCTTTCGAAACCATGTTATATATATTCATTTACAGAAAATCGCAGCATATTAAAATGTTTTGCGGAAACTATCCCCTTCTATTAAAATATCTTGAGTACAAATGTTGTTTTAAAATACAAAAACCCGAAGGATGTGATAATCAATACGCAACATAAGTTATAGCATAAAGACCTAAGGATCCTGAATACTATTGAAGGTTTTCTATGTATTCACTCAACATCCTAATCAAGATCCAACAACCTTAGCGTTGTTACCTGTGATGCATATAATTTGAGTGGGTAAGGTTTGAGAAAACCTGGTGAGACACATAGGATTTCAACTCCCACAATATTTTAATGATAATAAATTTTATATATTAATCCGGAAAAACCAACTGTTATCAAACAATATAAGTATATCATATGACATAGATATATATAAGACAATCTACCCTTAGTTATCCATCTTCCCGATTCTCACGTACTGACCCTATAACAATGATCTTGTGAGATCTATCTTGATGGATCAATGTAAACAATGATTTGACTATATTGCTTCATTCCTTGGTAGCAAGCGTTAGTCAATAAAGGCAACCATGGGGGATAAAGTACTTGAATGTGCATACAATCCTTTTCCCTGTATAATATAGTTTATTAACACCTATAGACTTTAAGTCTGCTAGCATTCCACAAGAGAGTTTAGTCTGTGGTTGTCATCTTAATCCGACATATGACCAGACATACCCACCGGTAATCTTATGTACACACACCATATTTGGTTATCTAGAAAGAGGAGGAATACTAGTACAATACTCTGGTATGTAACCCGTATAACGACGTGTAAAAGTGTCATAGAACAGAGTTCTACTCTCCATTTCAATCTCACACACAACCTAGTATAAAACTACCCACTTATTCAGCTTACATTGAACTAGGTATCCTTGGCAAGCCTTAGTTTGTAACAAGAACATATCAAAATACTTGTACTTCACTTTCGATATAGTCTTCCGGTTCATGCAATACTATCATAATACATGGTATAACTGCTCTCTTATTCAACTTACATGGAACTAAGCATCATTTATGAGTCTTAGTTTATTATAATTAGACAAGACTACAATACCTGTAATCACTTTTAGTCATATTTCATGTTTGCAATATCATTACAATATAGAGTATAACTAAGCACTTATTCAACATACTTCAAACCAAGTAGCTTCTATAAGTCTTAATTTATAACTAGGCATGACTACAATATCTATAATCAACTTCGAATATAATTTCTCATTTATGTAATACTATCATAGTACATGAATACATTTAGCACAAAATTCAAATAGTAAGCATTCAATAGACATTTAATCTTGTAAAGTAACGATATTTTTAATCAAGTTGTCATCTAATGCTACCAAATATACGTGTTACGCATATTTTAGATAATAAGCATTTATTACACATATAAGCATTTAATTTATATTAAATATTTTGAATAAATACTTATAAAAAAAATTCATGTTCATGAAAGTGACCATGTACTCACTGATTGAGGTGAAAATTTTGCGGGAAAGTAAGTTCCTCGCCTAACACTTCAACTTTCCCTTTTTAAATGACCTAAATATGAATATTACTAAGTATTAGTATTCGTTATTATGTATCAGGTTATATTAACTATTTCTTGATTCTTCAATAATCCCAAAGAATACCAAGGTCTATCAAATAAGGAATGACCGGTTAAGATCACTTTCAGATGTAGAATTCGTTTGGTAAAATGGTATACCGTTTGGAAAAAATCACTTTAAACACCTCATTAAATATTGCCTAGACATCACCCCCGTAAATAGATCAGTCGATATTTTGACTGAGATTACTAATAAATCTTATTTATAGGTTCATAATAATGAGCATGAACATAAATATAAGTTACTCTTAAAACATAGTAAGTATACATCAATGTACAGGTTTTCTAGCGAATGTTCGGAAAGTCGCAGGAAAATTTTTGACTTCGAATACTTCTTTTCGTTACGCTCTTCGATGCCGCAACACTTCACTAAAGTGATCAAAAACTCAGAAAGTTGGGCATCGGGTTACGTGAAACGTTTGAAATAGATTGGAGACAAAAAGAGTGAGAAATGAAGCAAAATCAGAGACGATATATAAGATTTTTCAAAAGACGTAACACGCCCTACTCACATGGCAGCTTCTAATTGGTCCATGCGATAATAACTAAAATTCGTCAACAATTGTCAATCGAAAACGTGGTGAATGCCAATTTAATAGTCTTAATGTATAGTATTTGACGATTTTTGATGAAAATACAATATTATGCTTTGAAATATATAAGAAAAATAAGTTGCATCCTCAGACTGCGAAAAACTCTGAGGAATAAAATTTTGACGTTGTACACAAAAGTGTTGTTACAATGTGTTATTAAATAAATATGTGTATTAATCATTATTTTCTATAAATAATAACAAAATCTGATAATACGTGTCAATACAATTCCGAATATATGAAATCGTCGAAATCGGAGTTCTTATGCGAAAGTTGAAAACTTGTCATAATACAAAAATGGGATAAAAACGAACTATGATATAAAATGCGTATAAAGCATCTTTGTAATACAAAATTTCTAATAATTGAAATGTATATGTTATAACGATAACGTGGACATAAAGAACGTCAAAAACAGAGTTCATCTGCAAACGTAATGGCATTTCATAGAAAGGCACAATCCAACCACCTAATATTGAACTTCAAACTCTTCGTTAGGTGCCTTAGAAGTTAAATTTTAAAATTATGATATTTTTCCCACGATCGTAACACGATTATGTATCTAAGTATGTTTTTATCTCATTTTGCCCAAAAATTCGTTAAGGATCGGACAAAACGGTAACCATTTTCCCGTTAACGAATCTTCAAACGATTCGTTAGGTAGCTTACGAAACTTGTAGAAAAAGATAGAAACATTTATTGAACTAGGAAGTGATCTATTATATGATTCAAGTGCTAACTTTTCCGCTTCATGAAGGTCTGACAATTTCACAAAAAACAATAGAATCACGGAAACCGTGAAGCCACTTTATTTTTACTTTCGAACGTTTCGTTAGCATATAATATTTTTACGTTTTACGACTCAGGAGACCAAGTACTACAAACTTGTGTACTCGGAAAATTTTACGAAAATCGGATTCCAAACCCGAAATCGACGCTCGAGATTGTGTCCTATGAATTCGATCTTAGCCATCCATTTGCCACTTGACTTTAGTATAAATAAAAGGCTTTTCCTGATAATTGTTTCACAAGAAATCAGCTCTCTCACTGTCCAAAACTCCCTCTCCTTCCCTTCTCTTTTCTCATCCGAACCAACACGAACCACCACTCCACCGCTGCCTGTCGCCACCGGCCACCACCAGCCACCGACGTGATCCCCTCACACCCTAACCAGTGATGCCAACCCCACCCCCTTCATAAGACGACATCCCCGCCTCCATCCATCCTTTTTCTCGACGGTGCACACTGGCGACGACCTCCAACGACTTTTTCTGGAGATCAGAGATGTTTTTCCGCCGAGCCTCCGACCATTTTCCGGTAAAAAAAATCAGCAAGCAATCACTCCTTTTCCGGTCTCAATCTAACTCAACTTACGGTGAAGCATTGCTGCTTCGTTCCGACGATAATTGGTGATTAAAAAAGCACACTCCGAGTGTAAGTTTCACGATCCCATTTTAAACCCTTTTACTGTTTTTGGAGGGGGGGGGGGGTACTTTTTTTAATGATATATAATTTATATAAACTCGACTGGATAATTATCATTAATTATAAACTAAAAATTGCATTTAGTCGTTATTATAACTGTCGCTAAATTGTCACATTTGTATAAAGATAAATTGCATTGCTAGAAATATTGTTTATAAAGCTTGGATTTTTAGCATTACACTAGCGATACTCTGTGTGTATAATATGCATGTCTGTATAATATGCATAACTATTAAATCCTATCGTTACTCTGCCCGTTAAATTTTACAAAATAATTAAACGATTTAATTGTAAAATGTTATTATAATTATACAACATAACTTTGGCTCGGTAACTTGAACATTTAAAGTTAGGGCTACAACTTTTTAGACATACTTACTCAATGGTTTAGATGACACACATTCATCGCCTAAGTGTAATAGTTAGCAACGACCCCTATCTATAATCGTTAAATCTTAACTGGATGAGAGAGTTATGTATAGATCTATACAGGTTGACACCCCCATCCATGGTTGATAGTTGCAACCCTGACAGTCAAGTTGTTGGATTATGTGTCTAAGCAAATAACTAAATTGCTATATACTTGAATTAAAAGTAAAGTCCTTTTGGGTTGCCCTCAAAACTAGTAATTGACTAAAATGACTTTTGGAGAGAGTGTCTGATTTATTGATATATTATATAATTAATAAATAGCAATAAATAATTTGTTAATATATTATGAGATTAATAAATTAATTAGAAATAGTATTATTTAATTAATAATTAACCAAAAGGTAATTGGAATTAATTTTGGGATTAATTGTATTAATTAAAAAGTGCAAGGAATTAAGTAGTAATTGTTCAATAGTTGAAGAAGAAGGTATTTCAGAACCATCCTATGCCTTCGATGATTTTAGGAGGCATATTTAGGGTTTCTGTAATATTCCTTAAGGATAATTAGGGAGATGCATACTTACCTAATTTCAAATATTAATACTATATTCAAATTAGGGTTTCTACGACTCCTTATGTCAGCGATAAATAGAGTCCTTTGGCTCCTTATTTTTGGCACCGTTCATACCAAAGGAATAGCTGAAAATCCCGTCCCCTCTCCTCGCTCCTCAAGTGTTCTTATTTCTAGGGTTTATGTGCAAACCATTAGAGGCATTAGTTTTCTGTTGCTTGCTTTCGAAGAGCTATTTGAAGAAGTATTTCATTGATTATTTGCAATAATAATCAAAAGGTATGTAAACCCTAATCATTTGCAAAAGCAGGGTTCCTTTAGGCTTCTTGATGTTCATAGGTTATTGCTATCAATAAAGAAAACTTAAATCCAAATAGGTTGAATGTGAAATTTGATGGGTTTTGGCCATATGAACATTCCTATGTGCACATGCAAACCCTAATGCTTGGATCTAGGTTTCTCTAATTAAACTTGCTTTGAATCCAAGACTTCTAATGACTAATTAGATATAAAAACAATACAAAATCAGATCTAGAAGTTTACCTTTGAATCTCTTATTTGATCTTGTTGTCTTGGAGCTCTAGAGTCACAATTGTCACTCCTCTAATGGCTTACAAACACCAACTAGCAAGGAGGATGATTTGAGAGAGAGGAGATGGACTAGAAATCGGCCAGGGTTTCTTTGCTTTAGCAGAGGTGTCGATTTCCCTTGCCCTAGGGGTCTATTTATACTTGTAAGGCTCCTAGGGTTTCACCCTTAAACCCTAGTTGGATAATCTTTCTTTAAAGCAATCCTAACCCTTACCAAAGATAAGCCTTGGACGAATTTGAGGCTATCCCAAGCCCTAGAATTCGTCCAACCTTTATCCCTTAAGGATTTACAGCCCAAAGTGTAACTATCAAACAATTGACAGTTTATACCCTCTTATTTAATTAATCTCTTTAAGTCACCAAATTAATACTAATTAATCTATGACTTATATTAATCAAATAACAATATTATTACTCATTATATTATTCTCATAATATATTAATAATATTTATTTTCTCATAATAAATCATCTTATCAAGTTTCTATGGTGAAGGCAACCTAAAAGGACCATGCACAATCGGGTCAAATACTTGCCTAATATAGTTGCAGCCTTAGACACTATTCCAACAGTCTCCCATTTGGATAAGTCTAGTAACTATATGCACAAGTACAATTTGATTTGCAATCGTAGCTCTCAAAGACGCTGTCAAACTCTGATCTAATCAATATTGTCCTTTAGATAAGGGATCGTACAGTCCTCTGTTAGATATCATGCTGACAATTCTATGGAATGATTAGTCTAGCATTTTGGTTTCTCGATCTCCGATTTATTCGACATAGAACTTAATCAAACACATCAATTCAGTTCTGACCGGGCCCGGTACATAAGTCAAATCAAATCATCGAGCGGCCGAGATATCGCTTTTACCCTCCTGGGATAAAAGTCACAGATAAACATCGACTTATATGCATTTACTTATTGATTAATCAACTATACACAACAATGCGTTTTATAACACCGAGTTATTGATGCGTTTTCGCATTATCAATGTACAACCAATTAACAAATAACAAACCATATATCTAGGTTTTAAGACTATATGATATTATTGTCTTGCGATCACCCTTTTATATCAAATTCCATTAGGTGATTCCAGCAAGCGCGGGTTTGTTCCAATGCTCAAAACTAGTTCATAAGCACTCATGAACGTCGCAGCAATCTTTTGCTATGTCTAATACCATTTAGACAATCTACACACCAATTCATGACAATCTTCATTCATATCTACTTCCAACATATGAACGATTGTGGACAATTTGAATAATTCGATTATTCTTAATAAACTCAATTATTCTGGAAGTCAAACATGCAAAGAGAAACAATAGTTAAACAATTAACATAAGACATTAGCATTACTCATAAATAATACTCTTTTATTTAATCATCAAATGTTAATTACATTTATCTATTACACGTTTCTAATACTATCTAATCTATGCTAATATCATCTTTTAGCCCAATACTCCTAGCATGCTGCAAGTGCTTAACCCTACTCAGCCCCTTCGTAAGCGGATCTGCTGGGTTATCTTCTGATGATATCCTCTTCACTACGAGTTGTCCTTCTTCTACACGATGTCTAATAAAGTGATATTTTATGTCGATGTGTCGTGATCTACCATGATCTCTCAGTTCCTTGGTCAAGGCAACCGCTCCTTCATTATCACAGAAAATCTCCATGGGCTCCTTTATGGCAGGTACAACTCTAAGGTCACCAATGAAGTTCTTCAGCCATATTGCCTCCTTCGACGCTTCGCTCGCTGCAATGTACTCTGATTCACACGTTGAATCAGCTACGGTTTCCTGCTTGGAACTTTTCCAAGTTACTGCTCCTCCATTCAGGGTAAAGACCCAGCCCGAATGCGAACGGTAGTTGTACTTGTCGGTCTGAAAGCTGGCGTCACTATACCCTCGCACCTTCAAGTCATCACTCCCTCCGAGGACTAAGAACCATTCCTTCGTCCTCCGAAGGTACTTAAGGATATTCTTCACCGCAATCCAATGAGCTCTGCCAGGGTTCCCTTGATATCTACTAACCATGCTCAATGCAAAGGCTACATCAGGGCGAGTACAAGTCATAGCATACATGATTGAGCCAACTGCGGAAGCGTATGGTACTCGGCTCATTTCTGCTATTTCAGCTTCGGTACTCGGACTTTGAGTCTTACTCAATTTGGCATTACTTTGTATCCGTAATTCTCCCTTCTTCGAGTTTTCCATACTAAAACATTTTAGTACGTTCTCTAAGTAAGTGCTTTGACTAAGTCCTATTAGTTTCTTACTTCTCTCTCTTACTATCCTTATTCCCAAAATATAGGAAGCCTCTCCGAGGTCCTTCATAGCGAAGCACTTCCCGAGCCAGGACTTAACCTCCTGCAGAGTCGGGACGTCGTTTCCTATGAGTAATATGTCATTGACATATAGAACGAGAAAGCTAACTATACTCCCACTGGCTTTGACATATACACATGATTCATCTTCGCTTCGTACAAATCCAAACTCTTTGACTTTCTCATCGAAGCAAAGATTCCATCTGCGAGATGCTTGCTTAAGTCCATAAATAGACTTCTCAAGATTATACACTCTATTCGGATGCTTCGGATCCACAAACCCCTATGGCTAAGCCATGTAAACATCCTCAGCCAACTTCCCGTTAAGGAAAGCGGTCTTGACATCCATTTGTCAAATCTCATAATCATGAAATGCGGCAATTGCTAGCATCACTCTAATAGATTTTATCTTCGCAACTGGTGAGAAGGTCTCATCATAGTCAACTCTGGGAGTTTGAGTAAAGCCCTTCGCGACCAATCGCGCTTTATGTGTGTGTACGTTTCCATCCACGTCGGTATTCTTCTTGAAGATCCATTTGCACCCAACGGTCTTACGTCCGGGCACATTATCAACCAAATTCCAAACTTGGTTATCATACATGGATTGGATCTCGCTATCCATTGCCTCTTTCCATTCCGCAGACTCCGAGCCTGCCATGGCTTCCTTATAGCTATTAGGTTCATCAACGTTTATTAGCGTACCATCACTAATATACGTGTCCCCTTCGGTAGTAATATGAAAACCATAAAACTGGGGTTGAAATCTAACTCTTTCGGAACGTCTAAGAGGTAAGGACTCGTCAATCAGTTCAACCGGAGTTTCCTCCTCGGGTTGAGTGCCAGCGGTAGAGGCTCCTTCATCTATCGACTCTTGAATCTCTTCAAGTTCGATTTGCCTCCCACTGTCTCCTTGGCTTATGAGTTCTCGCTCTCGGAAATCTCCTCTCCTCGCAACGAAGACAACATTATCCTTCGGTCTATAGAAGAGATATCCAAAGGATTTTTGCAGGTAGCCGATGAAAATACATCGCTCACTACGAGGTTCGAGCTTGTCGTGAGTATCTCGTCTTACGAAAGCCTCGCAACCCTGTCTCTAAGGCATACCCCCAAAAAGAGATTGATAGTGAAGCACGACTCATCATAGAGCGAACCATATCCAATAAGGTTCGATTATGCCTTTCTGCCACACCATTCAACTGCGGTGTCCTAGGAGGCGTCAATTGTGAGACTATTCCACACTCCTTGAGATAATCATGGAATTCAAGACTTAGGTACTCTCCTCCTCGATCGGATCGAAGCATCTTGATTTTCCTGCCCAATTGATTCTCCACTTCATTCTTGAACTCTTTGAACTTTTCAAAAGTTTCTGACTTTTGCTTGATTAAATAGATATACCCATATCTACTATAGTCATCGGTAAAAGTCATGTAGAAGCGGTTCCCATCCTTCGTGGTTGATCTAAATGGTCCACATACATTGGTATGTATTAGGTCCAATAGACCCTCACCCCTTTCGCAAGAACCAGCGAAGGGTGACTTAGTCATCTTTCCAAGCAAACAAGACTCGCATGTGTCATCTTCCCTAAGGTCGAATGACTCCAACACTCCATCCTTTTGGAGTTCGGCTATGCGTTTCTTGTTGACATGTCCAAGGCGACAATGCCACAAGTATGCTTTATCCATACTATTGGAAGAATCTATGTTCAAAACATCATTTCCTAAGTTATCAACAATCATAACAGTTTCATAAATTCCATTACACGGTATTGCTTCAAAATAAAAGAGACCATTTAGATAAGCCAAAATAGAACCATTCTCATTATTAAAAGAAAATCTAAAACCTTGTCTAAACAAACCATGAAATGAAATGATGTTTCTAGCCATTTCTGATGAATAGCAACAATTGTTCAAATCTAAACTTAAACCATTCCTAAGCACTAAAGAATACACTCCAATCTTTGTCACAGGCGACGATCTTCTGTTCCCCATGATTAGATTAATCCTTCCATGCTCCACATCCCTATTTCTTCTTAGTCCCTGCACATTAGAACAAATGTGGTAACCACAACCGGTATCAAGAACCCAAGAAATAGCATGAGATGAATCGTTAGATTTAATTGTGTATATACCTGCGAAAGACGGCTTGATCTTTCCTTCCTTTATGGCTTGTAGGTACTCTGGGCAGCTTCTCTTCCAATGTCCTATCTTGTGGCAGTGGTAGCACTCTGCCTCCTTTGGGTTAGAGCACGGTTTAGCAGGATCAGCTTTGGTCCCACTAGAAGAGGCACCATCTCGGGCTTTAACCTTGTGATAGTTCTTAGACGAAGCCTTCCCCTTCTTTCCCTTTCCTTGTCTAATGGCCAAGACAGGAGCAGTGGGCGGATTGGGAGTTGGTGCAACAGATTTGTCCTTGATGTTGCTCTCAGCGACCCTCAAGAGACCTTGGAGTTTGCTTAGGGTGACCTCGTCTTTGTTCATGTGGTAGGTCATCCTAAATTGATTGTAGCTTGGAGGCAAAGAGTGAAGCACCATGTCGATCGCCAAGTCTTCCCCAAAGTCAACATTCAACTTGCGAAGACGGTCGACATACCTTTGCATCTTTTGCAGGTGCACGGTAAGAGACTCTCCATGACCCATCTTAGCGGAAATCATGTTAGTGAAAATCTCATAACGCTCTTGTCTCGCGTTTTGGTGGTATCTCTCCAATAAGTCTTGGTGCATCTCGTACGGGTACATGTCCTCATAGGACTTTTGG
This sequence comes from Lactuca sativa, assembly GCF_002870075.4. NCBI lineage: Eukaryota > Viridiplantae > Streptophyta > Magnoliopsida > Asterales > Asteraceae > Lactuca > Lactuca sativa. The sequence goes on along the minus strand of NC_056625.2, from coordinate 5,322,092 downwards.
AATTCGGAGTTCATAGTGGCTATCATGATGCAATGTACCTTCGTTGCATCATGCTCGTGAGTTTCAAAAGCGGTCATCTCAGCCGGAGTAGCGATTTCAGGGTTGATTTTCTCGAGCTTCTCATCGAGGACATACTCTTTGTCCTCATAGCGAGCAATAGTGCGAATGTATCTTATCCATTCGCTAAATTTCGTCCCATCAAAAGCGACCTTTTGAAAAAGGCTCATCAATGTGAAAGAACTAGCAGCAGCGTTGTTTGCTTTCGACATCTACAAATAGAAAGGACAAAGATAGATTAGAATGTGAATCCCTAATTATCACCTAATAAGAAAAATTAGGGCTAGGATTCTAAAACAATATTTACATATTAGAAAAGGGATGCCGTAATCCAACATGCAAATAATATGAAGGTAAGTGAATGACGATTCACTAATTCTCCACCATAAAAACATAACTTTAAGTCCTAAATGTATTGAGAATTCCTAGGTTTGGATGAGACTCATTGAAACTCTTCAATGACATGTTTAAATCTCAATATGCCCCTCTTGTTTGTGACTGGGATACCGAGGATCACAAAGCGGGTGTGAATTACCATGAAAATTCACATGGTGCCTTCATTGTAACGATCACCTATTTGATGTGCCGGTAAAGCACACACGCTCCATCGAACTATGATAAACATTGAATCACCCTTTTCCATCTTTGCTTAGAACTAATTAGTGTGCCGGTAAACCACAGACGCTCCACTAACTTCTTAGCAAGGGTGCAAAGTGTAATTTCATGGGATTGCATCAATTCACTTTTCCAAAAGTAACTAAGATTGGGAAATTTTAAAAACATGTAGTTACTTTATATTTCTTATTATACTTTTAGTGAGAGGATGAGGTTGCCCTATCCTACCCGTTCGGCTAACGACCCTCCACCGATCAAGCAAGCAATGGGTGTGAGTGTACACCCATTAAGCGCCATTTTATAGGCCGCAACCTTATACCCACCTTATAGATCGGCTTCGTGAATGAGGCCTACTAACGGTAAGACTAGCATTTTAGTTATACATACATACATACATACATATATATATATATATATATATATATATATATATATATATATATATATATTAATCTTGTAATATTATATTAGTATAGGGTTGTATTTTAAACTTGTAAAATTCTAGGGTTTGAAATTTAAATTGTCTAAATTAAACTTTTAATCATAAAACATGAATTTCAAAACTTGAGGGCAGTTTTTAAACATTTAAAACATGGAGGATCAAATAACAAATAATCTTAATTAACAATTAATTCCATAATTATCCATATGTGATTTATTTAATGATTTCTTGCAAGATAATTACCAATTTAATCAAAATAATTAATTAATTATCACATAAGGAAATTAAATATTTTATTAGTTGATAAATATCTTTAATTAGAACAAGATTATAGTCATATATATCAAAAAATCGGATTAGGGTTGATCTAATATGATAAAGGCAAGTTTCCATAAGATAAATACCAAAAAATCCCGATTTTAGCTCTTCCTGACGCTCAGACTCGCCGAGTGTACCATGGGACTCGCCGAGTCAGGCCAACTCGCTGAGTCCACCATGGGACTCACCGAGTCCATGACTTAGAAACTCAAAATTCGAAATTTGCAAGCAAGAAACAAACAATCAAGCAACAATTTAATAGAAACCAATCAAGGCTTTGATACCACTGATGGGTTTTGGCCATATGAACATTCCTATGTGCACATGCAAACCCTAATGCTTGGATCTAGGCTTCTCTAATTAAACTTGCTTTGAATCCAATACTTCTAATGACTAATTAGATTTAAGAACAATACAAAATCAGAGCTAGAAGTTTACCTTTGAATCTCTTGTTTGATCTTGTTGTCTTGGAGCTCTAGAGTCACAATTGTCACTCCTCTAATGGCTTACAAACACCAACTAGCAAGGAGGATGATTTGAGAGAGAGGAGATGGACTAGAAATCGGCCAGGGTTTCTTTGCTTTAGCAGAGGTGTCGATTTCCCTTGCCCTAGGGGTCTATTTATACTTGTAAGGCTCCTAGGGTTTCACCCTTAAACCCTAGTTGGATAATCTTTCTTTAAAGCAATCCTAATCCTTACCAAAGATAAGCCTTGGACGAATTTGAGGCTATCCCAAGCCCTAGAATTCGTCCAACCTTTATCCCTTAAGGATTTACAGCCCAAAGTGTAACTATCAAACAATTGACAGTTTATACCCTCTTATTTAATTAATCTCTTTAAGTCACCAAATTAATACTAATTAATCTATGACTTATATTAATCAAATAACAATATTATTATTCATTATATTATTCTCATAATGTATTAATAATATTTATTCTCTCATAATAAATCATTCTATCAAGTTGCTATGGTGAAGGCAACTCAAAAGGACCATGCACAATCGGGTAAAATACTTGCCTAATATAGTTGTAGCCTTAGACACTATTCCAACAGTTAAGGGTAAGTTTTTCCACCATATGTTTTAGTTATAACCTTTAAAAGCTATCAGTGGTATCAGAGCAATAGTTTTTTATTTGATTATGAATAATAGTGAATAGATCAAAAATTAGGGTTTATAGAAATTAAACCCTAATGGTTATGATTTTCGATTTTTCTAGGGTTTCTTGAAACCTTGTCCTTCCTAACCCTATTTTCGAAAATCGGGGTTCATTTAAGGTTTTCTCTTGTTTTCTTAATTATTATTTTAAAAGCCTTAAAATTTGAATAATTAAAACCTGATAAACCTAATTCTGATTTTCGAAAATAAGAAAAGATTTGGATTATGATTGAATTTGAATTATTTTTTATATATGTTTAATAGTAAATAATTATTTAATCCATAAGTGATTTAAATTAATTTAATTAATAGTTAATTAAAAGATAAAAATTAAATCATAATTGTTTTAAATATATTTGAATTAAAAGGTTTAATTTAGATAATTTAAAGTTTAAACCTTGTATTTTGAAATGTTTAAAATAAACCATATATATATATATATATATATATATATATATATATATACATACATACATACATACATACATACATAATTAAAAGTTAATTACTATATGTATAACAAAAGTCAATAAAATCAATAGTATGCCTCATTCACGAAACCATGCTATAAAGAGGGTATAAGAAAGCAGCCTATAAAATGGTCGTTAAATGGGTGTCCGCTCTCGATCACCGCTGTCCTGTATGGTGGAGGGTCATTAGCCGAACATGTTTGATAGGACACGATCTCATTAAAAGTATAATGATATAAAAGTACTAGAACCTTCTTTTAAAATCTCACTCTAGTTACTTTAGGAAAAATGTGAAAAGTATGATATTCCATGAAAACGCACATCAAACTTTAACATGTTGTTAGTGGAGCGTGTGTGGTTAACCGACACACTATTGTGTACTTTAAAGAGAAATGATGGGCATCTCGAAAATTATCATTTTTAATGTGCGCGTATGGTTAACCGGCGCATTAAGTAGAGATAATAAATGACATCGAGGTTTCCAAGCGTGTTTGCATGGTTATTCACATCTTGTTTATGATCCTTGACATCACAATCACAAATAGAAGAGCATAATCTAAGATTAAACAAGCCATTAATAAGATTCAATGAATCTCAGAAGATCTAGGAATTTCATAGATTGAAATTAGTGAATTCTTTTACCAACATTTGTATATCCGCAAGAAGATTACTACATCCTTCTTCTTAGTTGTGAGTTGAGATATTGGATCCTAGCTTAGAATATTTATTATGGGATAAAATATTAAGGAATTTATAAGAACTAACTAAAAATTTTATTCTCCTATAGATGTCTGCTTCTAATGGTGATGCTACTGCTGCTCAAACCTCAACCAACAACGACTTCACTCTACTGTTTTGGTCAAAAAATAAACAAGCAAGAATCAACCAAAGTCTATGAGAGGATGTGATGTTTAAAATAAAGCAAGTATAAAATGTTGATCAAAGTTACACAAGTTGTTTACAAGGAAAGCCCTTGATCCTTGCTAGGATCTCCGACATAAAACCTCATGAGGTGATAATGATCACATGCCTTAATGATTTTATTGATTGAAAATGTCAATTATAGAGAAAATGTAAATAATATAAGTACAAGTGTTGTTGTTCTGCTAAGTCTCGCGTGCAGTGTGATGAATACAAATGATTTTTATAGTCTAAAGCTAATAACAAGAACTCCGAGAAGTTCAGGTTCTTGTGAGATTAACTTATAGAAGTTACTTGACTTGGTCTTCTAGGTCTTTTCCGTGGTTGTGACGACAATTCATTGAGAATGAGTCTTTGACTGATTACTTATGCACATGTGAGAGAGATAACAAAGTATAAAACTGTTATAAATATTTTGAAAATGATAGTCAGGATCTTGAAGTATGTTTTGGGATCCTGGGGTTTGAGGTTCTTGAGGTTTGAGGATCCTGATTGTAGTCCTGAGATTCTAGCCATAACAATTGCCCCCAAATTATTCCTACAAAATATTTTAGAGTTAGTTTGCCAAAATTTAAAGTGATAATTTAAAAATAAAAAGAAACAAATATGATAAGGGGTTTTGAATTTTAAACCCTAACGGATAGAATTTATAAGTTCAAGAATCATCATAACTGGTAAAATCAACCTTTCTCTTTCATCTGCCAACATCATAAATAGAGGCAATCGATTAGGGCTATTCTTCTCCGTGTCTTTTAGCTTTCATCTACGAGTTTACTAGTGATCTTTGAAGGTACACTTCTCACTTCTTCTCCTTAGTTTTCTTTTCACTAACAATGGGCAAGAAAATGACCATATCTCGTAAGAACATCCTCGCTCCTTCTGAGGATGATTTCGTCGACCAAATGATCTTATCATATGACAAGATCCATTCTTTCGATGAGGACGATATTGAGTCATTGAAAACAGTCGTTGCTTTCTCCAATGAAGCTGTTTTCAAACCCTTTGATCCAAAGCATCAACCTGATTTCGATTCCTCCTCTTGGGCCTGCTTTCCCGAACACCCCTTTGGTTTGGGTCTGAAATACCCCTATTCCGGGATCATCTCCAATTTCTCTGAAGTTACCCAAATCTCCTACATCCTAGCCATGCCTATTTTTTGGAGAATCTTGTTCTCGATTGATAAACTGAACCAGTCCAAAGATCTAGATGTAGGTTTAGCTGAGTTGGCTAATGTGTATGATCTTATTACTTTTGGAAGCTCTTGTTTTCTTCTTAGGCTCAAACCCCACAAATACCCTCTCGTTCTGAAAACAAAACATAAAGACGGTCTTTGGAAAGAGAAATACTTGTTTGTGAGACGTGATTCGATCCTTGGTGGGGATTCCCTACCGAAGACATGGGTTTAAAAGTGTAGGAATAATTTTTCCTTGTACTGAGGATCCTGGAATTCACATTTCATTATTTTGTTTTATTTTCTGCAGCTTTCAATTTTGAAGAACTCATCCCTGTCGCCAAGGATACCGAAGACAAGATAGAGAAGCTTCTCGTTGTTTCTGCAGTTGATAGGTCTTTCAAGTTCGATTGCTCCTGTCTCTAAGAAGGTTCCTCCACCACTATGTAAATGGCTACTTGTAATAATCCTTGTCTTTCTTGTGATATTTTAGAATCAATGAGGATCCTGAACTAATGAGGAACTTGTGCGATGTGTAGGATCCAAGGTTACTCACTCCAATGCCTGATTTGTTCTATCTGATCTCAAAGACGATATATCCAACATCCTGATACTATTCAAAAGAGAGAAAATTATCTTGCCTTATCCTCTTAATAAATCTCACATTGATCTTACTGTGAAGACCCCAAGCTCCCGTAAGAGGAAAACCTCCAAAGCCAGAGATCTAAACCTGGAGAATCTCGGAGTCGAGGAGGCGCTTCAAAAGTTGCTTTCCTTTTCCCAAGCCATAAGTGTTCGTGTGACATTAGTTTCTGATTTGTATTTGTTTTTATTAATTCCATGCTCATATTTGGTTTTTGCTCATGTTTCCCATTTAGTAGTTGATCTAAGGATCCGGGATAAGGAAGCTGAACGAGATTTGAAGGAGCGAGAGAAGGAATGGAAGGCAACCAATGAAGATCTCCTCAAGAGATTTGAGCTATTGAGCAAAGAGAAGGATGAGAAAGAGGAAGAGCATGTTGCTGAGATGGAGGAGGTGATTGCGAAGGTGAAGTCCAGTGTTGCCACAACTGTTTGGGAAACCAAGATCAGGTTAGCTGAGGATATCGTCAATGCATGATCCTGGGATCTGATGGGTTGGTGTGAAGCTCTGGCCAAGTTAACAGGTAAGCTTGTGAATACCAGTCACGATCCCCAAGGGCATCCGTCAAAGGCGGATGATGTGGAGTAAAAGAACACAAGCAATGATAACCATCTGATGTTTTGGGCCTGAAAAAATTTGTTTTAAGAACTTTATCGTTTCTTTGGTGATGTAAGTCATTATTACTACTTCCTTTTTTGTGGGGTTAGTGGGCAACCCTTTAATTCTATGGTTGTTTAATATTTCTTTGCATGTTTGATTAACTTGTGTGGTTGTAGCAGTAGGATTTTCAAGGATTCTTAGGATCCTACAATAACCTAAAAACAATTAGTATTCCAATTAGGATCCCAAAATAGTTGAGATCCACTTAGGATAAACCTTCGATCATTATATAAGAAATATAACTTCCAAGAACAAGGAGATATAGAACCTGATTATCTTTGGACTTTGTGACCTTTGGGACTCACTTCCAGGAGAAGTGTAAAGTTACAATTCTTTTGCTCTATAGGATCACAGAGTTCATTTATAGAAGGATCCTTGATCTTCAAGGAGGATCTTTGATTGTTTTTAACTCAGTAATCTTTAGGGAGGATCTCCTCTCAGGAGTCGACTAGAAATGACTCTAACTAGGAAAATAACTAAAGAAACTGTTGCAATATTATGGTGCTGCAAATGTTACATAGTTTATGGGTATTATCCCATCTTCAAGAAATGTGTTGGTATCATAACACTCGAAGAACTTTGGGAAAAAATCCAAAATTAGTAGATTTCTGAGGAGTATCCCAAATCATATGATAACATAAAAAATGCTATAAATTTTATTTATTTTCTAAGGAAAATCCCAACTTGAGATACCATGAAAATGTTATAAGCCTTGTGTATTGTCTAGGGAGGATCCCAACTTGAGATAACATGTAAATGTTATAAACCTTAGGAATTATATGGGGAGGATCCCAACTTGAGATAACATGTCAATGTTATAAACCTTAGGAATTAGCTGGGGAGGATCCCAACTTAAGATAACATGAAAATGTTATAAACCTTAGATTTCAACTTTAGGATCTTAGCTTATGTTCAAAAATAAGAGGGTTGCCAAGTCACTGAAACGTGAATTAATCCCCTTATTCACATCCTCCGAGCGAAGTGTATAAACCTTAACTCTTGTGAAAGAGGTAATTAACTCTTTAAACCTTTAAAGGGGATTAAGTACCATTATTCGTAGGAGAGATAATCAGTCTCTATTCTTAGGAAATTTATATTGTGAATTTTCGGATGTTTGCAGTCATGGAGCTCTTTTATGCCAGTGGTCTTTTGAACATCAGGATCCTTGAATATTCATTTGTCAACCTTAGAGGTCAGGATCCTTAAGTGTCAGGATCCTTGAGTGTTCAACCATCAAGATCCATATAGATCAGGATCCTTAAGCCATGCGTGCAACAAACATTAGCTAGGGGTGGGTGTTAGCCTAGCTAACGCCCCTCCGATGATTAAGTTAGTAATGGTATTTGAAGAGAATAAATAGTAATAAAAATAAAGGGTAAAAGGTAAATAACATGCATACCTTAAGTGTGTTCTGAAACGAGTAACCTTACTTACATAAAATAGGCTTTGAGATGTGTATCATTCTAGGATCTTGGCAAGATGTTTCCATCTAGGGTGGCCAACCAATATGCCTCCTTTCCTGCTTCGAATCTATGATGTATGGCCCTTCCCATTTAGGTGCCAGTTTACCTGCACATCCTTGGTATTTTGGAATGTTTTCCTTAGTACCAAGTCTCCCATTTGGATCTTCTAAGTTTTATATTTTTATTGTATGCCTTGATGATCCTCTATTGATGAGCAGCAATATAGATCTTAGCAATATCCATAAGTTCATCTATAGTGTCAAGATCATGGGCCATGATTCTATTATTATCCTCTTGGTTTTGAAGTAGGTATCCTACTGTTGGGATCACCACTTCAGTGGGAATCAATTCTTCCATTCCAAACACTAATGAGTATGGGGTTTGGCCCATACCTACCTTGGAAGTGGTCCTATCTGCCCATAATATGAAAGGAAGTTCTTCTTCCCATCTTCCTTTCTTCTCATCTAGCCTTTTCTTCAAGTTGTTGAATATAATTTTGTTGTTGGATTTTGCTTGGCCATTAGCTTGAGGGTGGATAGGAGTAGACATTACCATCTTGATTCCCTAACTTGTGTAAATGTCCCTTTTCCTTTTGCTTATGAATTGGGATCCAATGGCGCATATAATTTCGGCAGGGATCCCAAACATGGTTAATATGTTACGTTTGATGAAGGAAACTACCACCTTGTGTCTTACTTGGACGAAGGCCTCAGCTTCTATCCATTTTGAGAAGTAGTCATTCATTACTAGTATGAAGACCTTTCCTCCAGGGGCTACTGGAAATTTAACCAATATATCCCTTCCACATTTCATTAATGGCCAAGGGGAGATGATAGGATCTAGATGTTTTGCTGGTTGATGCAGGATGTTGTTATGTCTTTGACAAGCATCACATTTTTGGGCATGAAGGAAGGAGTATTTCTTCATGGTTGGCCAGTAGTATCCTATCCTCAACACTTTGGAGCATAAGGATCTGCCCCCAGTGTGGTTGTCGTAGTCTCCTTCATGTATATCCTTTAGGACCTATGCAACTTCATGATCTTCTAGGAACCTAAGGTATGGACATGCTATATATATTTTGTATAAATTACCTTGGATTATAACAAACCTTGAGATCGTTGTTTTGAATGCCCTTTCGCTTTTCACTTCCTTAGGGATCGTGTCATTCTATAGGTATTCCATGATGGGTTGGATCCAGGATCCTGAGGTTAGAGAGGGATCCTTGATGTTGGGAACCTGATGTTGAATCGTCAAATGAGGATCTTTGATTGTGGCGACGTTAGTAGTTTCCACGTGATTGTCGGGATCCTTCGGTCTCTTGGTAGGATCCTCAATTTTCGGGATCAATACATAGGTTATCGGGATCCTGGTTTCTATTGGGATCCTTAGGGAAGATCATAGATTGGCAAAAGCATATGCTTCAACATTGTCTTCTCTAGGAACCCATTTTAGGCTAAATGTTTCAAATTCTGAGGCCAGGTTTTTGAGGATCTGGAGATATAGTGCTAGACTCTCTCCTTTTATTGCACAAGATCCATAAAAGTGGTTAGTTAACAATAAAGAATCGACGAATACCTGAAAATCCTTGATTTGAAGATCTTTGGCTAACTGTAGTCCCATGATTAGTGTCTCGTATTCTGCTTTGTTGTTGGTTACATTGAACTCACAACTGATTGCTTGAGGTAGGATGTTCCACTGTGGCGATTTTAGTATGATCCCCAATCCAGTTCCTTTTTAGTTAGATTCTCCATCTGTGAATAGCGTCCATTCTACCATGTTCTCTTCTTCTAGAAGTTTTTTTGGCTTCTATTTCAACATCGGTTATTAGATCATCACTAAAGTCAGCCGCAAAATCTACAAATTCTTGGGACTTTATAGCGAATCATGGTTCATATTTTATGTCATATGTGCTTAACTTCACGGACCACTTTGCCATCCTTCCTAACATGTATGGTTTTCTCATAACATTCTTAGTGTGACAGTTAGTTCTTACAGTTATAGGGTGTGTTTCAAAATAATGTCTAAATTTAGTACAAGCTATTACTAATGCAAGTATATGTTTTTCAAGGTGGGGATACTTGGTCTTAGGATCCAGGAGACTTTTACTTATATATTAGATGGGGTGCTGGTCCCCATTGAGATCCTTAGCTAATATTGCGCTTACCGCGTTCAAGGATACTAAGAAGTAAAGAAGGAGTGTTTCTCCATCTAATGGTTTTACCAACAGGGGTGGTGAACTAAAATATCTTTTAAGTTCCAGGAAAGCATCTTCATGTTCCTGGGTCCATTCGAATCTTTTGTTCTTCTTCAAGATGCTGTAAAAAGTCTTGCATCTTTCTAAGGATCTTGAGATGAACCTGTTTAGGGTCGCCACTCTTCCTATTAGTCTCTGAATATTTTTTGTCGACAAAGGTGATCTTAGATCAAGGATGGCCTTGATTTGCTCTGGGCTTGCTTCGATTCCTCTTTTGGTTACCATGTATCCCAGGAATTTACCCGATCTCATCCCAAAGTGGCACTTGGAGCGATTCAGCTTCATGTTATACTAGTCCAGGATGTCGAATGCTTCTTCGAGATCCTTGAGGTGATCCTCAACTTTTCTAGACTTGACCACCATGTCATCGATGTAGACTTCCATGGTGTCTCCCAATTTTTCTTTGAACATCTTGTTAACCAATATTTGGTACGTTGCACCTACATTTTTAAGACCAAATGGCATGGCAGTGTAACAACAGATATCTGTTGGAGATATAAACGGCATGTCCTCTTGGTCCGATGGTTCCATCTGGATCTGTTGGAGTCCTATTGATGCTTCCATGAATGTTAGTAATTCATGGGCCGCGGTTGCATCTATCATGGATTCTATGTGTGGTAATGGTAAAGGATGCTTGGGACAAGCCTTGTTAAGATGCATGAACCACGACCACATTAGCTACCCATCTTGGGAATTTCACCTCCTTAATCATGCCAGTTTTGAGAAGTTTTTCTACTTCTTCTTGTATAACTTGGTTTTTTTGGGTGCAAATTTCCTTCTCTTTTGGTGTATTGGCATGAAAGATGGAACAATGTTAAGTTTATGGGTTATAATGCTTTTACCAATACCTTTCATGTCCTCATGCTTCCATGCAAACGTCTTTCTTCTAGCCTTGAGGAACTTTATGAGGTCATGTTCGACTTGTTCAAGCATTGAGGATCCTATGAGAACTTTGGCTTCAAGATCCTCAAGGTTCAGGGTCACTTCTTTTATATCTTGCTCTCTTGCTTCTAGCACGTCTCGTGCCCCTTGCCTTAATTGTTATGCTTGTCGTGGTATTGTTGAAGATTTCTTCGAAGTCTTGTAGTATACTTTGGATTCTTGTTGGTCTCCTATGATCTTCATTGTCCCCCATGGGGTCGGTATCTGTACGTATTGATTATACGCTGATGGAATGGCCTTCATTTTGTGGATCCATGCTCTACCTAGTATTACATTATAAGAGGTTAATGCATCAATTACACAAAAACATTGTACATAGTTCACACCTCTATGTAGATTAGTAGCTTTATCTCGCCAATGGTGTGCTTGGTTTCACCGCTGAATCCAATTAGAACTGAGGATCTTGCAACTATCTCAGAGTCTGAGATGTTCATTCTTTTCAATGTGTCCAGGAATATGATGTTAACCGAGGATCCTCCATCGATAAGGATCCTTCTGACGAAATGGTTGGTGATGTAGAGAGTAATCACTAATCCGTCATGGTGAGGATCCTGGACGTCTTGTCTATCCACTTCGTTGAAGGTGATCTGCTTTTCATTTGTGATCAATGTGTTCTTCCGTGGTTCTTTTTCTTTCTCCGTTTTGGATACCTTGGCGTGCCTCTTTGCTGCAGAGTAAGAGGTACCACAAATGTCAGATCCTCCATAGATCACATTGATTACCTTAGCGTCAACAGGGGGGATCCTGGTTTGTCGAGGATCTTCTGAGGATCCTGGTCTTTTTGTTTGGATCTCTCCTTTTTTCTTCCAAGGAGTTCTTTGAGGTACCCTTTTCCTAGGAGATAGATGATCCCCTTCTTGAGAGCTATGCAATCATCTGTGATGTGACCAAAGTCTTCATGATATGCGCACCATTTGGACTTGTCTTTCCAACCAGTGGATTTTTCTCCTTTTCTTGGCCATCTTGCTTTGTCTCCAAGATCATGCATAACAAATATTACACCTAAAATATCCACAGAAAAACAATAGCCGATAATCTTAGGAAAATCTTCTTCCTCTCCCTTATCTTCAAGGGCATTAACCCTGTGATGGTCAGGTTTGGAATAAGGTTTTGATTTATAGGATCTTTGGGTTGAGGAATCGGCCTTCCTATTTGGGTTATCATAGGAGCTTGGTGGGTTGCTCCTCTTTTGGATTTCTTTGGCTTCTTCGAGCCTGATGACCCTTAGTGGTCTGCTTCTGACTTTGTCCATTCTCTTGCATGGAGTTATTACGAGGTCTTCGTAGAAGGGATAATCCTTCTTTAAGCCCATTTTAAAGGCTTCAACTGTAGTTGCAATGTCAATGTTGGGGATACTTAGATCTTTCCTGCCAAATCTGTTCACAAATGTCCTAAGGGATTCCTTAGGATCCTGAAGCACCCGATAGAGATCACTAGTGATCTTTTTGAAGGTTACGTTACAAGAAAATTGATTTGCTTAATAAATTAATCAAATGCGCAAGTGATGTAATCGAATAAGGAGGAACGTTAAGAAGTCCTTTTAGAGCTGATCATGTGAGGGTAGAACTGAAACCCTTGCATAGGCAAGCTTCTTTCAAGTGAGTGGGGATGGGAATGATCTCCATCCTTTCTCTGTATTGTGCCACGTGCTCCTTAGGATTCGTAGTTCCATCTTAATGCTTCATACTGGGGGTCTAAAAGCGCTTCAGGACTTCGGTATCAGCTATCGCTAGAAGAAATCTGTAGATCATGTGGTTTGCAGGAGATAAATTTTGGTACATACTGAACTACTCTAGGCACACTTTAGATCATTTGTCTTAGTTCTTGTAGTTCCTTAGCCATGATCGGGCTTAAACTTGTATCAAGATCCATTAAGTTAGAAGTAAGGATATTATTATTGACTGGGTTACCAGGTTCCTTGTTATTGGGAGTTACAAAGGTTTCATTGGGATCTTGGGTCGTATGGGCTTGGTTTCTCGAAGTCGCGCCCTAAGAAAGAACAGAGGTCGGTGTTGAAGATCTTATCTCGCGACGAACCGCTGAGGATCCCGGGTTATCAAAGTTCAGGATCTTAGGCTACAAGATTGAGGACGCTGACTCTTGAGGCTTGTGCATTTCTGTCCTCATTCTTTCCACTTCCTTGAGAATTGTCTTGTTATCCTCCTGCTGATGGGCGACTTGTTGTTCTAGTATCTTTATTATAGAAAAGATTTAATTGTTAGAAATCAACATAGAAGGATCCTAGAGTAACAACCGGAGAGGTGTTTTCTTTGGTGTTTCTGAGACTTTCTTGGGAGCGCCATCCGATTGTGGTGGAAGGTTTCTGTAGGAAATGGGAGGAATCGAGGAAGAGGATAGATTCGATTGAGTAGACATGGTTTTTTGAAGGATTTTGAATACCACGGCCTCACGGTGGGCGCCAAATTGTTTTGGTCAAAAAAATGAACAAGCAAGAATCAACTAAAGTGTATGAGAGTTTATGATGTTTAGAATAATGCAAGTATAAAATGTTTATCAAAGTGACACAAGTTGTTACAAGGAAATCCCTTGACCCTTGCTAGGATCTCTGACATAAAACCTTGGGAGGTGATAATGATCACCTGCCTTGATGATTTTATTGATTGAAAATGTCGATTACAGAGAAAATGTAAAGAGTATAAGTACAAGTGTTGTTCTATTATATGTCATGTGTAGTGTGATGAATTCAAGTGGTTTTTATAGTCTAAAGCTAATAACAAGAACTCCGAGAATTTCATGATCCTCCGAGATCAACTTATAGACGTTACTTGACTTGGTCCTTCAGGTCTTTTTCATGGTTGTGACGACTATTTATTAAGAATAAGTTTTTGACTAATTACTTTTGAAACATGTGAGAGAGATAACAAAGTATATAACCATTATAAATATTTGTAAAATAATAGCCAGGATCCTGAATAATGTTTGGGATCCTAGGGTTTGAGGATCCCGAGGTTTGATGATCCTGAGGTTTGAGGATTCTGATTGTAGTCCTGAGATCCTATCCCTAACATATACTATCAATCCTCTCTAAAGAGAAATTAGCTAGTCCAAACTACATGGATCGGATGCGAAATCTCAAAATAACTCTTTGATATGAGGGCAAAGATTATGTCCTCAAAAAACCTCTTCTTGAAATCTATGAGTCAACTGCTACTTCTAAAGAGCTTGTACTAATAAAAAAACAATATGACGATGCAACGAATGTCACTTGCATCATGGTTGCAACCATGGTACTTGAGTTGCAAAATTCCTATGAGAACTACTAGCCATACGAGATGTGGTTCGATCTTGCGGAAAATTTTCACAAGAAAGCACGTCAATAAAGGTATGAGGTCCTCAAGGTTTTGATGGCATGCAAGTTGAAGGAAGGAGACTCTTTGTGCCCCCATGTTTAGAGAATTCAGAGATATGTGGAGCGTTTGGAAAAGCTCAATGTGTCTTTTGACAAGGAGTTGGCCATAGACATGGTCTTAAACTCCTTGTCTCCCAGTTATGATCAATTTTTCTTAACTTATCATTTGAACAACACAGAGACCACATTGACCTAACTCCATAACCTGTTGCAGACAGCTGAATCAGGGATGAAGAAAAATCAGATCCCTTCTGCTAGAAATTTTCATGTCCTTTCTATTGGGCAAAACATAGGAAAGAAAAGGAAATTTAATCCTCAAACAAAATAGAAGGGCAAGACCCATGTTGGATCGTCTACTAGTGGGTCGAAGACAAAGCCCAATTCGGATATTCCTGTTGTTAGTGACCCCAAAGAGGCCACTTGCTACTATTGCAATGAAAAGGGCCATTAGAAAAGAAGCTACCATAAATATTTGCAAGACATCAAGGATGGCAAGGTCAATCCATCGTCGGCAGCTATATACACTATTTAAGCCAATAACTCACAACTTACTTGTTCTTGGGTCCTTGATACATGATGTGGTTTTCACATTTGTTCTAACTTGTAGGGGCTAAGAGAAAGTGAGGAGGTGGAGCATGGAAGAATAAATATGATCATGGGGAATAGGTGATCTTCACCTATTACAAAGATTGGAACTTATGGTCTTGTGCTCGGTGGTGATGTTAGAGTAGATTTGATTAATTGTTGCTATTATTCATAAATGACGAGAAACATTATTTCTTTTCATGCATTGTTCAGACAAGGTTTTCGATATTCTTTTGATGATATGAATAGTTTGATTTTAACTTATAAATATGGTGTTTTATGTTTAAAGCTTTACCTTCTAATGGTGTGTATGAAATTGTGATTTGTGTTGATAACTTAGGCAATAGTGTATTTCACATTGATTAGTGTAATGGTGTCGAAAAAGCATTCTTGTGGAAGTGTCATCTCATACACATTGGCAAGAAATGCATCGCCCAACTCCAAAAGGATGGAGTAGTGAAATCATTTGACTTAAGGTCAGATGATGAATATGAGTCTTGTCTTTTGGGTAAGATGAAAAAATCACAATTCCCTGGTTCTTATGAAAGGGGTGAATGTTTGTTGGATATCATACATACAGACGTGTGCGGACCCTTTAGATCTACCACACGGGATGCTGATCAATTCTACATGACGTTTACAGATGATTACAACAGATATGGGTATATCTACATAATCCAACATAAATCTAAAACATTTGAAAAGATCAAAGAGTTTAAACATGAGGCCAAGAATCAATTGACCAGGAAGATAAAGATGCTCCGATCATACAGAGGCAAAAAGTATTTTAGTATCGAGTTCCACAACTATCTAAATGAATATGTAATAGTTTCACAATTGACTCTTCCTAGGACGCCACAATTTAATGGTGTGGTTGAGAGGCATAATTGGACCTTGTTAGACATGGTTCGTTCCGTGATGAGTCGAGTTTCTCTTCCTATTTCTTTCTGGGGGTATGCCTTAGAAATAGTCGCTTGTATCCTTAATCTTGTCCCTACCAATAAGGCTGCCAAAACACCTCATGAGATGTGGACATGGAACATTCTCTCGATTGCCCACATCAAGGTATGGGTTGTGAAGCTTTCATTAGATGAGAGATTCATAACAAGCTAGAATCTATAACTAAGAGGTGTATTTTCGTTGGTTACCCACATAAGTCTTTTGAATACTTGTTCTATAGACTTACTGAGAACGTGGTATTTGTAGCTCGAAGGGAGTCTTTCACAAGTGAGGGCTCATATTCAAAGAGGATAGTGGGAGTGAAATTAACCTTGAAGAAATTCATGAGTCAAACAATGAAGGAACCTTAGAAGACACTAGCTCTCAGCCAGAGTATGAGACTCCTATTGAGCCCATTGACAATTCCTTACCTCTTAGCTGATCCAGTAGTGTTAGCATGCCACCTAAATTCTTTGGTTTCCATATAACATCGGACGGTGACACGTTTATCAGTGGTGGTACATTGGTAAATTTGGATGAGCCAGCTAACTACAAGGAAGCGATGGCGAGCCCTGTGGCTGCCAAGTGGAAAAGGGTAATGGATAGAAAGATCCAATATATGTTTGATAACCAAGTTTGGAATTTGGTTGAAAATTTACCAGGTCGAAAGATAGTTGGATGCAAATGGATATTCAAGAAGAAGACCTACATTGATGGAAATGTACACACTTTCAAGGCTTGACTGGTTGCGAAGGGATTTACTCAAACCCAAGGGATTGACTATAATGAGACATCCTCACCAGTGGCTAACATAAAGTCTATCAGGATAATGCTTTCCATAGCTGCATTTCATGATTATGAAATATGGCAGATGGATGTCAAAATTTCTTTCCTTAATTAGAAGTTGGTTAAGGATGTTTACAAGAGTCAATCAGAGGGTTTTGTACATGCAAATTTTCCTAATAGAGTGTATAAGCTAGGGAAATCCATTTATGGATTGAAACAAGTGTCTCGCAGCTGGAATCTTTGCTTCCATGAGAAAGTCAAATAATTTGGTTTCTCTTAGAGCGAGGATGAGTCATGTGTATACGTCAAAGCAAATGGGAGTATAGTAATTTTCCTAGTATTGTACGTTGATGACATACTCCTTATGGGAAACGACATTCCGACATTGCAAGAAGTGAAATTTTGGCTTTGGAAGTGTTTTGCCATGAAGGATCTAGAAGAAGCAGCCTATATTCTTTGGATAAGGATTCTGAGTGATAGAAAGAAAAGACTTATTGGTCTTAGTCAGAGTACATACTTGGACAAGGTACTAAAATAGTTTAGTACGGAAAATTCTAAGAATGGGGAACTGCCTATTCAATGTAATGTCAAATTGAGTAAGACTCAAATCCTTGGTATAGATGAAGAAATAGTATACATGAGTCGAGTCACATATTCTTTGGATGTAGTTCCGATCAGGTATGCTATGGCATGTACTCGCCCTGATGTGTCTTATGCTTTGAGCGCGGTCAGTCGCTTTCATGGAAATCCTGGTAGAGCTCATTGGACTGTAGTAAAGAACATTCTTAAGTATTTGCAAAGGGAAAAGGGAATGTTTCTAGTACTTGGCGGCAGTGATACATTGAGAGTGACTGGATATAGCAACGCCAACTTTCAAACAGATTGAGACAAATTCTATTCTTAGTCGGGCTGGGTATTTTTGTTAAATGGAGGAGCAGTTACTTGGAAGAGTTCCAAGTAGGAAACTATGGCTGATTCTACTTGTAAATTAGGGTACATTGCAGCGAGTGAGGCATCAAAGGAAGCTGCTTGGTTAAAGAACTTTATCAGTGATCTAGGGGTAGTCATTACGATTCAAGAGCCATTGGAACTTTTCTATGTTAATGAAGGTGCGGTTGCTTTGACCAAATAACCTAAGGATCATGGTAAATCCAAGCATATCGACAGAAAGTACCGTTAAATTAAACATATGGTTAAAAAAGGTCATTTCTTGGTGAAGAGAGTATCCTCATAAGATAATCTTGCAGATCCTTTCACAAAGGCTCTAAGTAGGGTTAAGCATAACCATCATGTTAGGAGCATAGGCTTGAGAGATGATATTAGTTTTAGAAGTTAGTTGATAGTTTGAAACTTGTAACAAAATAAATATAACTGATTTTGGTGATTAAATAATAGAGAATATTTATGAGTATGGTTACTGCCTTTTTCAATTGTTTATTCTTATGTTTTTTGCATGTTTTACTTCCTGAATAATTTGATTATTTGAAACTCCACAATCGTTCATACTTTTGGAAGTAAGTATGTAATCAAGATTATCATGAATTGAATTGCAAATTGTCTATTGGACTTAGACATTTGCAATAAGATTTGCTACAATGTTCATGAGTACTTTGAAAATGAGATTTTAAGTATTGGATAAACCCACACTTAAAGAATTACTTCATGGATTAAATCACAAGTGATTCTAAAACAATAATACCTTTTATTCTTAAAACGGAGATATATGAGTTTTATTTTACAAGTTGGTTGTGGATTGGTGTTACGTAAACGCATCAGTAATGTGATGTTATAAAACGTAGTATCATGCATGATTTGGTGAGTAAAAGATACAATCATATAAGTTGAAGTTCATTCGTTCCTTTTGCCCTAACGGGAAAAAGCAATATTTTTAGGCCCCTTGGTGATTTGGTTTTGACATTATAGTGTTGGGCCCATCCATGACTAAATTGATGTGTTCAATTAGTAGTCTTATGAGGTCATCACAAATCAGGAAATCGGTAAATAGAATTTTGGAAGAGAGATTGATTGTAATCCATGTCTAATGTCCATAGGTTATCTTGAAGAACTGAGAAATATTTGATTACTTGTCTTAGGGCCGATGTCTGATCATATCAGAGTCTGGCAGTTGCTTTGGGAAGCACACTTTGTTGTTTAATTTAGAAGTTATACTTGCAATTATAGTTATAGACTTATCCAAGTGGAAGACTATTGAATTAGGTGTCTAAGCCAATAACTAAATTAGTATATAATTGAACTAAAAGAAAAGTCTTTTTGAGTTGCCCTCAAAACTTGTAATTGACTATGACATTTTGAAAGGGAGGCTGGTTTATTGATTTATTATATGATTAATGAATAGCAATAAATAATTTGTTAATATATTATGAGATTAAGATATTAATTAGAAATAGTATTATTTAATTAATAATTTATCAGAAATTAATTGAAATTAATTTTTGGTATTAGTTGGATTAATAAAAAGTGCAATGACTTAAGTTGTAATTTCTCAATAGTTAAAGAAGAAGGTATTCCAGAACCTTCCTATGCCTTGGATGGTTTTAGGAGGCATATTTAGGATTTTAGGAATATTCCTTAAGGATAAATAAGGAGTTAAATAATTACCTGATTTGAAATATTATTACGCTCCTTATGTCAGCTATAAATAGAGTCATCTGGCTCCTTATTTTCGACCACCATTCAAACCAAAGGAATAGCCGAAAATCTCATCCCGTCTCCTCTCTCCCCAATTGTTAGGGTTTGGATACAGACCATCAAATGCATTAGATTTCTGGTGCTTGCTTTTAAGAGCTTTTTGAAGAAGGATTTGGTTGATTATTTACAGTATATACCAAAAGGTATGTAAACCCTGATCCCTTGTAATTTTCTATTATAGTAGAGTTCCTTTAGGGTTCTTGATGTTCATAGTTTATTGCTATCAATAGAGAAAACTTAGATCCAAACATGTTGCATGTGAAATTAAGGGTTAAGTTTTTCCACCACATGTTTTAATTATAACCTAAAAAACCCATCACAAGTCACGGGTGATAACTATCTGAACATATACGACGTCCGATGAAATGTCATGAAGAGTAACAACTCGTAGGCAGGTGGATTATAGGAACTCATTGTAACGTTGATAACTAGTCTAAAAGAAATTAATATATAAGTTGAAATAGTACTTATATACAATAAAACACATACTTTTGGGGGAATAAAAGTACAAGTAATATATGTTGAAATTGTACTTATATACAATAAAATGCTTACTTTTCGGGATAAAAGTACACATATTTATATAAGTTGGAAATACTTATATACGGTAAAACAAATACTTTTGGTATGAAAAATATGTTCGATTCAACAACTATAAACCTGTGAACTCACCAACTTTATCTTGAAATTTTTTAAACACATGTATTCTCAAGAAACTAAAAGTCAAACGTGTAGCATCTTTTGGGGAAATAAGCATGGAATCACAGGAGTAGCATTTTATTGTTATCATTTTTTATTATGCCTATTTGTTTAGGCATTGCGTGTACTTTACATTCCAGTATTCTAAAACTTAGTAAGATATTATTCAATAATGGAAGTGATATGTATGTTATACTTTTGTGTATTGTTCAATGCAATCAATATTTTTAATCCATTATGACGTCACACAATCCGACATTTCCGTCGCCGGCTAGGGATGTGGTAGTCCATGTCAACATCGAGTTTGGTAAGGGTTGGGGTTTCTGGATCCGCCACATGGTGGCCTCCAGGTGGTGCCACGTATCGTTCGACAGGTGGTGCCATGTCGTCATATGCAAGTAAATCTCGTAATCTTTGAAAAATCAAATCTTTCATACATGAGTTCCGTTTTTAACATGCTTTATATTCATGGATTCATATCGACGAGTACTGCAACTTTCTTTTAAATCTTAACAACTAATTTGCATTCTATTTCTCTTTTTGGTTGAGGAAAGTGAATCTTTGGAGTTTGAAGCAACTCTACAGTCTTAAATGAGAATCATGCTAGTTTCAGGCTCTTAGGGTCCCACAAAATTGCAATCTTGGTCAAAAATCAACCAGGCATAGATCTCATAGGTTATTTGGGTCCCTTTTGAGTTAGGGTTTGAGATCTAGGCTCTTAGAGGTTTGGAAATGGATAGAGTTGTAAGCTTTATCCATGCATGGTCTAAATCGATCTAGATCTGAGCTTTAGAGCTCTGGAAATAAGGATTAAGAGCTTAATGAGTTAAGTTGTAATGGATGTTACCGCGACACGACAAGGGCCTTGCCACAACGCAATGGATGATGAACTCCACGACTATTTTGTCTAAATGTTGCCACGACACAATCGGAGGATGATTATGGCACGGTGTCCAGAGAACTTTACCTTGAACGTTGATTTTTTGACTAAGTTTGACTTTATGTTAAACTTTAGGGATTATATCATAGATGGATGATTGGCCCTTATAAAATGTCTAAGTGGATGTTATAATGTTTTCTTTGTGTGTGATGAACTGTAGGGATATATGCTTCCCTCTGTAAGGTGAGTTTTATCACTATACTTTGTACTACAATATGGATCATTTATATGATAGGGTGTTGGTATGTTGTTGGGTTCTATTAGACATGTAGACTTGTTATAATTACATATGTTTGTTTGTCTGGTAGTTTGTTGTGATATGCATATGTAGACATATTGTGGACGAGTTGAGCTAGTGTGTTGAAGGCCAAGATACTCGAGTGATCCAACTTTATACTGTAGGCCAAAGAGGCGGTCCAACTTTATGTTGAAGGCCCAAGTGGCGGTCCAGTACTGTGTTGTTTGCCTTGTATGTGTATTGTTATGTGAGAAATTTTGGATGAACTCACTAAGCTTTAACTTATAGTTGTGGATTTAAAAGTTTTAGATACTTCTGAGGATTAGGGCAAAGAAAAGGCGTGACTATACATATTATCCTGCAAAATTTCATGATTTTTTAGAGATGTTATGTTATTGTACTGTGGTTGATTCTATTTTGTTAAACAACTGTTTTTATGGTGATTGACTTTTGTGAAAATGATTTTTATTTTTTTTAATTAAAAATTTTACCATAAATTTTGGGATAATTTTGAGAGGTTATAAGTGTTTGAACATTGCCCATTTAATCAATACCAGATCTACTTGACATTCAATGGTAGTGGTAGTGGTTCCATTGTGGTAACAATGGTTCGATGATATATCTGGTGTGGCAGTTAGGTTTCTCACGTGAGTATGCAATAGATCTGATTTTTCTAATTCGAAAATTTTTAAAAATTCTTTTGTTATACCTAATTTGGCAAGACCACTACTTCATTGGTTGATATTTAATTTTGAAAAGGTTAAATGGGCTATAATACGTTAATTATTAATGTCAGTCGTAAAAAGCAATAAAGTTCTCAGAGTGAAGGTAAATTGTGAAGATAGATTTGGTAAATTGTGAAGATAGATTTGTAAGATATAAGTTAGTAAAATATTAACGGAATGGAATCCTTATAGGAAAAAATCATAATGATTTGGCAAAACAGGAAGACGTCCCCACCTTTATATATTATATGCCCACACGCGTTTATGTTAATCTTGTATAATATATTCTGTTACGATTGTGTTGATCTTTTATAACATAGATATGGTGGACTTGAATCTTATTTAAAAAAGTCAAAAAATCTGAAAACCAAAAATATGCACCTTAAATACTTAACATGTGTCATTCGTAGTCATTTCAAACTTTATCAAGGTCACTTACGTTTCGTATATTTTAATGGCACAAATAAGAAATTTTAATTGCACAAATAAGAAATTTTATTATGTAACGTTATAAAATTAATTAAATTTTCATATTAAAAAATCAAAAATATTAATTAATTATTTTAAATTAATTATTACTTAAGAGATAATTTTTTATTTATATAAAATTATAATCATTGATTTAAATAAATACGTAAACGTATATCACCTTATAATTTTTATTAATTTTATTTTATTTTTTAATCTAATTTATTAATTTAATATAATTATAATGAAACAATTCAAAATTTAAAATTTAAAATAAAAAATCAATTATTAATTTAATGCAATTATAGTCGTAAATTTAAAATTTGAAATATGAAATTGATAATTAATAGTTTAACAAGTAGCATGATAAGCGATACATAAATATTAATAAGTTCTAATAGTATGACAATTATCAACAAGAGAATAAACCTATTCATTTATTAGAATAGAAACATCTTATAGTAATATCAATTTCTTCACTTTTACATAAGAAAAAATATACAAAAATCTCACAAAAACTCAAAGTATTATTTTCTGGCCAAAAAGTTAGTATGTTGTTTTTATATCTATTAAAACCGTTATATATTTTAATTAAATTTTTGTTTTGCAACCAAATAGCCAAAAAAACCAGTTGCGTAGTTTTTTCATTATTGATTTAAATTATTTTAAATAAATTATTAATAAAGTGATATTTTTTAAGTTATATAAAATTATAATCGTTGATTCAAATAAATATGTAAAATTGTACCACCTTATCATTTGTATTAATTTTATTTTATATTTTATTCTAATGTTGTTAATTTAATATAATTAGAGTGAAAATTTTAAATTTTAAAATTTGAAATAGAAAATCAATAACTTGACATCTGTTATGACATTAATTAAGAGAACTAATAGGGTGACACATAGCAAAAACAATTATTCTTTTATTAATATAGAGAGACTAGTTCTTATAAATATAACATGATTAAACAGATTGTAATAAACTAATTATAACCTGATTATCATAATACATATTATCTAACAATAATAATATTTTTATCAAAAAACTCAAACACAAAAGCATTAATATATGATTAACACGATAATAATCAACATTAACAACACATTTAATAATATCTATGAAGTATTTTTGTGAAAAACTGAAAATAATATATATATATATATATATATATATATATATATATATATATATATATATATATATATATATATATATATATATATATATATAATCCAAGTATAATATGAGAATATCGTATTGTTATGGATCATTTTTTTAGTAAATATCATTTGGTGTAGAAAAATACAATATATATAATTCTATACGGTAGAATGGAACAAAATAACCATAAATTCTGTTCATTTATCTTCAAACAATATAAATAAAACTGTATGTTCCAATTATATAAATTTGTGTATTCTTCTTCCTTATTCAATATGAATAAATGCACCACAATATAGAGTTTGGTGTATTCCCAAATCATATTTTTAATCCATCTTATGCACCAAAGTCTAACAATCTTATCTGTGAACTATTTATATATTTATATTAACCAATTAAATATAATAGATAAAAACTTTATCCATGCATTACTTATTCAAAGTTTCATTCTACTTAGTGGTGGATATATATATATATATATATATATATATATATATATATATATATATATATATATATATATATATATAAGAGAGAGAGAGAGAGAGAGAGTTAGGTTCAAATGTTTCTAGTATCTATTGTGTAATATGCATGTATGATTGATTCTGAACCAATCATTTTAGTTATTTTAATAAAGTAATTTATGCATATTAAATGCTGAAGATTTAATTAATACTCATTATATCTTTAACATGTAATATGCATTAATTACTTTCTTAAAATAACTAAAATGATTGGTTCAAAATCAATTATACATGCACACAATAGATAGTTAGAACATAATAACCTAACCTTTTATATATATATATATATATATATATATATATATATATATATATATATATATATATATATATATATATATATATATCCACCACTATGTAGAATGAAACTTTAAATACGTGATGAATGAATAAAGTTTTTAACTATAGGCATTCACTGTTTGAGACCATGTTAATTTCGTGAGACATGGGGATACGATCCTAGCCATTCATCTTGGAGATAAAAAAATTATAAATTGCAAAATAAAAAGAAAATTCCAAAAATTCTTTTTTGAAATATTATTTTAGTTATTTAATTTAACCAATAAATAAATAATTAAATTAATAAATTAAATAAAAAAAATCACCGTTTTTCTCGAAATACGAATGAAATAGTCTAATTGAATATTATACTTCAAATAATCAAATCGAATTTTTAGAATGCTAGAATATTTTAATATTTTACTAAAATTGGTAGATATGTTAAAATATTATAATATTCTACTTGAATTGTTAGATTTGTTAGAGTATTCTAATATTATATTGGAATTTTTTTAATACCTATAGTTTAAAATTCTAAAAATTCGATTTAAATATTTACAGTATAATATCCTATTTGAATATTTCAAGTATATTTAAAAAAACGATAATTTTTTTAATTTTTTTGGACAAAATAAATGGCAAAAATAATATTTTTAAAAAATTCAAAAATTTTCATTTATTTTGCATTTTAACATATTTTTTATCTCCAAAATAAAGAAAAAACATCATAAATGGTCCATGTGGTTACCCAAAATCTGAGGTTTAGTCTCCGTGGTTTAAAAATCTCATAGATGGTCCTTGTGTTTTCAAAACTTTTGACGATTGGTCCTTATTGCTAATTCCGTTAAGTTTTGTCTGTTAACTGAAGGGTATTTTCGTCATTTCACTACCACAGGGACCATTTATGATGTATTCTCTTATTTTTTTAATAAAAAGAAAAAAATTAAATGTAAAAATTTTATATATAAAAAGTCTCTCTCTCTCTCTCTCTCCCTCTCTATCTCTCCCTCTCTCTCTCTAAAAACACATATAGAAATGGAAAACAAAATGTTGGAAAAATCAAACAAACAACTCCATTGAGCCCCACCATCTTTTCACCATTCTTGTTCATCCAAAAGTTGATTCACCCACCTGCTATCCCTCTATACTTCTCCATTCCTCTGATTTCGATGTGGGAATTGATTTATTGGTTGTTCTTGATTTTCGTTTGGAGTTGATTACAATTTTTAAGTTTTAGAAAAAACATCATAAATGGTCCCTGTGGTTACCCAAAATCTTAAGTTCAGTCCCCGTGGCTTAAAAACCTCATAGATGGTCCCTATGTTTTCAAAACTTTTGACGATTAATCCTTATTGCTAACTCGGTTAAGTTTTTTCTGTTAAGTGAAGGGTATTTTTGTCATTTCACTACCACAGGGATCATTTATGATGTTTTTCTTATTTTTAAAAAAAGTTAAATAAAATTATGTAATCTCTCTCTCTCTCTTTCTCTCTCTCTCTCTCTCTCTCTCTCTCTCTCTCGTTTACCATAGAAACAACCATATTAAAGTTCATCCTTAGCTTTTGATTTTCGAGATCACATCATAAATTCTTCATCTTTTTCTTCTTGTTTCTTTGTATTATATTTCATCATCCTAATCTATATTTATAACATGTAAAATAATTTAGACTTGAGCTCCACTTCCCCGTTCTCCCTACAAACCCTGCAACAATGCCCTTACCTCCATCTCCATATCCCTCTTGATTCTGAATACGACAACAACCAACACATTGTTAGCTCTTGTAGCAGAATTGGAGATACTGTAGGGTGTTGACCACTTGGTTTCCCTCCTGGTTCAAAAAATAAGCCAAGACCAACTGTCTTGATCACCGTTATTGGGTCGATTAGAGTATCAAAAAGGAAACGTTAAGGGTGCACTTCATGTTTTCGAAAGAATTAACATTCCTGCTATGTATCTCAAATCATAGTCGTTACAAGCCCTAAGACGATTGTGACGCTCTTCCAAGCTATTTTTCTCAAATCAGAGTCGTTACAAGTGCTAAGACGATTCAGAGAAGCTATCGAATCTTGCAAAATCATACTGGAAACAATCGAATCTGCATTACACAATGAATTTCTTGATTTTTCTTCATATCATAATCTTCAAGAAACTGTAGATAATGCGGTTGCGTTGTTACCTGAGCTAGAAACTAGCATCAGACCCACAATCGTATCCTAAGCTTTGATTTGTGGGTTTGTTTTTAGATGTCAAACTTTTGATTTACTTGTAGGTTTTCTAAGGGTTTTGGAACAAGAAACCTAAATCTTTTATTTTGTTGAGGTTCTATAATGGTGTTTTCAATAGGGATGAAGGTTTCATCTTTATCAATTTTTGAACAGGGATGAAAGTTCCCTAGTCACACCAGAAATCTATGTGTGTGTCTTTTACTTCTGCCTCTCATCTCACCTCTCCAACCTCTTCTCGCCTCCTACCTGTTCTTCTTCACCATCATCATCTCCCTCTGAACTCGTCCCCAAATAAAAATTAAAACTTGTAATCAACTCCAAACCAAAATCAAGAACAACCAATAAATCAATTCCCCCATCGAAATCAGAGGAATGGAGAAGTATAGAAGGATAGCAGGTGGGTGAATCAACTTTTGGATGAACAAGAATGGTGAAAAGATGGTGGGGCATTATTTTATATTTTTAGTTATTTGAATCGTTTGATGTTTGTTTTTTAATGTCATGCTATGTTGTTGTTTTTTTAAATAATGAAATGTAATTTTTTTTTATTTTTAAGTAATGAAATGTTTTTATTAAAAATAAAGTTTTAAAAAAAAATTGTTAAAAAATGAGTGTGACAAGAAATCAAACTTTTGTGGTAAAAAAATGAGTGTCACCACTCCTTCCAACCTTATAGTTCATTTTACAACCGATTTAGTGCTAACAAGTCTTATAATTTTTTTTTAACAATTTATGAAAGTTAGACAAATTTCTATTTTCTTAAAAAGAATTTCTTTCTCCCAATTATTGATTATCTTCTTGCAAAATCATACTGGAAACAATCGAATCTGCATTACACAATGAATTTCTTGATTTTTCTTCATATCATAAGCTTCAAGAAACTGTAGATAATGCGGTTGCGTTGTTACCTGAGCTAGAAACTAGCATCAGACCCACAATCGTATCCCAAGCTTTGATTTGTGGGTTTGTTTTTAGATGTCAAACTTTTGATTTACTTGTAGGTTTTCTAAGGGTTTTGGAACAAGAAACCTAAATCTTTTATTTTGTTGAGGTTCTATAATGGTGTTTTGAATAGGGATGAAGGTTTCATCTTTATCAATTTTTGAACAGGGATGAAAGTTCCCTAGTCACACCAGAAATCTATGTGTGTGTCTTTTACTTCTGCCTCTCATCTCACCTCTCCAACCTCTTCTCGCCTCCTACCTGTTCTTCTTCACCATCATCATCTCCCTCTGAACTCGTCCCAAAATAAAAATTAAAACTTGTAATCAACTCCAAACCAAAATCAAGAACAACCAATAAATCAATTCCCCCATCGAAATCAGAGGAATGGAGAAATATAGAAGGATAGCAGGTGGGTGAATCAACTTTTGGATGAACAAGAATGGTGAAAAGATGGTGGGACATTATTTTATATTTTTAGTTATTTGAATCGTTTGATGTTTGTTTTTTAATGTCATGCTATGTTGTTGGTTTTTTAAATAATGAAATGTAATTTTTTTATTATTTTTAAGTAATGAAATGTTTTTATTAAAAATAAAGTTTTAAAAAAAAATTGTTAAAAAATGAGTGTGACAAGAAATCAAACTTTTGTGGTAAAAAAATGAGTGTCACCACTCCTTCCAACCTTATAGTTCATTTTACAACCGATTTAGTGCTAACAAGTCTTATAATTTTTTTTTTTTTAACAATTTATGAAAGTTAGACAAATTTCTATTTTCTTAAAAAGAATTTCTTTCTCCCAATTATTGATTATCTTCTGCAAATTGGCACAACAAATGACATATTTAATAAACATAAATGATTAAGATGAAACAAAAAAGAAAATAGAAAAAAAAAACTTTTTTCGGGTAATACCCGAATTACACGTAACTGTTTACCCATATTTTTATTTAGATCGGGTCTTAGGTAATTTTTTTATTAGACAATACCAGATTTATCCAACCCGATCTACCTGAAATCCAAAAATTATACCCGATCAACACACCTAATTTATACACATGAGTTACAAAGAAAATAGAATCTAGTCTAATAAATGAAGGTTTTTTTTTTTTTTTGCCAAATGTCATCCTCTCCTTTATTTGGACACATGATATTTTCTAGAATTTTTAATTTTTCTATTTTTCACTTGTCATTTTATTGTATTTTTCATTTTATTAAATGAAAATTCCACATTTAATATGTAAGGTAATATATATGTAAGGTATTTGTTAGAAATGGTTTATACATGTAATATATTCAATACATTAAAGCCTCATTAATTTTAATAATGCATAATTTTTCTCATTTTTTATATAAATTCAAACTTTTCAAATTGTTAAAATTTTCATATTTAATTTTTTTAAAATAAACTCATGCAATACATGAGTCTCACACCTAGTAAAAAATATATGGAAATAAATTTAAACGGAGAAAATAACACCATATAGCTTTTAGTCTTTCACAAACTTAATTATGATACTCGCTTTGAGTTATCCCCACTATATTTCACCATTCAACTCTTTCTTTTAGAAATCAACACTTCAAAAGCCTCCAGCATTGTTGATTTATTACTTATTATCTTCCTATTCTCTTAATTTTATATGTGATTTGTGTGCGGTTGTGTTTATTAAAATGGCTGGTCATTTGTCTAGTAATAAATATGTATAAGTATGAATACAAAAATTTATTAGAAATTTGTAATTATTGTAGTAATTGTCATTAATTTAAGGAATATGAAATGGCATTGGTTTCTAATCAATATCGTCTAAGATAACAATTTATATCTAACCACATGTGTGTGAATGACCTCATTTATAGTATAGAAATGATTTGGTTGAATAAGATATGGTGGTTTTCTTGAATTTTTCCTTACTTTAATAAAGATAAATAGCAAAAATTATCTATGAAGAAGTCAAAATTATGTGGGTTTTATCCAAATAGGTTTGGTGGTGCACCAGTGGTCTAATTTTAGATATTTTATAGTGATTTTGGTTCTATACACTTAAAAAACAATTATACACCTTATATTTGTTTATTTTATTGTTTTTATTAATTAAAATTAAAAAAGTGATCACCATCTCCCCATCTCTCTATCTTTCCTCTCTCTCTCTCTCTCTCTCTCTCTCTCTCTCTCTCTCTCTCTCTCTCTCTCTCTCTCTCTCTCTCTCTCTCTCTAAATGCAACCACCTCCACTATTTAAACCCAAAACATTTTCTACAACTTGTTTTCATGTGACCTCCCCAAATTTATGGGCGTTTTACAATTTTATTTATTCTTATTCACTACAATAAAAACAGTCTTTTACGACGTGCGAACCATGACACGTGCTATTTTATGATATGCAATAGTGTGTGTCCTAAAAATAATGTCATCTCTTCAAAAGTTAGAAGAATTAAGGGCACGCATTTTTCCGCGTCCTAAAATAAGTGTCACATTGAAAAAAAAACACGGAGGGCACATAACATAAAATGCGCGTCCTCTAAGTATGTTGCTTTATATTTTTTTAATGAAATGAGGGGTCACTTCTTTTTGGGGAAATGAAATTCCGAAATGTTTGAAAGGCCCGCCATGTTTTTACCTTCTTTCCACCATTCTTCTCTCTCTTACTCAAATACCTAAAAAAACCCTAATATACTCATCGCTCCTCTTTTCTCCCACAACAACCTCGCTCCATCACCAAATCTCTTCGCCATCACGAATTCCTGACTTTTGTTTATTCCAGGAACCAACATCCACTGCTTCATAACCTCCTCTAAAAGATTCCGATCTTCCAATGAGATCTGAACGGGTTGAATCTTTCCACTATTTTTCAATCGAGATGGATCTATGACAACGCCATTGTTACTCGTTGGAGGTGGAGATCGAGCAGGAACTTATTTCGGAACCTTGTCTTTGAGTCTCACGAGGCTTATTAAACGATGAAGCCAGATGATTAACTCAAGTATGTATCGATCCATCTTCTATTTATCAGCGTGATAAAGTGTTTGAAGCCGGATAATATTGCTGCTCCTTGTTGTCTTCTTCCCAAACTCATTGTTGTTGAAAAAACGAGTCCAATTAGGTCAATTATCAATGAACCACTATATCTACAAGTGACATATCATAGGCATCAGAATCTTAATTAGGTTTTGATTCGTATTTATACCCCTTTTTATTTTCATCTTTCAATTTCGTTTGTCATAGTGATGACGAAAACCCTAATCGATATGTGTTTTTGTTGCATTTATTGGAGAATTTGTTTCATCTTAAAACCTAAAATTTCTCTTTTGGTTTCATAAATAGTCTTTAGGGCCGGCCTGCACGCCAAATAATTGAAGCTGAAAAAGACGAGGAGTCTGAATTGAAGTTAAAGCCAAAAAAGACGAGGCATCTGATGCCTTAGGTTCTGGAGAAGACGATTCAAACAAGTATTCGTTGATTGCAAATCTTATTAAAACATACGGTTCTCTCACTCTCAGGTTACGAAAGTTCTTGATCCTCCTAATTTTCTTCTTTCTGAAAATTTCAACTGTTGAAGTGAAGTTTTCCATCAGTAGTGCCATATTATTTAGTGTTTCTGTGTTTGGTTTTGACTGATACCTAAAAATTGAAAGATAAGAGATTTTTGTGCCATTTGGTTTGGCGATTTAAGGAATGACTATAGGAATTGAAACTTGCTTTGAGCTTCAATATTTGAATTGGACATCTTATTAGTTTTAGGTGAGCTTAATTTTTGGATTCATTGATGTGACATAGGAAGAAGAATGGTGATGTTTTGGTGTCGGGCTAAACAATCATAGCTCAAAGCTTTATCAAATTAGTTCAAACGATGCTTGTTGGGTCAAAAATATGGTTTATACTTTGCTTTTCTAGGAAATTGTATTTTTCTGTAATATTTTTGGAGTTTACGTCATGTTTACGGTTGAGTTTACAGCCGTAAACACCTTACAGCCGTAACCCCATTTACGGCCCATGTTATCCGGCCCATATTCTCCTAGTATAAATATAGGTGTTAGGGTGAGGAGTAGTGATTGATGAACCCTAGAGATTGTACGGCCAAGAGAGAGAGAGAGAGAGAGAGAGAGAGAGAGAGAGAGAGAGGAAGAGAGAGCATATTGTGTGAAAGAATCTATTGTAAGGAGTTTCATTCATATCATCAATACAATCAAGATTCTTAATATTCTTCTTCTCCTTCTCTTCTTATTGTGATCTGGCATCATCCGTTTGATTGGGATTCCGCACCATCAAACGGATTTGATTGATACACAGGCAGATTAGGGACTTACAATTGGTATCAGAGCGGATGAGATTTCTCAACGCACAACTGGTGCTCTCGTCTCTCTTGCTGCCGGTGTGAGGTTCAATTTTTCTAAATTCATCCTGGAAGAGTTCGTCATCAACATCAGAGCCTCCACCCGAGACACCTTCCTCTTATATACTCGTTTTATTCAGATGTTTATCAATATTCAGTTTCCAGATGTGAGGAAGGAAGGAGAAACTCTCGACATGAAGTCTTTGGGTCCTCACATGGTGGGACTCATCAAGCAAAACCGTAGAGGCAAAGTCATTTTTCAGGGGCTGTATCCACTAGAGAAGTTTGGAAAGTTCACGAAGTTAGATGAACCCACAGAGTCATATGGTTCGTCTGAAAAAACTTCGTTTGAGCCGACGTCTGCGGAAAAGTCGTCTCCAAACAATGTTGTCATTGATATTTCTGAAGATGAGGGAACTAAGAAAGAAGATACACCAACTCCTGACACTCAAGTAGTTTCAGAACATGAAAAGGAGTTAGGTCATATTCAAGATGATGCGGAAATGAATGTTGAGATGGAAGAGAATATTGGGGAAGACAGGAATGACTCTTTCTGTGATCTTGACCTCACAGGTTTCGATCATTATGATATTGTTGCTTCCTTAGCTAGCAGTGCAAATGTGGTGTCACACGAGAACCTTGATACCATTTTCAACAATGTCGATGATGTTGTTCCTCCAACAACTGAGACAAGGAAGTCAAGTGAAATTTTTGAAACTGAAACTCCAACATCAGGGCAAATGGTGACTGCTTCAATTCCTATGGAGATAGTTGTAGGATGTTCCCCTCCTATATCTGTTTCTCCTACTACTGAACCGTTTGCGAGTGTTTTTACTCCAGAGTCTGACCAACCTCCGTCTAAGAGGCAAAGAAGAGACGTGAGACAATCCGAGCTGATGGCAAGTTTAATTAGCAGCCTTCCAACACCACCTGTTACTACTGCTACCACCAGACTCGCAACAACCAAGATGTTTCCAACAGGTTCAAGCTCAGCATTTAATGTCGGTGATTCCTCTACACCACCTAGTTTCTCAATTCCAAGATATAATCGTGATGATGCATCCGAAAGTTTGGCTTTGCACATGGCTGAAGAACAACTTCTAACGCCAAATTCTCGAGGAAAGGGTGTTTCTATTGAAGAAGGTGGTTCTAGGGGTGATAAGCTAACCCTTTCTGGTTTGCAAAAGGAAATTTCAGTCCTAAGCCAAAACAATATTGAGCTAGATATTCAAGTGACGGAACTTCGCGCTGCGAATGCTAAGCTTAGTATTCAAGTCTCCAAGTTGCAATCTGATAAGTCTAGTCTTGGGGTACAAGTGGTTGAGCTTAAAAATGATAAAAAGTTGAAGACTAAGCAGATCTCTAACTTACAAGATCATTTCAATCTGCTAACTTCAAGCTATTTTGAACTGAAAAAGAAACTTGAAGAAGACCGTGGAGACAAGTATCAAACATATGTTGAAGAACAAAGGATCAATCTTCATGTGCAAGCTTTCCCAGTTGATTTGCCCGTCGGTCAATCATCTGGTACTGCTAGTCGTGGTGATGATGCACCTCCTCTGGCTCCCGATGTGACAGAAACCATATGTCGTGATCAAGAGGAAGAAGTGAAGAAATGGCAAATACTGTTCAAGAGGAACCCTAACCTAAATGCTTCTTGGGACGAACCATTAATCACAATGACAAATCTTGAAGTGGTTCGGTTCCGAGATACTTTTGGAGATCGATCGGGAGTTGCTTCTTGGGGGTTCCATGATCCCCTTAAGATGTGGATTGTGATACGAAAAAGTGGTAACTCTGAGTTGTACAAAAATAGCCATGATTTTAGCTCATTCACGAGGATTGATTTGACAGAGTTGTCTCGAGCTCCCTTCATCAATCTAATGAACAATCCACAAGTAACTCAATTCAAGCATTTTCTTGATGATCAAGTCAAAAAGGGGTTTCCTTCTATGCCGACTGCAGAATCTGTGATTTTTGAACATCCAGATGTTATTGATCGCTCTACCGACAAGCCATTGCAAGTGGTAATGTGGCCCGCGACGAAACAGGTTAAATAGTTTCCGGTGCTTCAAGTTTATCAGGATGGGTCTCTTGGTTCATTGGAATGTTGGGTCTTTGACGAGATCACCTCTGGTGCAGTCCTTAAGCTCAAAAATGGATGCATCAGACTCTATGATCGAAGAGACCTGTTGCAGTTCCGGAAGTGGGATATTCATTATCTCAGCAACTTTCAAATCAAGGTTGTTGAAGATATGTATGAAGACGGTGCAAAAGTGTATATGACAATGGTAGCTGAAATTCTGAACAAGCGCATGTGGAACGGAGCCATGGGGAAAATGGATGTTATGATAGTTAACAAAGGATGACCTTGGGCTAGTCCAAACCAAGGGGGAGATAGAAGGGCTTAGAATAATGGTTTGGTCTATGTTTAGGAGTTAATGATAGGGTTGTGTGTGTAATTAGTATTTAATGTCATGTTTGCGGTTGTTATAGAGTTTACTGCCGTAAACACCTTACGGCCGTAAACTCCTCACGGTCTCGGGTGTCTATATATATAGGGTTGTGTCAGACATATTGGTGGTTGATGCCTTTCGTATTTTTGCGGTTCCACCAAGTTGTATCAGACGTTTAAAGTTATAAAACGTATGCAAGCTTGGTTTGTTTCACCATCTGAGGACCCAAAGACTTCATGTCGAGAGTTTCTCCTTCCTTCCTCACATCTGGAAACTGAATATTGATAAACATCTAAATAAAACGAGTATATAAGAGGAAGGTGTCTCGGGTGGAGGCTCTGATGTTGATGACGAACTCTTTCAGGATGAATTTAGAAAAATTGAACCTCACACCGGCAGCAAGAGAGACGATAGCACCAGTTGTGCGTTGAGAAATCTCATCCGCTCTGATACCAATTGTAAGTCCCTAATCTGCCTGTGTATCAATCAAATCCGTTTGATGGTGCGGAATCCCAATCAAACGGATGATGCCAGATCACAATAAGAAGAGAAGGAGAAGAAGAATATTAAGAATCTTGATTGTATTGATGATATTAAGGAAACTCCTTACAATAGATTCTTTCACACAATATGCTCTCTCTTCCTCTCTCTCTCTTGGCCGTACAATCTCTAGGGTTCATCAATCACTACTCCTCACCCTAACACCTATATTTATACTAGGATAATATGGGCCGGATAACATGGGCCGTAAATGGGTTTACGGCCGTAAGGTGTTTACGGCCGTAAACTCAACCGTAAACATGACCATAAACTCCAAAAATATTACAGAAAAATACAATTTCCTAGAAAAGCAAAGTATAAACCATATTTTTGACCCAACAATCTCCCCCTTGGTTTATAGCTTTCTTTTCTTAAATGACCCAACAAGCTCCCCCTAAAAAGTAGCTGGCTCTTCTTGTCAATCTTCAATGGGAGCTTGGCTTCAGCTTTAACCTTCGATTTCTTCACAGTATCAGGATGAACATATGAATCTTCAATGAATGACTTCATCTTGAGCACTTGAGCTTTTCTTCAAGATTTGACATTGAATGCACATTGGATGAGGAGGCTTCTTGTACTGATTCTTGAAAGATAACGCTTTCAGCTTGAGAATCTTCAGAGAGAACATCAGAGAGAACAAATCCTCTGGATCGCTTCAGCAGGTTTAAGACAGCAGCAGACTGATTGAGGAGGGTTCAATGCAATCCGTCACATAATCTTCAATTTCAGCTTCACTTTGCTTCTGGGGTTGAAAGATTGAATTTGAAAGAATAATCTTCATTTCTTGCTCCTTCGAATGAGAATTCTTCGATGCTCAGGGACGAAACTTGGGCTCAGAAATCTTCAACACAAACTCCATGAGTCTTATCTATACCTGAAATCACTTTTCAAGACAAAACAAAACTAAAAGAAAACTTAGCACACAAATTAAAACAGAAAAAAAATATTTTTGGATTTTTGATTTTTCTGAACAAGAAATAAAATAGAAATAACACTATTTTTGGATTTTTAATTTTTCTGATATTCTTTGATTTTTGAATTTTTCTGATTTTTTTTTTTATTTTCATTATTTTTAATTTTTAATTCTCCCCTAATATTTAAATTAGAAGAAACTATGACAAATTTAACAAAAATAAAAATGATATCTAACTTTAAGAGTGATTTGGGATCAACATTTTTAGACAGCCTTTATCCACTTGTCGGTGCCTTCTATCTTCACGTCTTTGTCTGGTCGATCGCCGGTATTGTTATCCACTTAAACACGAAAAATTGTGACTTATTTAGGACATACTATTTGTTACAAGACAGGTGAACTTAAGTTCTTAGATATTATATTTGATCCTAAGTTCCTAGATACTATATCTTAAGGACCATTCATCTGATGACGACCAGGGATATTGTTGTCCACCTAAATTGAGCAGCGACATCTACAGAAAATCTATATGTGTTCAATTTTAAGTGTACTAGAACATGTTTCCAGCTTCCTGATATGCCCCAGCCATCAAGAACTTCCAGAGTACTCCTTACACCGGGTGAGCAGACAACCATTCAGAGAGAGGATAGATTCAGAATTCTATTACTTCTTGGTTCAGAGGGGTTGAGAAGTAGAAGGTTGCATATGTTGTGTACCAGGTCGGATTAGAAGTCACGCAAAGGAGACAAAATATGGCTAACAGATAAGAGGAATTTCATATATATAACATGTAGAGAAATAGAGTTGCATATGTTGTGTACCAGGTCAGATTAGAAGTCACGCAAAGGAGACAACATATGACTAACAGACGGAAAGAAAGAAAATGATATTCTACAGACCTAATTTATCGGAATTTACCAGTCGCCCCATCCAACCGGAATTAAGGACAGAATCCGCACATCGAGGAAAAGTGAATCCACAGTTCTAGGTACGGGTTATTTAATGTGACCGGTAGATTCCCATGTATATCTCCCTGCTCAACCTATCCGAGCGTCGAGACATCAGGTTAAACAGATCTAACTAGGTCAAAGTTTGTCAAGTCCTTAAATTCATTAGGTTCAACTCTCCCTAGTAAACTCTATTTAAAATCTTTCGTGCCTACCAGCGCATTGAACACAGAGCGTAGATGATTAAACTTAGGTACGTTACGCCGATTCAGATTGCCTGTTATCACTTGCTAATTTCATTTCCCAAAACATCTCCCTCAAGCACATTTCATTTACATCATTTTTTTTATTTTGTAATGTTTTTGGATTTTTTTAAATTGAAATTTTCTAATTTTGATTTGTTTTTATTTCTCCCCCTAAATTTGTGCATAGGAGAGAAACGAAAGTAAATGCACAAATTTAAACTATCCTAAAACAAAAATTAGTCTTTAAAGCGAATCAGCTTAAGAAAAACTCAGGAGTATAGAGAAGAAAACCCAAACCGTGGTTCACCGATTGAATCTGCATTCAGAAGGTCTGAAAACAGCAAGCATAATCTCAAAAAAGATCCGAAAAATCTTCATATCATTAAGCACTAACCCCATTTGTGATCTCTTCCTTTCTTCCTTTCTCACAAAAGGACACATACTCTCAACAAAGGTCTTAATGTTGTACAGTTGAGAGATGTCCCCAATCATATGCCAGGAGTAGCCACTACCAACAAACCAAAGTCTGATGATATGCCTCCATAACTGCTCCGACACAGAGCGGGATCAGTTGGTCTTTGGAACCCAGTCCATTTTGAAACTGGGTCGACCTTTGTCATCCATGCAGGGTACTCTCTCCCATGACATATCATGTTTATCACAAACAGAAGACGATGAAATATTAGATTCATTAGAAGATTTGGGAGTTTTCACCTTTGGTACCCATCTATATTCGGGTTTAACCCATTTCTTGTTCGATCCGATGGGTGCCTCGGCACTTGCTTTTGATCTTGATGTCGGCCTTTGAGATGACTTTGATTTTAGCTTCACAAGAGCATCTCTCGGATTTGGCTTCTTGGCCGACATTCCCTTCTTGCCCTTGGGATTTTGATTATTGTCCTTTGGGGTTTGATTCTTGCTCTTCTGTGCATTCCAATCATCATTTTCTGAACGTGACCTTGAGGGGCTTCTTTTGAAGTATCTCCCTCTTGGCACGTTCTGCCAGCCATGTGCATAGTACAGAACATATGCGCGATTAGGACAATTTCTGGCAATGTTGTAACAGCCCGGAATCTCAGGTATTGTTAAAATTATGTTTTTGGGGTGTTTTAAGAGGGGACTCGGCGAGTTGGAGCCTAGAATCGCCGAGTAGGATCGCAGACCTGGTCGCGGGTTCGCGACTGGACTCGACGAGTCCGGATATGGACTCGGCGAGTCTGCGCTGTTTAGCGAAAACCCTAACCGTTCAGGTTTGGGACGTATAAAAGGGACTTATTGGCCGTTATTGTTCATTTTAGCCTTCTGAGAGGAACCCTAAATCGATTGTGTGCATCTGGAGCAAGGTTAAAGGCCATTGGTGATTTTGAAGGAGTTGTTGTGCAAGGAAGAGAAGGGCTTGGCTAAAGGAACAGCAAGGGAGTCACGTTCCGAGGATTGGGGACACAGAGAGTACATCATCCAGGTAAGAATTCGAGTATACTCTGTTATGTTGATGTGTTTATGGAATTAGGGTTTATGGAACCCTTTTGTGACTAGATTGAATGTTACCCTAGTCCCCCAAACGATTGTAACCCTGTATTGAGACCTTTGGAGGTCCAGAATGTCCCATGCCTGTGCATTTCGGGAATTGATGAAGGTTTTGGATTGGAATCCTTATGCCTTAGGTCAATATGTAAATTATAAGTCTTGGGGTGTATCATGAGCACCGAAATGAGGACCTTACGTGATGGATCAGTTTAGGAAGGCCAGACCTATGAATGGCCAGAGCAGTTCTGACCTTAGAAAGCAGTTTGAGCGGTTGCATGGCATGGACTCGCCGAGTCCGATGAACAGACTCGGCGAGTAGCTTGAAGATTAACTGGAACTCGTCGAGTTGTTCTTCAGACTCGGCGAGTTGAGTCGGGGTGGCCCCGCGATTCTTCCAGGAGTAACTCGTCGGGTCAAGGAGGATACTCGACGAGTAGAAGGGGAATCTTAGAGAATTAGAGGACGTCTATTCTCGCCGAGTCGCCATGGCACTCGCCGAGTCCGGTCAAGTTGACCGTTGACCGTTGACCAGAGTTGACCTATGTGTGACTTCTTAGGGGCAGTTAAACTTAGAAGATAAAAGTGTTAATAAGAGATATATGATGTTATAGGGAGGTTGTAGCTCGGCGGATCGAGTACGAGTGACTTCGGGATTTTTTAGCTTTCGACATTTTCGAGGTGAGTCTTCTCACTATACTGTACCCGGAAGGGTTGACTGTGTGACCGGAAGGTCAGATATGATATGTGATATGTATGCTATATGTGGTAAGTTATTTGTTATATGTGCTATGTATGTCATGGGCCGGAAGGCGATTATATTATGGGCCGGAAGGCAATATGTTATGGGCCGGAAGGCAATATGTTGTGTGATGGACCGGAAGGTCGGCGTGGGAAGGGCCGGAAGGTTTACCCAGCAGGGACGGAAGTCCCCTGAGACACATGGACCGGAAGGTCAGGGCCTGGAAAGGCGTATGTGCGTAAGTTGTATATTGGGGAACTCACTAAGCATTTATGCTTACAGTTGTTATGTATGTGTTTCAGGTACTAGCGAGGACCGTGGGAAGGCGCCGGCGTGATCTGTACACACTGAAGGATGTTTTTATGATCTTGGGATTTAGACAATTTGTATTTGACATGACACTTAAATTATTTACGCCTTGTTTTGAATGAAAGTACTTTATTTTTAAAATGAAAAAATTTGTTTGAAAATTTGCGTTGTTACAATTGGTATCAGAGCCTTGGTTTGAGGGATTCGGGTGCACCTTCGGGCGTAACTGAACTCAAACCGAGGATTTGAGGAAAACTTTTATAAATAAAGGCATAAACTTTTATGAATGATTTTGTGGTAAACAAGAAAGAAGCAGTGTGTACGATCAGTCAGCGCCCGAACGGTAAAGATCCCCAAAATACCTTACAATATTATATGATATGAATTGTTATGCATGCTAGAAGACTAGGTATTCATGATAGGACTAGAGTGGCCTGAATTGTGATACCTTAGTCTAGGGAAGTTTGCCGATATGAGATGCTTTGCTAGTGTACGAGTAGATAGTGCATAACAGAAGTAGAGTACTCACTATCCGGGGTTTGGGGAGGAAGACTTGGGATGAATGCTGATGCGGTATGGTCGGTAGTATTGGGCCCGTACTACCGAAGACACCGGGTCAGTGGGAGACCCAAGTAAGAATCCCTGAATATCGGAGACTGAGTAGGGTTGCGTTATCGAGTGCGATTATACTCGATGGAGTCTCTGATAGTTTTATGTTGTATTTCATAGACATCATGGTTAGGCCACGCCACGGAGCGAGTTCGAGCGGTGTGAGTGACGAGGAGATTCGTCAGATGATTCACGAGGAGGTAGCTGCAGCGATCCGGGCTGAGATCCCGGAGATGTTTGGGTCTATTAAGACCACCCTGATGGAGACGTTTGAGGAGCGGTACGCCGCATTAACTGAAGCTGCAGCCGCTGCAGCTACCGCAGCTATGGCCGCTGCCAGGCCACAGGGGGGTGACTCGTTGCTGTTCCGGGAGTTCAGCAACACGAAGCCACCTGAGTTCGATGGGACGCAGGATCCGATTGCTGCGATGAGGTGGATCGCGGATATAGAGGGGTGCTTCTACACTTGTTCATGCCCGGAGCACCTGAGGGTACGGTTCGCTTTGAACCAGCTCCGTCTGGGAGCGAAGGATTGGTGGAAGTTCGTGACGGCGAACTTCACTTTGGCAGAGATTACAGTAGTGACATGGGAGGGGTTTACTGCTATGTTCAGGGATGAGTACGTTCCCCCGGTGGAGAGGGAACGATTGGTTCAGGAGTTCTTAACCCTTAAGCAGGGTACTGATTCTGTTGCGGTGATCACGCGGAAGTTTCATGAGAGGGCGATGTTCTGCCCCGAGCTGGTGTCCACTGATCAGGCTCGGATGAGCCGGTACTTGGGTGTGTTGAGGAGGGATATCCGGGAGTTTGTGTCAAACTCCACCTACCATACTTTTGCTGAGCTTCAGGCGAATGCCAGGAAGCGCGAGATCGAGTTGGAGACCCAGGCCAGGGAGGAGGCCGAGTCTCAACGGGTGGACCGGCGACCAGCTCAGTCCCAGCCGGCAGCCAAGCGGATAAAGTCCGCCGATTCGAGGACAGGAGGTTCGAAGGGCCGCACTTGCGGAAAGTGCGGCAAGGGTCATGATGGGGCATGTCGATCTGGTGCTTGCTACAAGTGTGGCAAGGAGGGGCACATTGCTAGGGAGTGCCCCAAGGGGTTTACGGTTTGCTTTCATTGCAACCAGACAGGCCATCGGAAGGCCGAGTGCCCTCAGATTCTTCAGGGATCTGCACCTGCTGCCAGAGCTACTGCGACTCGACCGGTGAAGGCCGAGGCCCCGAGGGCTCGGGGAAGAGCCTTCCAGCTGACTGCGGAGGAGGTCCGCGCTGCGCCCGATGTTGTGGCAGGTATGCTGTAATTCATGTAATTATTTTAATG
Organism: Lactuca sativa; assembly: GCF_002870075.4. Classification (NCBI taxonomy): domain Eukaryota; kingdom Viridiplantae; phylum Streptophyta; class Magnoliopsida; order Asterales; family Asteraceae; genus Lactuca; species Lactuca sativa. The sequence goes on along the minus strand of NC_056625.2, from coordinate 5,280,445 downwards.
TCGAGATGTTATGCTTATGTTATTATACGCGTAGGTACTTTTCTTGTGAACTCTGTGCCTGCCTTAGTGTTATTTGACTCGGGTGCGAGTAGGTCCTTTGTATCTTTAGCCTTTAGTCAGCATATCAGCATTAGTCGTGAGTCGTTGAGCCGACCTTTGAGAGTTTCTATAGCTGACGAGAGAGTGATTTGTGCCATGGAGGTTCTTCGGGGATGCGTGCTAGAGATTTTCGGGGTTGAGTTCCCGATTGACCTGATTCCTATTGCGATGGGTGACGTCTGTGTCATCGTGGGCATGGACTGGTTGAGCCGATTCGGCGCTGCCATCGACTGTGAGCGTCAGCTGGTGACTATTCGAGACCATAGTGGGGGAGTCCTTTCGGTGTACGGAGAGGGTACCCGTTCGGGATCAGCTTTTTGTTCGACCGCTAGAGCGAGGCAGTGTCTACAGCAGGGCTGTAAGGGTTTTGTGGCGTATGTGATGGATACGCGGGAGGTTTCCGAGAGACCGAGGTCAGTTGAGGAGGTCCCAGTGGTGCGTGAGTTTCCAGATGTTTTCCCCGAGGAGCTGCCGGGAGTACCTCCTGTGAGGCAAGTAGAGTTTGGTATCGACCTGGTTCCGGGGGCCGCGCCTATTGCTAAGGTGCCTTATCGTCTTGCACCTCCTGAGATGCAAGAGTTGTCCTCGCAGCTCCAGGAGTTGCTGGGGAAGGGATTCATTCGGCCGAGCAGCTCGCCGTGGGGAGCACCTATTCTGTTCGTCAAGAAGAAGGATGGTTCACACCGGATGTGCATTGATTACCGGGAGTTGAACAAGTTGACGGTCAAGAACCGTTACCCGTTACCGAGGATCGATGATTTATTCGATCAGTTGCAGGGAGCATCTTGGTTTTCCAAGATCGATCTGAGGTCAGGGTACCATCAGGTGAGAGTGCGGGATGAGGACGTCCAGAAGACAGCGTTTAGGACGTGATATGGGCATTATGAGTTTGTGGTGATGCCTTTCGGGCTCACCAATGCCCCGGCTGTGTTCATGGATCTCATGAACAGGGTTTGCAGGCCGATGTTGGATCGGTCAGTGATTGTATTTATCGACGACATTCTAGTGTATTCGAGATCTAGAGAGCAGCATGAGGAGCATTTGAGGGAGGTCCTTGAGGTATTGAGGTCGGAGAAGCTTTATGCAAAGTTCTCCAAATGTGACTTCTGGTTGCAGGAGGTCCAATTTCTAGGACATGTTGTTAATCAGGAGGGGATATTGGTCGATCCGGCCAAGGTTGAGGCGGTGATGAGTTGGGAGGTGCCGAAGTCACGCTCTGAGATCAGGAGCTTCCTTGGGTTGGCAGGGTATTATCGGAGATTCATTAAGGATTTCTCCAAGATCGCAGTGCCGCTCACCAGATTGACCCGGAAGGGTGTTGCATTCTCATGGGGGCCCGAGCAGCAGACCTCTTTTGAGACACTTCGCCAGAGGTTGTGCGAAGCCCCGGTATTAGCTCTCCCGGAAGGGTTGGAAGATTTTGTAGTATATTGCGATGCATCGATTTCGGGACTGGGTGCAGTGTTGATGCAGAGGGGTCATGTGATAGCTTATGCGTCGAGGCAGCTGAAGCCTCATGAGGCGAGATATCCCACGCATGATTTAGAGTTGGGGGCAGTAGTGTTCGCTCTCAAGATTTGGCGTCACTACCTGTATGGGGTTCGATGTACGATATACACGGACCATAAGAGCTTGAAGTACTTGATGGATCAGCCCAACCTAAATATGCGTCAGAGGAGGTGGTTGGATGTGGTCAAGGATTATGATTGTGAGATCCTGTACCACCCAGGCAAGGCTAATGTGGTAGCCGATGCATTGAGCCGCAGGGCGGAAAGCACTCCATTGCGAGTTGTATGTTTGAGATTGACTGTGATGACTCCAGTATTGGATGCTATTCGTGGGGCACGGGCCGAGGCTGTGCGACCAGAGATGCAGAAGAAAGAGCGGGTCGTTGGGTTAATTTCAGAGTTCGTTAAGGATGGACGAGGGCTTCTGACGTTTCAGGGTCGGATTTGGGTACCGTTCGTGGGCGGTACGCGTAATTCTTTGATGGAAGAGGCTCATAGGTCGAAATTCTCGATCCATCCCGGTGCTACGAAGATGTATTTGGATTTGAGGAAAGAGTATTGGTGGCCCTGTATGAAGAGGGACGTCGCATGGTTCGTTGAGAGGTGCTTGACCTGCCGTAGGGTTAAGGCCGAGCACCAGAGACCGCATGGCAAGTTGCAGCCATTGGAGGTTCCCGAGTGGAAGTGGAAACAGATCACTATGGATTTCATTACCAAATTACCGAGGACTGCCAGACGAGTCGATGCCATTTGGGTGATTGTGGATAGGTTGACGAAGAGTGCACACTTCCTTGCCATCAGTGAGAGTTCTTCAGCGGAGAAGTTGGCGGAGATATATGTGAGAGAAGTGGTATCTCGGCATGGGGTGCCGATCTCGATTGTTTCAGACCGTGATGTGCGCTTCACTTCCAGGTTCTGGAAGAAATTCCATGAGGAGCTGGGTACTAAATTGCATTTTAGTACCGCATACCATCCCCAGACAGACGGTCAGAGCGAGCGGACGATTCAGACACTGCAGGACATGATTCGAGCGTGTGTGTTAGACTTCGGGGGTAGCTGGGATGCGTATTTACCCTTGGCAGATTTTTCCTACAACAACAGCCATCATTCGAGCATTGGTATGCCACCTTTTGAGCTGTTGTATGGTAGGAGGTGTCGGACCCCCATTTGCTGGGGAGAAGTGGGACAGAGAGTGATGGGCAGCACGGAAATCATGCTCCAGACGACAGAGCAGATTCAGCAAGTTAGACAGAGGTTATTGACCGCCCAGAGTCGACAGAAGAGTTATGCAGATAGGCGCCGATCCGAGCTTGAGTTTCAAGTCGGCGACTTCGTTCTCCTGAAGGTCTCTCCTTGGAAAGGAGTGATTCGATTCAGGAAGAGGGGCAAGTTGGGGCCCCGGTATATTGGGCCATTTCGTGTGATTGCAAGGATAGGCCGGGTAGCCTATCGTTTGGAGTTGCCAGCGGAGTTGGGGCAAATCCACGACACTTTTCATGTGTCGCAATTGAGGAAGTGCATAGCCGATGAGTCGGCAGTGGTTCCATTAGAGGATATTCAGGTGGATGCGAGCCTGAATTATGCTGAGAGACCAGTGGCCATCATAGATCGGAAGATCAAGGTTCTGAGGAACAAGGAGGTACCTCTGGTGTTGGTTCAATGGCAACACCGGAAGGGATCGGAAATGACTTGGGAGCCGGAACGTGAGATGCGGGAGCAGCATCCGGAACTATTTTCAGAGTGAGACTTCGAGGGCGAAGTCTAATCCTAGTGGGGGAGAATTGTAACAGCCCGGAATCTCAGGTATTGTTAAAATTATGTTTTTGGGGTGTTTTAAGAGGGGACTCGGCGAGTTGGAGCCTAGACTCGCCGAGTAGGATCGCAGACCTGGTCGCGGGTTCGCGACTGGACTCGACGAGTCCGGATATGGACTCGGCGAGTCTGCGCTGTTTAGCGAAAACCCTAACCGTTCAGTTTTGGGACGTATAAAAGGGACTTATTGGCCGTCATTGTTCATTTTAGCCTTCTGAGAGGAACCCTAAATCGATTGTGTGCATCTGGAGCAAGGTTAAAGGCCATTGGTGATTTTGAAGGAGTTGTTGTGCAAGGAAGAGAAGGGCTTGGCTAAAGGAACAGCAAGGGAGTCACGTTCTGAGGATTGGGGACACAGAGAGTACATCATCCAGGTAAGAATTCGAGTATACTCTGTTATGTTGATGTGTTTATGGAATTAGGGTTTATGGAACCCTTTTGTGACTAGATTGAATGTTACCCTAGTCCCCCAAACGATTGTAACCCTGTATTGAGACCTTTGGAGGTCCAGAATGTCCCATGCCTGTGCATTTCGAGAATTGATGAAGGTTTTGGATTGGAATCCTTATGCCTTAGGTCAATATGTAAATTATAAGTCTTGGGGTGTATCATGAGCACCGAAATGAGGACCTTACGTGATGGATCAGTTTAGGAAGGCCAGACCTATGAATGGCCGGAGCAGTTCTGACCTTAGAAAGCAGTTTGAGCGGTTGCATGGCATGGACTCGCCGAGTCCGATGAACAGACTCGGCGAGTAGCTTGAAGATTAACTGGAACTCGTCGAGTTGTTCTTCAGACTCGGCGAGTTGAGTCGGGGTGGCCCCGCGATTCTTCCAGGAGTAACTCGTCGGGTCAAGGAGGATACTCGACGAGTAGAAGGGGAATCTTAGAGAATTGGAGGACGTCTAGACTCGCCGAGTCGCCATGGCACTCGCCGAGTCCGGTCAAGTTGACCGTTGACCGTTGACCAGAGTTGACCTATGTGTGACTTCTTAGGGGCAGTTAAACTTAGAAGATAAAAGTGTTAATAAGAGATATATGATGTTATAGGGAGGTTGTAGCTCGGCGGATCGAGTACGAGTGACTTCGGGATTTGTTAGCTTTCGACATTTTCGAGGTGAGTCTTCTCACTATACTGTACCCGGAAGGGTTGACTGTGTGACCGGAAGGTCAGATATGATATGTGATATGTATGCTATATGTGGTAAGTTATTTGTTATATGTGCTATGTATGTCATGGGCCGGAAGGCGATTATATTATGGGCCGGAAGGCAATATGTTATGGGCCGGAAGGCAATATGTTGTGTGATGGACCGGAAGGTCGGCGTGGGTAGGGCCGGAAGGTTTACCCAGCAGGGACGGAAGTCCCCTGAGACACATGGACCGGAAGGTCAGGGCCTGGAAAGGCGTATGTGCGTAAGTTGTATATTGGGGAACTCACTAAGCATTTATGCTTACAGTTGTTATGTATGTGTTTCAGGTACTAACGAGGACCGTGGGAAGGCGCCGGCGTGATCTGTACACACTGAAGGATGTTTTTATAATCTTGGGATTTAGACAATTTGTATTTGACATGACACTTAAATTATTTACGCCTTGTTTTGAATGAAAGTACTTTATTTTTAAAATGAAAAAATTTGTTTGAAAATTTGCGTTGTTACAAATGTGAGCAGGTGTTCCACAGTGAAAACATGTCTTTTTCTTCACTGTGAAGTTGTTTCTTCCTACCCCTGGTGGCGTAGCTTTGCCTTGTCTCTTGTTGTTCCCACATTCACACTTGCCACAAGAACTCTGTTGCATTGGAATTGGTGGCCTGTATTTTTCAACGGCAGGTTGATCGGAAGCAGTTGAGTTCGAAGCAACAGATTTAGAGTTCAAGGAGATGTTGGTTTGTTCAATGGTTTTCTCCTTATTCTCATCTTCTACTACTTTACCTGCACATGAAGCAGAAACATTAGTATTTTCAACCTGAATAAATCCTCCTGACACAAATCCAGCTCGTTTGCCATATCGAAGATGTGGCTCCCCGTCAGTTTCGTCCTGTGTCATAAGGATGGATGTGTAGTTATGTTTATAAGGAGGAGGTACACTATCATACCCTAGACCCTTGTTTTGATTTTCTTTGAATTTTAATTGGGTTTCATATAAGGACTCGACTGTCTGACTTCACGCAGTATAATTTTTGAAACTGACATCTGTTTTTCCACACTTAATTTTTAAAGCGTCAAGTTCCTCAGTTACAGCAGCAAGTTGTCTCTTAACATAATCATAATTTTCACACTTGTTGTTATACTCTTCCTGAAGTCTCCTAAAGTCCTTGGTTTTTGCTTCTAATTCAGCCTTTAGGGGTTTCTGTCCTTTCCTGAGTTGATATCCTTCATATCTCAGGTCCTCAACTTCTCTTTTTAATAAATCAAGTTGTTCCCGAAGAAATTTAATCGTAGTTTCACAAGCTGGAGTACATGTAACTTCAGTGACCGGAATGTTTTCAGAATTCATTGTTTTTCTACACTTCAAAGCATCAAGTTCTACAATTACATCAGCAAGACTAAGATGATTGAGATCTTTTGTCTTCTTGATGATAGCCACGTTCATATCCCACGATTTCGGAAGCGAATTTAGCAGCTTTTTGTTTATCGCGGACTTAGTCAAAAAGATCCCAGCTATATTCATCTCAGTAGTGAGTGTGGAAAATCGCTGCAACTGAGTTTCTAGGGTTTCTCCAGGGATATAATCGAAAATGTTGAAATTTTGTCTTAACATATTCTGACGACTCTCTTTCATGTTTTCAACTCCCTCGTAGACCTTAAAATCAATTAAAACACAACTAAAAGCTAAAATAAAACTTAAAAGTCAAACCCTTTGATTATAAACCTCAAAAGTCAACATTAAAAGTCAAATTTAAAAAGTTAAACTCAAAAGTCAAACCGAAAAGCTAAATTTGAAAATTTAAAAGTCAAACGAGAAAGTCAAAGTTTAAAGTCAAAGGTCAAACTTGGAAGTCAAAGTCAAAATTTAAGGTCAAAAGTTAAAAAAATAAAAGTAAAAAATTAAAATATAATTTTATTTATTAATTTTAATTTAATTTATTTTTTATTTATTTTTTATTATTATTTTTAAGTATTATTATTATTATTATTATTATTATTATTATTATTATTATTATTATTATTATTATTATTTTTGATGAAAAAGGAATTTAAAGTTAAAAGAAATTGAGTTTTGGGCTAAAAGTGTCAAAATAGGAAAACTTGCAGCGAGAAAGACGGGTTATGTTTTAAAATTCGGAGGTATGACACAAGGAGCTAGCTAGCTGAGATGGTAAGGTGCTGTGTTTGTGAGCTGGAGGTCACGGGTTCGAAACCCAGCACCCTCAAAATCGCACCCCTCTTTTTTTATTGAAGCGCTGAAGCTTGCTGCTGTTGAGCCGAGCCGTCAAGCCGCGCAAGTTCGATCCGCAAGCCGCCGAGCCGAGGCTGCAAACCTCCGGCGACCGTCAACAGTTTCCGGCCGTGAACTCCAAAACCCTAGCCGCCGGCCGTAAACTCCGATCAAAAACACTGATTTTTCGACTTTGAAGCTCCAAAACTCGATCAAAAACTTTTTTTTATGAAAAACACGAAGAACAACCCCCCCCCCCCTTTTATTTTTCAGAGATCTATCCAAAAACGCAAGAATATTTCGAAAATAAGATCAAATAATGCTCCAAATCTGACAAAATTGACTGATACAACTTGGCTCTGATACCAATTGTAAGTCCCTAAAATGCCTGTGTATCAATCAGATCCGTTTGATTGAGATTCCGCACCATCAAACGGATCTGATTGATACACAGGCATTTTAGGGACTTACAATGCTACTTTCAGATTCATGGGTCCTCTTCAATTATCAGGGGAACTACAGTTGGTGTTGTCAAGGGTCCAAATTCATCCTTTCACAAGATTGGATCTGAGTTTGACAACTGTGTGAGATTCTTTGTTGCACCTATTCAGGTATTCACTCGCCTATAATCTTACATATGTGATTTATTCTAAGATTTATGTTGTAGAACACATTATAATATTGATTTAATCCTTTGAATCAACTAAAAGTCCAAATCAATTGAAAATTTATCAAAACTAACCATAACATAGACTTTTTTGTTTGTTTATCTATATCATGTGTGCATGTTGTTGTTTGTTATTGAGAGATTTGTATTGAAATGGTTTTTTAGGTCAAACTGAAATATGATGAGAATGATAAGGGGCGTCCTCGAATGAATGAACAAATATTTGCTCAATATGTTAGAATTGTGACATATGAAGGTATGTGTACTACTTATTCATGTACTTCATACAATTTTCAGAATTTAAAAAGATTAGAATACATTTTGAAGGAGAAGGATAAGGGTCGTTCAATTGAAGAAAGGGCGTGACTTAGGGTATCTAGTGACATGAATGAACTATTAGTAAATTTATATTTTCAAACAAACTTTATGCATTATAATTCTACAAAACCTTTGTGTTTTGACCGTTATACCCGTGTGGCTATCATATGTTTGCAGTCATTAATATCCACAAGATGTAAGTCTTGTTAACTTTCAATTGGAACATCATAATTCACATTACAATTTCAATAAAATAGTTTAAGGATTAGGGCTTTTGATACGATGAATTAAATCTTGTGTTCAGGGGAAAGTAATTGCAGGAAGAAGTGTTGTGGATGAGTCTATGCTTACATGAGAGTCTCTTCCTGTTTTTAAGGAAGAAGGGCTTTTTGTCTTAGTTGGAACAAAAAATTGGGTAATATTCTTTGAGCATTTGGAGAAAAATTTGATCTTTGAGCATTATATATATATATATATATATATATATATATATATATATATATATATATATATATATATATATATAATTTGGAATTTTAAAATATTTTGTTTGATGATTGTCTTTCAAGATGACCCACTGAAAATTAAAGCTTCTTCCACTAGCTCCAACTCAACAATAACAAAGATTGTCAAAATGGTATTAAAGGTTAAAATTAAATGCAAGAAATAGCAATTTTACTTTCATTTCTTTGTTTATTATATCTTTAAAGCACCATTTTTGTACATTGTTTTAGGTAGAGGATGCACAAGGGCGTGAAGCACCTATACAGAGGCTTGCAGATTCAATTGCATGTTAAGGTAATTTAAATAGCAACTTTGAGCATTTCTCTGCCTTAACTTAAACAAGATAGAACTAGAATTAATAAGAAGATGTTCCTGATGAATTTCCATCACTCATACTTAAAAATAAAATCCACCATTTTTGCTTGTGATTTTTTACGTGTCAGCAGTAAATGTAAGTACTAAGTATAGTTATTCTTATTTTTAATTTACATATTGGGATCTGTTAGTTTATGTGAATCTAATGGTTGCATTATTCAAATTTGTAGGTCTTGTTGATGTGCATAATATCAAACAAAGTAGTTCGGATGTTGTGAAGGTGGGCAACAAGTTCTTGTAGTTCAACTTTATTAGTTGATGACTTATCTCTTTCATTTTTGATGTATTACGTTTGTCTACTATTAGAATGATTATTTGTATGACATTAACTTTTGTGCAATGGATTTTATTCTTTGTATATTGTATTTTATTTTCTATTATGAGACATGAAATACAAATTTAATTTGAAAATTAGTAAATCCATAAATAATTTTTTTTAAAAAAATAAAATTACGATACGCAAAAATGTGTGTCATCTTCATTTATGACATGGCCTTTTTTGACAACGACTTTAATGATACGCATTGGGTGTCATAAACGCGCATCGCAAATGCACGTCGTCTCTCGTTATGACAGGGCCTTCCTTGACACGCATTTGTGTGTCGTCTGAGCGTTTTACGACACGCATTGCGCGTCGTAAAAGGCTGTCTTTCTAGTAGTGATTTTAAAACAAAATATTTCTTTTGTTGCAGAATTGGTACCAAGAATATTATGTTAATGTGAGATAATATTAACATTAAACATTTCCAAATAAACGTTTGATATTGATATCTTTTCAAAACTTGGGACGTCATAACTGATACAAAACATGAGCATAAACCGACCTTAAATTAATTTACATTAATAATCTACATCTCCTTTAATCTCTCAGTGTAATGTATCTTCGCATCGATATTCTGATACAAAAAAACTGAGTAGGTCAGGTTGGGAAACCTGGTGATATACGTAGGGTTTTCAACCCACAATAATATAGTTAATTTGTTTATTCACATACTTCATGTCAAACAATTAACCCGATTACCCATCCACGTTTTCTTATTTATTCCTTCCTAAAGATTTATCCTAAGGGTCATCCTCTACATCGCATCTACCTATCATCGCATACATCGTCTTTCCGTATATGTTTGTTGTTAAGGGTTTCCTAAGGATCATCTCCTACATTGGATGAACAATGTTGTTTTGGGGAATACTCCCCCAATACGTGTCCAATAAGGGTTAGAGTATCATCGCAAGTCAAGGTCAGGGCGTCTCTTAGTCATCTCCTATTTACCATCGCCTATGTACTGTTGCCTGTTTATCATCACATATATGTTATCTCCTATATACCATCCCCTATCACTACCCAATACATATTTATAAGTTTATAATACTTATATGATTAAATCAATTTAAATGTCATGTCATATTATTTTATCTAACATATAAACTTTTTCGGCACAGATAATAAGCACATAAAGCATGTAATTATCTAGATACTTCATATCTATGTGTAAGAAGAAGGTAACTTTGCACTCACTTGATAAAAGTGGATGCCCCAGAATTTGGGTAGAACTTCGCCTTAGCACTTTCAATGACCTAAATGCATAACACTAAGTCTTAGTCTGGTTTCATAACCTCGATGACTATAATAATTATAGTCTACATTCCTCATTAATCCCAATGTCTACATCAAGATCTATCAAGTAAGGGTAGGATAGTTGGGAAGCATGACCATTTCAGTAAGTAGCCTTTGTGAAATCCAACAACCAAGCCAATGTGACCATTCAAGATACATCTCCCGTAAGTAAATCGATCAGTATTATAACTGGAATTACTGATAAATCTTATTTATAGGTTCATAAAATAACTATGACTAAAAATATACGATTGTAGCTTAACTTACATAGATTTTTGGACAAAAATCTGGAAATTGCACTAGTAGAGCTTCTACTTGCTAGCCGTTAATACTTCAGGGACCACAGGGCTTCGCCGCAGACTAAAACTAAGGAAAACAGGCTAAGAGTCTAAGGGAATTGAGAGAAATGAATTGGAGAGTGTGAGGAATGAAATGGGGCATTGCAACCTATTTATAGCCACATTTAGGGTGTAAGGCATGCAAAAGGGTGCATGACGACTCCCCAGCCATTTTTGTGTCACGTGTCATGCTCTCAGTGGCATACGTTTTCACATTCTAGAAGCACACGTACTTCGCAAAATGTAGATTTTGTAAATTTCGTATCTTCTTCATACGAACTCCGTTTTTTACGTGCTTTATATCCCCGAAAAGCTCTCAACAAGATCTACCACTTTCCTTTATACAGCAACAACTTTCCGTTATACCCCAACAACTAATTCTTAATTTAATTTTCGTCCATATTTTTATAAGATTAAATGATTTTACTAAAATCATAACTCTCAAGTACGAACTCCGTTTTTGGCATTTTTTTCTCAAAATTCTTATCTTAAAGAGTACTATGATTTTACTTTTGGTGACTTTAACTAAATTCAATCATTTTCTTCGTAGCTTTTTACGTCACGCATTCGTTGTGCACGGCAGACTTTTTATATCTTATAAAAATCAAATTTAATTCATATGGGGTCAGATTTCTATGAAATTTATATTTTTGGGATTGGGACAACATGTACTTTATATATATATATATATATATATATATATATATATATATATATATATATATGTGTGTGTGTGTGTGTGTGTGTGTGTGTGTTTTGGTGCACTTATTTTTACGATTTACGGACAATTCGGCTGATTTTTCCTTAATACAAAACTTGTAATATATAGTCAGCAACGCACACGACTATATATTATCCTATTCAAGGATTTTAATTTTAATAATTATTACTTATTATGTGTAGCCTGTATTTGCAGGTGTTACTATTATCTCCCCTTTAGGATGATTACGTCCCATAATCATTGACAAAACAGGGCTCGTATAATGACTTCGTACATTACCTTTCCATCCTAGGAGATAACTGTAACTCTTATTTTATTGTATCCTACAATAGTTGTATTATGAACTAGACTTTTGTCCTAAGAGTTGAATGCCTACTCCTGAAGGTACCTAACTTCATGTTCTAATGTGGTACAATCATATTATAGTAGGTAGCAATCACTAGCTATTGGCTGCTTAGCTCTAATGATGATTTGCAATCTGTTTGTCGATTGCATCGATCCTTTCCTTCTTCAATCATATAACTAAGGTCGAACACTATGTCGAACTTACTTCGTAGATTAGTCAGACTAGATTCAAGATGACCACTAGGGTTGGAATAATATTTATCTTCGCAGCCATTACCGAAACAAAGGTAATGATGAGAATGAACAAAATAGCTCAACTACTTAGAGATTTAGTAACCTTGTGACTTTCCATGATCTAAGTGTGAGTTTTGTTCTTTTGGTAGTATATGCCTCTACTACCTTTCACGCCTACTTATACTCGTCCCAAGTATTTTCTCACAGTCCACTAAGTTATCACAAAAGGAAATCACATAGAAAAGACATCACATAATTTAGGAAATCGCATTATCTCCGAAATGGTTACAAGATTATATTATATGCCTATTACATCGGGTCATTTATTCTAATGCTACTCATTTTAAACTTTGGATAAGTCGCTCTCTATTCTCGACCTATTGTTGTTTCGTCTAGGATCATATGATATGCCCTTGCCTTCGACTTCGGTGACACATTTTGCCTTGTTGCTTCGTTTTTATTTGGGCTATTCTTCAAAATATTTCCACCATCTCCACATTCATAGGACTTCTTTTTATTGAATGTACAATTTCTGGAATAGTGACGGGTCAACCCACACTTATAACAAGTTACTTCTCCATTGCATCTTTCGAAGTGCTTCTTCTTGCACTTCTCACACCGTTTGGCTTCAATGTTACCCCCAGACTTCTTGTCTTCCGGTTCAGACTTCGTGAATCTCCTCTTCTTGTTGGATCTTGAAGTTCCTTCCAGCTTCCTTTTCTCTCTCATGTCTCAGTTCTTCCATACTCTTCTCCTTTATCTGGGTCTCCACATTCCTAACTACCCAGAAGGCTGCATTTAGAGTAGTTGCTAACTTCATTGTTGGCCTATAATCTGCTGGTAGTCCCATAGCAAACTTATTTACTTTGGGAAATTCGGTAGGAACCAAGTGAGGGACTAGCTTCGTCTTTTCAATGAAAGCTGAAACATACTCGTTGACACTCGTATTTCGTTTTTTAAGGTTCTGGACTTCATTGTTGATCTCCAGAAGATCGTGTTCAGAGTAGTATAGCATCCCTAGCTCATTAAGTAAGTCTTCCCAAGACATCGTCCAGACTTATTCCTTTGGCATGGATTCAGACAATAGTTTCCACCAACTCCGTACTCCATACTTTAGCTGTCCGATTGCAAACATAGTATTTTGCCTCTCACTGTAGTCACAACTCTCAAATATTATTTCTATTTTAGAGATCCAGTCCATTACTTCCACTGGTGTTGGGCTTCTAAAAAGAGTTGGTGGCTTGGAGGCCTTGAATTTTTGTATAGGCATCCTTTCCTAACAACTTCGTCATTTAGGTGGTTGTACCTAACCACTCGTGGTGCAGCTTGACTAACAGTTCTATTGAAGTTTCCTTCCTCTGAATGCTCATCTTCCAACTCATGTTGTGTAACGCCCATGTTTCAGGGCTAAGCATTAATGATAATATAATAGTCTAAGTCAACCATTGGAACTCGTTTTGAAGTTATAAGAATGAGTTATGTGCTTTAAACTTAATTATTATAATTAAGGATAAAAATAAGCTTCATAATAAAATATTAAATAAACCCGGTGTTTATACATAAAGATGTAGTGGTCGAGACAAGGATTACGGGTATATAAAGAATGCCGAAATCCGAGTTATAACGAAGAAGTTATGATCTATCGAAGTTTCGCGACAGAACCGGTACGACACTGCGTGACGTAAATAGTGAATTTACGATAGAACGATATTTAGCCTTAGTGTTCTAAACAAAAGTCATAGAACACGTTAAACCGAGAGCGTGCATAAAAAGAAAGTCTAAATCGGACTTCGTATGAGGAAGTTATGATTTTTCGAAGTTTCAGCTTAACAGTGTGCAGCCCAAAGTTCGAATATGAGATCGAGTGATTTTTAGTTCAAAAAATCTAAACAGGAATCGAAGATCTTGTTAATAGTAGTGCAACGGTAAAAAGACAGACGAAAACGGACGTTGGATGAAGAAGTTATGAATTTATAACGGACTTTTTATGTCTCGGTCTACTAAAAATATAATAATAAAAATAAAATCAAAATTAGCCGACGGAGTCTAAATGGAAGTTGTAGAACATAGTCTCACCAACGCGTGGAAATAAAGAACGTCGAAAACGGAGCTCGTATGCGAAAGATACGAATTTTAGAAGTTTGGAAATTGGGAGTACGCCCAGCGTACTCTTGTGCATGGTCTGAATTGGGCCACGAAGCCTACTCCATTTTCATGATTGCTCGGACTCGTAGCCTTGATGCGTCCGAGCTTATCCGCATAGTACGCCCAACGTACATGTCGACGAGCCAGTATGCCCCGCATACAGGGATGCACACCCAGCGTAACTCGGGGTTTCAACCCTATAAATAGTGAGCGAGGCCAGCCGGTTTTGGTTGCTAATTTACCATTCTTCACCCATCTTCTTTCTTCTACTTTGCAAGAAATGCCCCTCAAAGCCACGGTATCACCCCGACACCCGAAGCAAGCCCCGAAGATCCCGAGAAGAAAAGAGTTTCGAGCCGAAGCTCTGCTCGCGAGAAGCCCAGTTTTTGGAAGATATCCCGGTTACATCAAAAGAATAGTACTTGAAGAGCCGTAGCTCGGTCTGAGCATCGTCTAATCAAGTGAGTGTGTAGTTACTTTCTTCTAATACATAGATATGAAGTATTTGCTATAAAATATGTGTTATGTGTTTATATACTGATTGTTTACTTGAGATGGATGTTGAATGAATGTTTCATACAGGTTTTTAAATGGTTTAAACTAAATATAAATTTTATCTACAAATATGTTGGGTAGAACATGGGTAGACGAAATAATTGGTGTGTGATGAAGGATGAGTTTGAGGATGAGACGAAAGATGATATAGATCATGAGATGAGGGTGACAGGTGAAAAATGAGTGAAACCGTTACCTAAACGATGGCCCCGTCATTCAGCAGAGTAGGGATGACATCCACAGATTATTCTTGACAGTCCTGTGGAACACTAGCAGGCTCGCAACTTGTAGGTGTTGTGAACTTGATGTTCACCGGTGTACTCTAAAATCCCTGGTAGCTATGGACTTAGTGCCTTATATAAGAACGATGATAGTTATGGATTTAGTACTATGTAGATGAAGTTTGGTAGCTATGGATTCAGTACTATGTAGATGAACGATGATAGCTATGGATTTAGTATTGTGTAGATGAACGATGGTAACTATGGATTTAGTACTGTGTAGATGAACTTTGGTAGCAATGGATTTTGTACTGCGTAGATGAACCTCGGGCAACAATGGACTTTGTGCCAATTCCTTAGGTTAATCCTTAGGAATGAATGAAGGAAGGATAGTTGATTCTTAAGGTAAAACCTTAAGAAATAAAGAAGATAATGGGGATGGGTAATTGGGTTGTTTGTTTGATGATTAAATATAATAATTAGATTATTGTGGGTTGAAAACCCTATATGCTCACCAGGCTCCCAAGCCTGACCCACTCAGTATCTTTGTATTACATGTAGTGGCGCGAGAGCATAAGTTGGATGACTTATCAAGATACTTTGCATTATAGATCAGTAGTTGTAAATAACTGTTGTAAGGTCTATTTTGTACTGTTTATGCTTTTGGTATGTATCGGAACATGACATCCCGAGATTTTTGTTATATAATTCAAAATACATTTCTTTAAAGAAATGCTTTGATGAATTCTCATCATATTTTTTTTGGGAACAAATTCCTTAACTCTTTTAATCAAAAGATTACTTTGATTTTATAAAACAAAGCATAAACAAATCGGTCTTTTCTGTCAGTGAAAACGGGGATGTCACACGTTGTATGACAGATGTAGTGGGTTCATATCTATTACCCTGAATTAAACGCCTTGTTTCCTCCATCTATCGGTCTAGCATCATCTGCATCATTGCCTATACTCTTGCCATCGTTATTAGCTCAGGTGTAGTTGCTGCCTCTAGTGCACACTTGATCACTCGTGGCTCAGGCTGTTTGTTTCCATTAGCGCTTCCTAATCCGTTGCAAGTTCTCAACATGATTTCCTATATATCAATATAGACGTTCAGTACACTGAGAACAAAATATAAATAGGTAAGGTTTAGAAGTGTTATCCCCCTTATCAATTCGTAACGCTATATGTCAATTCTAATACCGTCATTAAACGTTTAGAAACCTGAACACATAAAGTTTCCTAATTCTAGGTTGGCAACAAACCTTAAAGTAATCTAGATAAGCAACCTAAGGCATGTTATGTTATAGATCATTTAGCATATAAAAGCAAATTAGGCATCTTATCCTAAAGTAAGCTAGTGCTTGTGTCAATTCTAGTGTACTGCCTAAAATATAATAGTCACACATCTCATGATCCTTGCTTAGCATTCTAAGTTTAAGTCTAGAGAATACAAGTGATTTTGTATTTTCATTCGACAAAAGCAAACACAAGTCAGTATTAAAAGACGCTTATCATGTTTCGAGAATGAAAAAAAACCTAATTTATGTCCCTTAAATGACGGCTGATGGTTTTTATGTGTTATTTGGTGCAAAAGACGTGAGAGTCCTCAAAGAATTTAAAACTCCACTGGTTTCATTTCCGCGAGGTCACAAGACTGAAGTTGTATACGTGCTCAATGCAGAATCTGCATATGTTGAAAGAGCTAAAGGAAAGTCGATGGCTGACCTTTGGCAGCAAAGGATGGGTCACACAAAGTTTGAGAAATTGGACCTTGTGATGGATAAGAATTGGGTTTTTGTGCTTCCAAAATAGACGTGAATAATATATTCGTATGTTTTTTTATATGGTCTTATTTAACTATATATCCTACGCCATTTTCTTAATATTTTGGAAAAATGTTATATTTTAAGATATATGATACTTAATATGCTTGAAAATCTTTAATTATAGTTAAAATGGGCGTTGGGTTGCAAAAGGAGGAGAACAAAACTGAAAAATACAATGTAATTGCAAAGCGGATGTTGCTGAACAGCCTAACCCCTTGCTAGTATTTTGGTAATATCTAATACTCATAACTCCGATTGAGGAGATTCAAGATGTTCCAGAAACTTGACAAAATTTCGAACGACTTTTGTATTCGTAAAAAATTCAAATTTCCAGTTCCCACATTGTGGAAAGGGCATTACCACGACGTGGTGAATCAAAAATCTTGAAAAGTTCTCTCTCTTTGTATACACGTTCGTGTTTGGAAAGGACACCCATCACCACGATGTAAGGAGACCTTTACTTCGTTTTGAGGTCCAGAAACCTGCTAGGGGTCGATTTTAAAGCTAGAGATTCGATTGGAGCAAGGATTTGAAGATTCAAGCACTATTGTATCGAGATTTCACTTCGGGTTTGATTGATGATCGTGTCTCGCAATATTTTGTTGATGTTTTTCTACTTTTTTACTGAATATGGTGTAAAAACCTTTACTTTCACTAGATCTTGATGAATCCTCGTTGTTATGCTTTGATTTCGTTAGTAGGATTAATTGAGTTTTATTTTTACTTGTGTTCGATTGACTGATTTACCTTTCATGTTAAAGTTATGCTTTTTATTGTTTATTATTGAGTATTATTAGGATTAGATGATCATTCTGTCTTGATGGACTTGAATCATATGAATCTATGATCATTAGGTTTGTATGATTGGGACTTTGATCGTAAGTCTAGGGTTAGGTAATATTAATCAGTGAGTTGGATTGTGTTAGATAGCATTAGATATCCATGCTATGTTGAGATTGATTGTCATGATCTTTGACAAGAAATCACTAGATCTTATCTTTCATGGTTTGAATGTATTTAATTAATTATGTGATCACTAATTGCATGATCATTGAGTTGGTTGTTCATTAATTACTATTACTAGGAAATCCGACCAATATAACTAGTCATATAATAATTCGGTAATCAACCCATTAATCCATGACACTTCTAATAAATCAAGCATAGAAACTTGGGTGATTTGTATTCTAGTGGATGTACTTATCTACTGTTTTCATTTAGTTCTTTAGTTTCGTTTGATTAGTTAAGTGTTAAAACCAGTTTAAATTAGTTTATACAAAAACCCCCCATTATCATTTTTTTGTTATAAATTTAATTAACACTTGAACTGTTTCATCTAAAAAATTCCCGTTCCCTGTATTCGACGCCCTTTCTTACCTTAAACTATATTACTTCATGACTAGGTACACTGCCTATTTGTGTTTAAGACTACTTGAGATTTGAAAGGACTTTATAAATAAATAAAAAAACTAGTGCATAAATAACACATTAGTTTTGGATGTCAATATGGAAAAGGTAAACAATTGCCTTTTGAGAAAACAGATTAACATTTTAAGGCTCCATTGGAGCTTATACACTCAGATGTGTTTTCCCCAATCAAGCAATCGTCAATGTCAAGTATCAAATACATGGTGATGTTTATCAATGATTTTTTACAATTTGTAGGGCTCTACTTTATGAAGGAGAAGTCTTAGGTATTCTTAAAATATAAAGAATTCGAGATTAAAGAAAATATAGTTGATGGAAATCATGTTAAGTGTTTGAGATCCGACAACAATGGCGAGTACATGCCGACTAATTTTGGAGAATATCTCAAGCAAAAGTGGGTTAAAAGACATTTTACGTGTCTGAATCTACCCCAAAAAAATGGTGTATCAGAATGCAAAAACAGTCATCTCGCCAAGGTGACTGTACGTTTAATCCATGGCAATAAGATGCATGGTCGTTTCTGGGCAGAAGCAATGTATACAATTGCTTACATTATCAATCGGGTACCGTCTCAAAGTCTCAAGCATATGTTATCATATGAGAAGATAAATAGATTAAGCTAAATGTAAGTTAGTTTCATGTCTTTGGTTGTGTTTGTTACATGTTTGTACCAAGTCATCTTCACCATGAAATGGACAAGAAGGATTTTTGTTGTGTTTTTGTAGGTTATGAAACGGAAAGGAAAGGGTAGTGATGTTGTAATCCTAATACTTGGAAGGTGTATATCTCTAGAAACATGATATTTAATGAGAAATCATCCTAGTGGTCCTCAAACAATGAAATCCAACTTAATACTCAACAACTCAAGTCTAGCATCGAAGCTCTCAAGAAAAATCTTGAATTTAAAAGTCAAGAACCAATAGATAAAAAAGTGAAGCCTTAGGGTAGCCCACTGTAGATAAAAAAGTGGATCTGAATCAAGATCTAAGGAGGTACCAAAGAGAACAAAGGCCTAACCTAAATTATGCTAATTTTCCAATCTAGAAGATCTTTGGAAAGAACAAAGTGTCAAAGATGAATAGTAGGCAGCCACGAAGGAGGAGATGGATGTTCTGACCAAGAATGAGACGTGGGTTCTTGTTGCAAAACTTAATGACGTGAAGCTGATAACTT
Organism: Lactuca sativa; assembly: GCF_002870075.4. Classification (NCBI taxonomy): domain Eukaryota; kingdom Viridiplantae; phylum Streptophyta; class Magnoliopsida; order Asterales; family Asteraceae; genus Lactuca; species Lactuca sativa. The sequence goes on along the minus strand of NC_056625.2, from coordinate 5,261,178 downwards.
GTAAGTGGGTTTATAAGATAAAACAGTGAGCCAATGGTTTTGTTGAAAGGTTTAAGGCACGGCTCGTGGCATGTGGGTTCTCAAGAACACAGAATCAGTTACGAAGATACGTTTAGTGCGGTGGTAAAGTGGACTACAATTCAGATTTTTCTCGCGATTAAATCAAGTAAACAGTGGGATCTTTGGCAAATGGACGTGAACAATAGATTTCTTTACGAGGACTTGGATCACGTCATCCATATGGAGCAACCTAATGGGTTCAAAAGAGAAGAGTGCATGAATTACGTGTGCAAGTTAAATAAATATATCTATGATCTAAAACAATCCCTAAGGGCTTGGTTCAGGAAAATAGCTGAGTTTTTAGAATTGAACGGGTTCAAGATAATGAACATAGATGCAAGCCTATTTTTGAAACATGTGAATGATAGAGTTGTGGTGGTTCCAGTATACATGGACGATATAATTATTACAGGTGATGTTTTGGAGGAAATTACTCAACTAAAGAGTAACATGTGTATTCATTTTCGTATGAAAGATTTGGGTAGGCTGTCCCGGTTCCTCGTTCTAGAACTGGAATATTCCAACGAAGGAATATTACAACATCAAAAGAAATATGCCTCTGATGTTGTACAAACATTTGGTATATTGAATAGCAAACTGGCGCCAACACCTATGAATTCCGGTACAAAGTTGTATGCTCATTTGGGTAAGGATGTTGAAGACCTGACCACATACAGGAAAATGGTGGGCAACCTAATTTATTTGACTCTTATTCACCTTGTTATCTCCTTTGTTATTGGAGTTGTGAGTCATTACATGCAAAATCCCAAATGACCTTACCTTAATGTCATTCGCAAAGTGCTCCGTTATGTGAAAGAAAGTGTGGGGGCAAGGAGTTATGTTTAAGAGGGAGTCAAATCCATAACTGATGGATTTCTGTGATGTTGATTATGCCAAAGATCTAGACGGAAGACGATCAACCACCAGATATGTGCTCAAGTACGGATCAAGCCTAGTTTTATGGCTAAGTAAACTGTAGCGAACTATGTCGTTATCAACAACTGAAGCCGAATATAGGGTTGTTGCAATGGTTGCACAAGAATGTGTATGGCTAGCTTTACTTTTAGGGGAATGGATCAAGAAATTGGCTACAAAGTTCACCTGATATGCGCAAATCAATTAGCTATAAAACCAGCTGAAAACCCAATGTTTCATGCCCGTACAAAGCATATAGAAGTCCGTTATCATTTCATACGAGAAAAGGTTTGAAGGGCGATATAGATATGAAATGGATCGATATAGAAGGTCAAATTATTAATGTGTTCATAAAGAATTTGTATTGGGTAAAGATGCTGAAGTTGGTTGAAAATATTGTTCTAACTCAAGTGAACGATTAGAGGGAGTAACAAAGTTCGTCATGTCACGTGAATTTTGTTGTGCACGAGAAAATATGCAAAGTTATTTTTATTTTTATTGTTTATTTCACATGTTGATTTACTTGGTCTTCTCAGTGAGTAGTGGTCTCCTGATTTAGTGGTAGTAGCGTAATGGTATGTTAGCTCAAGTTTTATTTTGTATATTTAGTCGGTAGTCTTTCCTCTGTTTTAATAACATAGTCAAGTCTAAGCATCAATTGCTTTTTTCCTTTTCAAATGTCAGAAAATGACATTTGCCACCAATTGTCTTTGTGTAATTTCCCTGATTGCTTTTGAACTCAGGTTCATCTTGTTTTACAAAGACGTATTATGACACGCCATGGTGTGTTATGACGCGAACGTTTTCTTTCGAGACACATTTTTTTGTTCTTTGTTATACTTTTTATGATCGCGCATATAATCATTAAGTTTTTGTTAGCTTTTTATTATTAGTTTTTGATATAACATTTCTAAAAACTTGATATATTTGATCTAAATCTATACTTATATGATAATGTAATTATAAATTAATACAAAATTGTCCTCATACATAATGTTTTAAAAAACATCATGGTTTTGTAGAGTTTGATACATGGCTTTACCACCACGTCACATCTCATGTTTTTTAGAACCTTGATTTTGATATATACATATAAGAAGATTAAATTTCAAAAATTGTCCCGAAAACTTTTAATATACATTTTAGTCCATTTTTAGGATTTTTTTTTTCTTTACACTTAGGCACCGGTAGTAGACTATTATTTTATGTTTATTTTAATTTAATAAATGTGTTATGTATTTACTTTATAATATGAATTATTTTTCTATATTCTTTATGTTATTTTTAATTTTTTTTAGTTACTTCTTTTATAAATTTTATCAAACATTATTTTATCAACTAGCAAATAACTTTTCAGCTATATTAGCAACTAGTTTTTTATATGATCTTTATTATTGTTGCATCAACCTAACATTAGCAAGTAGTTATATGCAGGCCTGCAGACTCTATTGAACTTGTAATACCTTACCTATATATAAGAACAAAGACAAAATAAACCGTCCAAGTTGGTGCAATATCGAAAAAACAATTGCTTGAAATTCAAACTGAATAGTACATATGAGATGTTTTAAAACATATATCTGAATGATTAACAACTTTTCATATCAAGAATTTGCTTTAACAATATTCTTTAAGAGTATTAACATATTTCCGCACTACCTACAACTATCGGAATGTCCTTTAAATACCTTCGAATATAAGCTTAATATTAATGCAACAAATTGTGTCAATACACGATAAGTTATATATGGAGAAGTGGTACCTCCAAGTTCGATTACCAAAAAAAAAAAAAAAAAAAAAAAAAAAAAAAAAAAAAAAAAAACCCTTCATTGTTTGTTTAGCAGAAATACATACCTTTGGATGATATATATGTTTTTAACCATCTTTTAATTGTTCAATCATTTTTTGATGAAACTACTGAATTGTCTCACTCATCCACTTTGTGAGACGATGAGGATCCAAAGGTCACCATATCATTCCAAGATTTAAACCATTACCAAATTGTCCAAAACCAAGGGTTTGAGTAGTAGGTCTCATGTCATTTCAAGACATAACTCATCATTAATTGTCATTTGACGGCAATACCCATAGCCATAACTAGGGATATAAGTGGGTCCAAACCTGGACCGGATGGACCCGGATCCGGAAAACCCGAACCTGTTAACAAGATTTTGTAGAACCAGAAACCGGACCGGTATATAGGAACCGGGTCCGGATACGGTATCGGGTAAAGTGGGTCTACAACCGGAAAATCCGGAAACATCAAAATGGGTACGTTGGAACCGGATAAAGTGGGTTTAGAACTGGAAAACCCGGAAAAACCGGAATTTTTTGGTAATTACTTACTACTTAGTGGTTTAAACTTTGCAAATTTTCATATTGATATTCCGATTTTGGGGGACTGTAGCTTGAATATAAAACCAAAATTGACAAAATTATAGCCTAAAATCATGTACAAACTCTAAACTACACTCTGGAAAAAACCGCATGTCAATCTGACTTTAAACGAATGAGATATGCATTTGTTAACATTTTCACAGAATACAAAGTACAAAAACATATAGCTAAAAAGTTGAAAATTTTCAGTTTTGATATCTCGACTTCGGGGGACTGTAACTCATTGAATATTAAACCAAAAATGACAAAATTACAATCTAAACTCATGTACAAACTCTAAACTACAACTTTGAAAAAACCATATGTCAATCCGGCTTTAAACGAATTAGATATGTATGTTTTAAAACTTTCACATAATACAAAAAAACTAAAAACTTTCAGTTTTGATATCTCTTTGGAGGATTGTAAGTCAATGAATATATATATATATATATATATATATATATATATATATATAACTAAAAATGACAAATTTATAGTCTAAAATTATGTACAAACTCTAAACTACACGTTGGAAAAAACCTCATGTCAATCGGAGTTGAAACGAATGAAATATGCATCTTTTAAACGTTTCACAAAAACCGGTTCCGACCCTAAAAGTGCTTACAGTTCCTAATACATGTTCTAGTTTTTAGACCCGGTTTACCCGAATCCGATGGACCCAAACCCGGATAACCTGGAACTCGAATAAAACAAATTTTTAAATCCAGAACCGGAACTAGTTCTAACGATTCTGGTTCCGATCCGATTTTTCGATTCTAAATCTCATCCCTAGCCATAACTTATTAAACCATGGCTTCAGTCTCTTATATTACAATATCACGCATTCATATATTATTATTATTATTATTATAACACCTATTTTTGCAAAATAGATCAGTTGAAGATTTAGAGAGATCAAATGTAACGTTTTGGTAAAAAAAAATTAAAAAAAAAAAAAAAAAAAAAAACATTGTTCCACGACGTGGTAAATGGAGTACCACCATGTGGCATGCCAATTTCAAGAAACACACATCTAATGGTCGCCACAACATGATATATATATATATATATATATATATATATATATATATATATATATATATATATATATATATATATATATATATATATATATATATATATATATATATATATATATATATATATATATATATCAGGCAGTAAGATGTACAAATTCAAAACAAAATATTTAAGTATGTATTCAACCATCATAGTATTCAGATTATAAATTTATTATAGAATATTTACATAAACTTTTATTCCAAATTGAAAGAATAGTAACGTATTAAATAATATGTTATCACGTTTTTCTATTCTTGACCATGCCTTACTTTCTTAAGGTTTCTTAATTGTAAGTACACAGAAAAACATAAATAGTAAGTTGTGTGTATAAATTCATGAAAAGTCTTCACATTTTCATTTTATTGGCAAAAAAATCATCTTTTTTTTTTCTTTTTTTTCCAGTTTAACCATTAAAACCAGTAAACATCACCAAATAAAAATATATACCCTGTTGGTGTCTGTCACCATTGCCATAAAAACTCTTATGTTTACACATCCCCAGCACCACACTCTGCCACCATCATCATCATTTGCCACTAAGAACACTGTCTACTACCACTAGCGTCTGGCACCACCACCACACTCTGCCACCACCATCCGTCAGCACAACAATCACCACAAACAATAAAGAAACCATCATCTTCACCGTCTCAAGACCCTCGGTATTCAGAAGATCATGATCATCACTAAGATCTCCAGGCCCCAAAATAAATTGTGTGCAGAAAACCATAACAGGGTAATATCATTAAGCAATAGGTTATATGTAAATTTAAAATAAATAAATTAATTAATTAATTAAATTAAAAAAAATACACATCTTTTTTTACATGAAAAAACTGGAAGTAATGTTCATTTCATTCTAAGTTTATGCAAAAAGTAAGGTCTATGAATTGATTGTCCCTATGTTTCTTTCTGGTTTCACGAAAAGGAAAGAAAATAAGACAAATACTTCATAACTAAAGATGTGAGGAGTGGTCACCATCAACGCATCGAAAAAATGTTGTAATCTCTATGTCACGTCAGCTTCACCACCAATCCACTAGACGTCACTACCACACAATTATCGTTTTTTTTTTTCTTTTTTTTTGTAACATTATATTAAATAAAAAAACATATTGTATAACATAAATCTGTTGCCGACCGGATCTGGAAACCTTATATGTTTAGGATTCTAAGCGTATGATTACGATATTAGAACTTGTAAACGTTTCGGAGTGATAAGGAGAATATAAATATCTATTGTGAATAAAGAACTAAATTCGCCTTATTTGGTATATAGATTGTAATGGCAAGAACTCGTAGTGGAACTGGAAATGCAAACAGAAATCAGCAACCTCAACCCCAAGTGATGGAACATGTGTCTATAGCAGTAGCTGCACCAGAACCAATCACAATGGCTGGAGTACGAGCCATGATTCAGGCAATGATGGCTGAGGCAACTATTGCTGAACAATAGGAATGAATCTTCAATGCCTGTTGAACAACCTGAATAAAATGATGATCAGTCAGAAGAGGGAAATTACAGTAGTTCTGTTGGTCAAACTGAACCGCTTGTGGTTAGGAGGAATAACCACGAGGATGGAGTGGAGAGATATGGATGCAAGTATAAAGAATTTATGACTTGCAAGCCATTAACTTTTACTAGAAAAGAAGATCCTGTCAGAGTAATGGATTGGATCTCGGAAATGAAATTGGCCTTCATGACATGTGGATGTCAAGGCAAGTTACAAACCATATTTGCAGTGCGTCAGTTAAGAGGTGGCGTTGTTCGCTGGTGGAACACTATGGGGAAGAACCTAAGCCTTAATGAGCCACTGCAACTGACTTGGGTAGAGTTCTTGGTACAATTTAAGTGCAAGTACTGCTCGGCACAAAATGTGCTTGAGCTAGAAAACCAATTTCTGAAACTGAAGAAGGGAAGTATGGCCATTGATGAATACACCAATAACTTCACAGACAAAATGGAGTTTGCCTTGCGTATTGTCCCAGATGACCTGACGAAAATTGATAGGTACGCAAAGGGGCTTCCATGAGAGTATGTGGTATCGGTGCGTCAGACACTTACTTTGGAGGCAGCTATCTGGGCTGCCAAGTCTGTTGAAGATATGATTAAGGGGAGAGCCGCCAGCAAGGTTGAAGTTGGCGAAAAGAGAAAGTTTGAAGGAACTTCAGGTTCCAATAAGAAGAATAAGTTCTCGAAGTCTGGTTCGAGGAAATTCGGGGGAGGAGCCGAAGCGAAATGGTGTGACAAGTGTAAGAAGAAACATGTTGGGAAGTGTAGCGAGGAAGTCACTTGTTACAAATGTGGAAAGTCGGGGCATTATGCCAATGAATGCACCTTCGTTAAGAAAGTTTGTTATGGGTGCAACAAAGAAGAGCACATTTTGAAGGACTGCCCGAAGAAAAAGGAGGTAGTAAGGCCCAATCATCCACCAAAGCCAAAAGCCAGAGCTTTTCCAGATGACACTAGAAGCCGCAAAGGATGCAGTGGATGTCGGATCAGGTACCTTTCTTGTAAATAGATTGCCTGCCAATTTATTGTTTGATTCCGGAGCGAATTACTGCTTTATATCACATAAATTTGGTGAAAGACTAACATTTCCTATAGAAAAATATGATGATGCCCTAATTGTAGAAGTTGCTAGTGGAAAATTCATACTTGTTAACAATTGTATTAGGAATAGCGTCATCGACCTGAATGGAAACGAATTACGTGAGAAGCCGTTACCCATCAAGTTAAATGGTTTCAACATCGTTCTGGGGATAGATTGGCTTAGCGACAATGATGCCAAAATATTGTGCAAGAAAAAGATAGTAATGGTAAATTCGCCTGGAAAAGAGCCATTTATGGTGTACAGAGATAAGCGCAGAGTAAATTCTGGAATCATTTCCCTAATGAAAGCTAGAAAATGTTTATCTAAAGGATGCACCTCATACTTGGCATTCATCATCGATGCTAACAAGGATAAAAAGGATATGCAAAGTATACCAGTGGTGTGTGAATATCTGGAAGTTTTTCCCTAAAATCATCCTGGATTGCCCCTGATAGACAAGTGGAGTTTAGAATAGACTTGTTACCAGGAACAACACCAATAGCAAACGCCCCATATCGATTAGCACCGGCAGAGATGAAAGAGCTTATGACTCAACTTCAGGAGTTATTGGACAACGTTTTCATTAGACCTAGTTCATCGCCCTGGGGAGCTCCCGTGTTATTCGTGAAGAAGAAATACGGGGAGCATGAGAATGTGCATAGATTATAGAGAGTTAAATAAGGCAACAATAAAGAACAAGTATTCGTTGCCAAGGATTGATGACCTATTCGATCAGTTGCAAGGTTCGAGCTATTTTTCGAAGATCAATCTTAGGTCAAGATATCATCAGCTAAAGGTAAGAGAGCAGGGTATTGAAAAGTCTACATTCAGAATAAGATATGGACACTACGATTTTTTGGTTATGTCGTTTAGACTAACCAATGCTTCAGCAGTCTTCATGGATTTGATGAATAGGGTTTGTAAACCATTCCTCGATAAATCCATGATAGTGTTCATAGATGATATTTTGATTTATTCAAAAAGTAAGCAGGAGCATGACAAGCATTTGTGTGAAGTGCTAGAAGTTCTAAAAAAGGAGAAGTTGTATGCAAAGTTCTCCAAATGTGATTTTTGGATTCAAGAAGTCCAATTTTTGGGTCATGTGGTTAACCAAGAAGGGATTATCATTGACTCAGCTAAGATTTAAGCTATAACAATTTGGGAACAACCAACGAGTCCTACGGAGATCCAAAGCTTTCTAGGATTGGCTAGATATTATCGAAGATTTATCCAAGGCTTTTCTTTGATAGCTGCTCCATTGACAACTTTTACCCACAAGGGAGCTACTTATACTTGGAGTGAGAAGCATAAGGAAGCATTCGAGAAGCTAAAGAAGATATTATGTGAAACATTGATTCTTTCTCTACCCGATGGAGTTGAAGACTTTGTAGTTTATAGCGATGCGTCGGGAGTCGGGTTGGGATGTGTTCTAACTCAAAGAGAAAAGGTGATATCATATGCATCTTGACAATTGAAAGAGCATGAAAAGAACTACCCCACTCATGATCTGGAGTTGGCAGCGGTAGTATTTTCCCTAAAGATATGGAGGCATTACCTCTATGGGATAAAATGCAAAATTTTCACTGATCATAAGAGTCTTCAATATCTCTTTAATCAGAAGGAATTGAACATGAGGCAACGACGCTGGTTAGAGTTACTCAAGGATTACAACTGTGAGAAACTTTACCACCCTCGTAAAGCAAATGTTGTCGCGGATGCACTCAGTCGGAAGGTAAACCTTGAAAAGAAAAGGCCAAGAGCGTTGAGAATTGAACTTGTCTCGACAATTGTGGAAAGTATAAAGAAATCCCAGGAGGAAACTTCAGAGAAAAATAACCGAAAGGAAGAACGTTTGAGCAAAACGTTAGTGTTCGGTACAAATAACCAAGGGTTGAAGGTATTCCAAGACATGATTTGGGTACCTAAGACGGGAGGATTAAGAGATCTTCTGATGCAAGAAGCTCACAATACCATGTACTCGATTCATCCCGACAGCACGAAAATGTATATGGATCTGAAACCCTACTACTGGAGGCCGACGATGAAGCTCGATGTTGCAAAGTATGTGGCTGAATGTGTGACATGTACGAGGGTTAAGGCACAACATCAGAAACTATATGGGAGTTTAGAACCTTACCTGTACCCATGGGTAAATGGTAAGACATCGTCATGGATTTTGTAACTAAACTGCCCAGAATAAAGAATGGCCACAACATGATTTGGGTGGTCGTTGATCGGTTCACAAAAAGTGCACATTTTATAGCTGCCAATGAGAAGTGGTCTATGGAAAAGTTTACAAAGGTTTACGTGAAAGAGATAGTGAAAGCTCATGGTCTTCCCCTAACGATTGTGTCAGATCGTGATAGTCGTTTCACGTCAAGGTTTTGGCAAAGTCTATAAGAGGAATTGGGTATGAAATTATGTCTAAGTACAGTTTACCATCCACAAACTGATGGTCAGAGCGAACGAGCGATTCAAACATTGGAGGATATGCTGAAAGCATGTACCCTGGAATTCTAAGGTAACCGGGATGAACATTTACCTCTGGTAGAATTTTCCTACAATAATAGTTTTCACTCAAGCATCAAGATGGCAGCTTATCAAGCTTGTATGGACAAAAGTGTCGAACACCGTCATGTTGGCTTGAAGCTGGGGAAAAGTAGTTTATGGGACCCGAGATAGTTCATCAAACTGCTGAAAAGCTGAAAGTGATTAGGGAAAGGATGTTAGCAGCTCAGGATCGTCAAAAGAGCTATGCTGAGAAGAAAAGACAACCGATAACATTCGAAGTTGGAGATTCGGTTTTACTTAAAGTCTCGTCATGGAAGGGACTTATAAGATTTGGCAAAAGAGGAAAGTTTAGTCCAAGGCTTATTGGACCATTTAAAGTTCTTCAGAGGATTAGGAACCAAGCTTACAAGCTAGAACTACCAGAAGAACTAGATGGTATTCATAACACTTTCCATGTGTGTTATTTGAGGAAGTTTATGGGAGATGTTCCCGATATAATTCAAATTTCTGAATTAAGGTTGGATGAAAGCAAGAGGTTAATTGAAGAACCGGAGGCAATCGTTGACCATAAGACTAAGAAGTTGCGATGCAAGATGGTCGATTTAGTGCTTGTGCGATGGAAACATACGAATGGACCAAATCTCACCTAGGAAATGGAGAGTGACATGATGAATCACTATCCGCATTTGTTTGGTGATGTATGATTCCGGGGACGGAATCATCCTAAGGGGGGAGATAATTGTAACGTCCGTGTTTCTAGGCTAGGCATTAATGATGATGTAATATCCTACGCCAACCTTTGTAACTTGTTTTGAAATAATAAGATGTATTATTTGATTATTATGTGTTTTATGCTTAATCATTATAATTTAATGAATTAAGGGTAAAAATAAGCGTTGAAAATAAATGTTATACAAACCTGATATCTATGAAGAAAGTTGTAGTTGTTGAAATAAGGATTCCGGAGATATAAAGAATACCAAAATCCGAGTTATAACGAAGAAGTTATGACCTGTCGAAGTTTCGCAACAAAATCGGCATGACGTTGTGTGACGTAAAAAGTGAATTTATGATAAAGTGCTTTTTAGCCTTAGTGATCTAAACGAAAGTGGTAGTGTTCGTTAAACCGAGAGCATGCATAAAAAGAATACCCAAATCTGACTTCGTATGAGGAAGTATCGATTTTTCTAAGTTCCAGCTTAGTAGTAGACGGCTAAAAACTCGAATTTTAGATCGAGTGATTTTTAGCCAACACAACCTAAACTATAATCGAAGGTCTCATCAATAGTAGTACAACGGAAAAAAGACAGACGAAAACGGTCGTCGGATGAAAAAGTTATGAATTTTTAATGAATTTTCTTGTCTCGGTCTGTTAAAAATAATAATATTAAAAATAAATTCAAAATTAGTCGACGGAGTCCAAACGAATGTTGTAGAGTATAGTCTCGCCTACGCGTGCATATAAAAAACGTCGAAAAGGGAGCTCGTATGCAAAAGTTACGAATTTTTGAAAATCGGGGCACAAAAACCAAGAATTTTCGCATGCACAAGGTCATGGTTCGGCCACGTCGCCTCGCATACGAGCCTGCCCCATGTCCGCCTTCTGATTCGTCCGAATGCGCGGCGCAATCACGATCCGCTGCATGTCATTATGGTGGAGGCATCCGAACCGAGACGCGTGTCTTGCCTCCTGTCCGACGCATAGCCTTCCCCCTCACCTGTGAAGCTGCCGCGTGTCCTCCCTTCTTCCCTCGGATCCGAACCTCGCAGGGTATAAAAGGAGGTGCGAACCCTCCCAGTTCCTACACCATTTTTCATCCTTTTTCACTTCTTTCACCTCCCTAAACTTCCTTACAACCCCCCAAAGCCTCGGTATCATATCCAACACTCGAAGAACGTCCCGAAGTATCTGAAGACCCCAAGAAATTTATCTTTTCAGTTTAAAGTTCAACCCTCGCAAGGCCCGACTTTTTCATTAAAGCTCCCAATTTCATCGGAAATGATCGTTTTAAGAAACGAAGTGTTGCCCGATTATCGTTAAATCAAGCGAGTGTGTGGTCATTTTCATCTTACACATAGATATAAAGTATTTTCTATAAAATACATGTTATGTGTAATTATATTGTTTGTTTATTTAAGATGGGTGTTGAATAAATGTTTTATACAAGTTTTAAATTGTATATGTATTTTTATCTTCAAATATGTTGGGTAAAACATGGGTAGATGAAATAGTTGATGTGTGTTAAAATGATGAGAGGACTCGATGTTGTTATTGTTGTTGTTGTTGTTGTCATCTAGCGGAGTATAGATGACGACCACAGACCTTTATAGACAGTCGAGTAGAACGCTAGCAGGTTCGCAACCTATAGGTGTTGGTGAACCATATGCTCATTGGCGTACTCCATCCTCCTCATGGTTGCCTTAAGGACATGTATGGCTGAGGAATCCCCATAGTAGTAGTGTCCATCCCGATGATGATCCTTAGGCTAGGTCCCTTATGATAAGTGTTTAGAGACGTAAAGTGAGGATAATGGGAATGGATAATCAGGGTTATTGTTGGTTGATCAAATTAATAAATTTATTGTTGGTTAATGAAATTAATAAATTTATTATTATTTGTGGGTTGAAAACCCTATATGCTCAACAGGCTCCCAAGCGTAACCCACTCAGCTTTCTGTATTACAAGTAGTGGAACAAGAGCATAGTTGGACGATGACGAGGGATTTTGGATTATAGGCCAGAAGATGTAAATAACTGTTGAAAGGCCTATATTGTACAGTTTATCATATTTTGTTTTGGGGACAAATTCCGCAATACTTTTTGAAAGATTACTCTGATTTTATTTTAAAAGCATAAACGAAATCGGTCTTTTCTGGCCGTGAAATTAGGGATGTTACAACCTCAATTTCAAGAACAAACCCATATTTGATCTTCATCGTGTTCATCAAAACTCAGGTTCGATCTTCATCTTGTAGAGTCGTTCCTGTTGCAGAACCTCGTCAGTGCTCCAATCTCGTCTTCTCCAGCTCTAGTTTTTTATCCAAAAATGGTGTCAAGCATGGTTTTTCCAATTAAGAAAGAGGGAGGGGCAGTGACCGGAGGAAGGAGTGATTTCTGATTCAACCACACATATACCTTCTTGAAACAATTTTAGATGCATACACACACACATATATCTCTTAATTCCTGCTTACTAGAAACAATTTCCAAAACACTAACTCTCCAAAAATGTTCCCCACAACAACCACCCTCATATCTGTAGATGGAAAGAATTTAACTGACAGTATCTTGTTAGTTACAACATTAGTAATATTTTTACGAATCAACTTGTAACATCCCGACTCCCCGATATAAATTTTTTAAAGCTTTTATATTCATAATTATAGACCTGCTCGACGAGTTGGCTGCCCCAACTAATCGTGTAGAAACTGATAAAGTTGTGTGGATTCTAGAACCTACTCGACGACTTGGAGGACTCAACTCGACGAGTTGAGGCTGGACATGAAAACCCTAATTTTTAGGGTTTGCACCCTATTTAAAGGACCTTAAGTCCTTCCCTCCAGCCTCCTAACCACTTTTCACCTCCAGAATCAAACCCTAATCGAGCTAACCTACTTTTTGAGTGTGTGTGTGTGTGTGTGGCTAAAAGTGTGTGTTTGGTGCGTTTCTTGAAGAGACTTGAAGATTTAGATGCTTGGAACGAGAAGGAGCTTGTATATCCAGCATCTACTTCATTTTTGGCATTCATTTGAAGATAAAAAGTCATTACCTTGATCATTTTCTTGTTAGATCTCTTTATTCAAGAGTTTAAGTTTATTTCTAGCTTATTCTTGAAGCATTTCTGGGCTTGAGCACGTTTTGAAGTGAGGAGTTTAGATCTGGACTCCTCTAGGCCCTCATGGACACAAAGACTCAAGCTTTATCAAGCTTTGTCCCTTCTCCATGCCCTAAACCTCTTCCTAAGGCTAGTTGTGGGTGTTTTAACCTCTTGAGGCCTTGCATGCACGTAAAGTTAGAAACTTTACGTGATAACTACACCCTAGGAGTCTAGATCTACAGTTTGGAGCCTTGGTTTCGCTTAAAAGCATCTAAATGAGAAAAGGGTCAAAGGAACTCGACGAGTTGCATAGGAGACTCGACGAGTTTGCTAGGGTTTACCCGCCTTCTAGATTCTAAGTGAACTCAGCGAGTGGGTGAGACGACTCGGCGAGTTAGTTAGGATTTTCTTGTTATTATAGATGCTACATGGACTCGGCGAGTTGACTCGGGTTTTCGCGATTTTCTGAGTTCTGAAGGAACTCGACGAGTCTGTAAGCTGCACTCGACAAGTTGGGTCAACATGGACTGTTGACCTTGATCGTTGACTTTGACTTTGACCAAGGGTTGACCGGTTCACTTCTGAGGGTATTTTGGTAATTTTGAATTTATGGGTTTGGATCAACGCTGGTTGTAGGTGTTAGAGTTTGAGAGCTGTGTTTCGGGAGTTTGATCTTTTCAGTTCAGTTCGACATTAAGAGGTGAGTTCTTCTCACTAAATCAACAAGGTCGAAGGCACCACTGTCGGCCCTTCTTTTGGATTATTATCATGGTTATCACATGATGATATGCTTAGTGACTTGTTAGATCGGTATCCTAGTATATAGGATGATGTTATGTTTAGTGACCTGTTAGGTCGGTATCTTGGTATATAGGATGATGCTATGATTAGTGATCGGTTAGATCAGTTTGACTGTTTATACATGCTAGCATTGTTATCTATGTGTTGATTGTATGCTTAGGGGTGGGTTGAGGCGGACCTACTTTGTGTTGTAGGCCAACATACCTAGTGCAGCCCAGATAGACTGCAGGCCCAATAGGGCATACCAGTCAGGCCGAATGCCCGGAGAACGGTCCAGACAGGCTAAAGGCCCGATAGGACGGACTAGACATGCTGAAGGTTCTGAGAGTGGGCCGGACAGACTGTAGGCCCGGTGAGGGCGGTCCAGCCATACTGTAGACTCTATGCATGTTGTTTGTTATGATATGGTTATGGTTTGTATGATGTTGGTATTTTGGGGAACTCACTAAGCTTCGGGCTTAAAGTTTTGGATTTTGTTTCAGGTACTTCGGATGATCGCGGGAAGGCGAAGGCTTGATCGTGAACCTCCTCGCATTTTATGATTTTGATTTATGGGATACTCTTATATGAAACTATTTTGAAAACATTTTGTAATAAATAATGGTTTTTGAATGCTTGAAAAAGTTTTAAATTTTCATGAATTTTATGGATGTTACACAACTTCATCGACTCCAAATCAACCGAAGATCTAACCCTAGTTCCAGCATCCTTGTTTACCCCTTTTGATCGCGAATCCTCAGATACGCTCAGAATCTTCTTGACAAGTGGTTCATCTGGTTTAGAAGAAACACTCACTTCTCTCAAACTAAGTGGCTTCAATTTTAGAGAGAATTTCTCAAGCGCAACTTTTGATTTGGGCGATTTTGGTTTCTCAGGTGCTTCGTAGACATTATATATTATACCTGTTGATTCTGGCTTTTCTCCTTGGTTTCTTAGAGATCTATGGGTTACAATTGGGATTTCAGATTTTGCTTTCTTGTTTGATCCCTAATCACAAACAACATATATAGATTCACCGACTTAACAAATCCATAACCAAAGTCTCCAAATCAATGTGTTTCAGTTTGCATAGTTGTATCAAGTGTAGAGAATGAAAGAGTTACATGTGGCGCTTAGTTGATGTAGATAGATCAGCAAGCTTTGGAACGGATGTTAAGAGAGGCAAGTTGTTCGTTGTTTCGATTGATGTTTTCAAGGCGTTTGCGCTCATACTCTGTGAGTCTCTCAGACGGCATTGATATATATATATATATATATATATATATATATATATATATATATATATATATATATAGAGAGAGAGAGAGAGAGAGAGAGAGAATAGTGGGTCCTCTATTATTTTTTAATTGTTAAAATAAACAAATAAATATTAAATTTAAAAAACATGAAAGAAAAATGAAAAATAAATACCACATGGGTATTATAATCATTTCAATTTTTAGAGAGACTATTTTCGCATACAAACTAGTCCAAAAGGACCACGAAGCCAAAAAAGGTCGTGGTATGGACTAAAACCCCAAAAAATACATACTACAAGGATCATTTTTGCAGTTTTGTCAAGCCAAAAAAATAAGGTGGGGATCATTTAAACAAACACTCAAAAGAATTCATAAAAACCAAAACTTTGCATTGTTTCATCGTGGAGTTGTTAGGAGGAAGTTGCATATGAAGTGGGGAATTTGATGAGACCGTTGATAACGAATTGGACTCAGAGAAGAGAATGTAATCAGAATGAGGAACTACCTGCATCGACGATGTTGGCATCGACGATAATGATTTTCCAATTGATCAAACCCTAGATGTCGCTTTGGTGAGAAATATTATGCGTAACTGAATTTCTGCATGGCAGAAGTTCGTCGTTAGCATGTAGGTAATGTCTATATCTCGTTTTGAGCTTCACTTGTTTCCCGTGCCCCATCGGCTCCCACTCCACCGACAAGTCGAAGCGATTGGGAATAGCTTGTAAGATGTTTTTCCAAAAATTCCGAGCAGGAGACGGCGGCGCTGTGTTTTTGGGAATAGTTTGTAAGACTTTTTCTTTATGCAAGCGATTAAGGAAAAAGTGATTTTTATGAATTCTTTGAGTTTTGGTTAAATGATCCCTAACTTATTTTTTTTAGCGTTATGGAGGCATAAGGTGAGTTTTATTTGATCTAAATGGTCCTTACCGCATTGTTTACAGATTATTAGGGGTTAAAGGAACCAAAAAAACATATCATAACCTACCTTATTCCCTCATAAAACACTTTAGGAGTGAATGAACCAATTCTAAAAACTTCATAAGACATTCTTCCAACTTTTAATCTATAACATACTTTTAATCTAAAAACTTCATTAGGTTACTTAAGTACTGTTTGATTGCTTTTTAAATTATCAATTAAAAACAAATTTGTAATTTTTTAGATTCAAAAACATTTAATAGACTTATAACTGTTTAATTGTTAAGCAGTCTTTTAATTTTTAAGAGAATAAGTTATATCTAAACAAAAATAAATAAATATATTCCAAAAATACCTTAATTTTTCAGCAAAACTTTTCTCTTTTCTCTCTGTATTACACTACCGCTTCCCTCTCACTACAATACAACTTCTCAAAAATTCAGATCAAGATCCTACCTGACAGACGCTTGATTAATTTATTTCTTAGTGTAACAAAAAGTGTATACTTGAAGGGTATCATAAACCACAAACACAATACTATGAAAATCATAAATTCTCTATAGGAAAAGATATGACGTATCCATGGTCTACAATACAAAATTTCAACAAAACATGCAACCGCTATCTCGATTTAAGTTTTACATGGGCCATAAGTTTAAAAGCTCAATAATCCCGAAATTGCCCCTCACTTGGCTCCTCCAAATTTGTTCATCATTTTGGTGATCACAGGAGCCACCTTAGGATTCGCCTGGTGCTTGGCAAGATTACCCGGATTTTTCATCACTGCAAACGCCAAATTCAAATGTATAATAATCAACAAATAAAATAATATATAATATAACTATAAAATAATAGTAGTAATGTATAGGTAAATAAAAAATATTACCATCTTGTAATGCTTCCATTACTTCAGGATCTTGGAATGCTGCCATTAGTTCAGGATCCTGCCATGGTTTTTAAAAATTAATACCTAACAAATTTGTTGCTAATCAAATCTCCAAATTCATTCAAACTTACATTCAAAATCTTGGTATAGTCCATTCCACCAGGCATGCCGCCTCCAGGGGCGGCACCTCTAGGCATGCCGCCACCTGGAAACCCTCCCGGCATGCCGCCACCTGGGAAACCTCCTGGCATGCCACCACCAGGAAAGCCGCCCGGCATGCTGCCACCTGGAAAGCCGCCACCGGGAAAGCCACCAGGCATGCCACCACCAGGAAAGCCGCCAGGGAACCCACCTGCACCTGGTCTTTCACTTGAAGATGCTTGTTCTTGCTTTTTGGCCTTTTCGTATGCAGCCTACAGATATCCAAAAAAGATTAAAAAGTTAAAAAGTTAAAAGAGTAAATTATAAAAACGGTCCTTGGCTGTTTTTATTTGAGTTTTGTTCCTTATTTGAGGTTTGTGTAACGTTTTGTAAAAAGACTATATTACCATTTTCTGATTTTTTTATTTGTTATTTAATTTAATGTTTTACAATTATTATATTTGGCACAAAATCCTGAAATAAGGACCACAGTTGCAAGGGAAAGCTTTTGGGGACTAAAATTGCAAAAAAAACAGTGATACTCATGGACTACTTTTGTAATTTGTCATATTATAATAATTGTTTGTTATTGAATTTAATTTTTTATTATTAGATTTATGTGGAAAACAGTTACCAAAACCACAAATAAGGACCAAAATATTTAGAACTAAAAATGCACGAAGCAGTGATATTCAGGGACTACTTTTGTAATTTATCATATTATAATAATTAAAAAAAAAAAAGTAGAGTAATACTTAGGGACCTTTTTTTAATTTAGTCAAAAAAGGAATATATGAGTTGACCTTGGCTTCAGCTCGTCGACGTTGCCTCTCACGTTCTGATTTTCTGTCCTCTCTCTCTTTCCTCAATTTATCATATTTCCTTCGGTGTTCCTCTATTTTATGTGCATTAGGTTCAACCTTAATTCACCAAGTAATTGTATTAAAATAAAACACATAAACACAACTATCCATTTTAATTGACGTTTTTCAAGATTAACCTTTTTCAGAACACAACTTATTTCCTCATCATAATCAAGCTTTGATGCAACATGAAGATCCTTTGCAGCCTCTTCCCATTGACCAAGCATTGACCGTGCCATACCTCTCGACTTGTAACCTTTAGCAGAATCCGGATTAATCTGCAAAATCAACAAAAAAAAAATAGTTAAATTAATAACCAGAATTAAACATTATGATCATATAGTATATAGTATTGTACAAAGATTATAAAAAAAATGGGATACCTGTAGTGCAGCATCAGCATCCCGAATGGCAGCATTTGGTTTCTTCATTTTGATATATACAGTGGCTGTATGAAGAAAAAGAAACCATGACATTTCAGATTAAGGGAAGTAGAATACAGTTTATATAAAACATAAACAAGGATAAAATCTCATAATTTTGTTTTTACTTTTACCTCTAGTTGCATACATGATAGCTGAAGTAGGATTGAGCAGAATTGCCTCCGTGAGATACTCAATTGCTTCCTCTAGGTTACCTATTTATGCAATTTCAAGTAAACTATAAGTTTGATCTTAAATTTGATGATAAAGAAGAAGAGATAGGAACAGACCATTGGCAATGGCTTCCATGCCCTTAGCTTTTGCTTCTTGGGAAGCATCACGATTTTCATCAGAGACTTCAACAGAAGAATCTCCCATCTGAGATGTAATATGTTCGATGTTATATAAAATACGCCACCAAAAGCTTAAAAAGGGGATTAAAATGAAAGCGAGACCTTCTGTGGAGGATCATTATCAGGCTCCACGGTTTCTCCTTCAAGCTCAATGTCAGATTCTATTATCTCGTCTTCTTCTTCTTCTTCTTCTTGTGGTGGTTCTACTTCTTCGTCGCTCTCTTCAACCACATAAGGCTTCTGTGATGTCAATTGTCAAGTAAGAGTGTTCAGATATGACCCATTTTAAATCAACAACAACAAAATTTAGCAATCGAAACACATATAGCGAAAGCACCTGTAGTAAATTTTGTTTGATTTTATAAAGAAACGAATCGTCTCAAAAGTGAAACAAAAAATCGACTTTTTCTATGAAGATCCCCAAAACGTTAAAAACGCTTCAACAAGAAGAAACACACGGTAAGAAAACACTAAAACACAAGATCAGAGTAAGAGAAGTACCGGTTCATTCTCCTTATGCTTTGAAGACGACGGAACCTTACCACCGAGACTGAAATAAAGAAATCCAAACAGATACGTAGTTAATCAAGCAAATCCAGGAGAATGAATCAACAAATCGACAGTTATGAAAAAACGAAAGAAATTAAACAGATACTTGCCTTTCGATATAATTACGGAAGAAGGATAGCGAAGGGTCGTTGAGAATAGACGGATCGGACTCGCACTTATTAACAAACTGCTTTAATTGCTCCAGCTTAGCGGCATCCATTTCCGATCAGTGTATGTGATTTTGATTTTTGGGGGCGGGTTTGCCGAAGGTTACCTTCCGACACTTGAAGGTTTTAGCTGCTTCTAGTAGCTTCTAAACCAACGGATAAGATGAGACTCGGGTCAAGATAGAGACTTTTGATACTGTCGTTTCAAGTCCCTCGTCCAATCCAATCTAGTTACTAAAAGTATCAATCAACTAATTCCAACAACCCTAACAAAATGCAGACTCAATAATTAGCGAATATGTTTGTCTACTCAACTGACTTGGATTCTTTGCTTGCCTTTTTCATTACGGGCCCTCTAAATAATCCATAGATAACCATACAAAATTTTGGGCAATTTCCTCGGTCCGTGGCATAGGTAACGAGCCCACTAACCGAAGAGAATTACTGAAAATGAATGCAAGGATCCGCTGCAGAACACTGGACGCAAAAGGGCAGCAAACAATGCATCGTTTCGTCCCTAAAAAAAAAAAAATATATATATATATATATATATATATATATATATATATATATATATATATATATATATATATATATATATATATATATATATATATATATATAAAAGAAACATTCAAAGTTTTCACTATAGATAGACTTATAGGTGATACCCAATGTTTGAGGATTTACTTTACGAATCGAAAATACAAGTAAGTCGTTTACTTAAAAATGTTATAAAAGGTGATCACGATTATTCTCATGAAAACAAAAGCATGCTCATCACGACTCTCAAACCCGAGTTTGACATGACTGCTTTGGGTTGGGGTGTCTCACTTTTTTTGGGCATTTTGGTCACCCATAAGCCCATGTGTATGTTCTGGAGCCAACATAAATATGTTGAGGAAATTCTTAAACGAGCCAACACGGAGAATTGCAAATTGGTTGCAACCCCTATATATTTCAAACTCCAAACTTAGTGATACATTTTGTGATCTAATGTTTCATCCTTCTTAATTTCGAAGTCTTGTGGGTGCCTTTCAATATCTTACATTTTTTAGGCTTGACATTTCTTATACACACCCCGTGAACCAAACTACAATGCATTTAAAACACAATATAAGGAACATTAAAGGCACCTTAGTTATTGGTCTCTATATCTGGGAATGCATTCCAACATCCTCGCACAACACATATAGGGATGAATATACATTATGTATGGGAAAAAGCCTACGATTGGGCAAATTCGAGTACTACACATACTCTCTACATACCAATACTTAGGTATTTTCATGAAGGCTCAAACTCATCGGTTATTTCTCGACTTCAGAGATACATATTGAATATCGGTTTTCCTTCCGCTCAAACTATAAGGACCTATCCAAAAACTGATTTGATCTTTGAAGATTTGATGGCTTGCTATTTTAGAATGACTAACTATACTAAATAATTAGATTCGTCAAAAGCATGTGATGCAATTTTTTTAATAATTAAAATTGTAATTCATAATTAATTGGTGATCATAATACAATGAGTGAATAGATAAACAAGCAACAAGTTGTGATGGTTGTGTAAGTAAAAAATATTAGTACTTATGTAATTAAAAATAATAATAAATAATAATAAAAAATCAACAAAATGAAGAAGATGCAGCTCAAATGTGCAAATTGTTAGGTAGATGTAACATAATAATATTCGCAGAAAATAATAAATTTCATGAGCATAATTTTATATTTTTGTGTGCATTGTGATAGATGGTAAAATAATAGCTTTGGAATAATTTACAAGGCCATATATAGATTTGTAGTTTTGCATGTTAGGGCTGTGCATGGGTCAATTTGTGTTGGTTTTGGACCCAAATCCAACCCAACCCAACCCATAAATGGTTGGTTTCTGGTTTTCAGAACCCAATAGGATCGATTTCTGATCGGTTCGGTTTCTTGGGTTATGAGGTCGGTTTGGATGGTTTTTCGGTTTCTTGTGTTCAACCCATATACTGACGGGTTCTGAGTTTAAACCCATGGGTTTTGGGTTAAACCTATTTTCCAAAAATAAAGCAAGAAGTTAAATACTTCAAAAAACATCAAACTGAAGTTAAATAATTTAAGAAACATGAGTCTTATAACCAAATAGTTTATCATAAGTTACAACCAAAGTCCCAAATAGTCTATTATAACAAAAACACAATTAAGTATTGGTCGGTTTCTTGGATTGGATGGATCGGTTTCTTGGGGCGGTTTGTCGGTTTTAAGTATGGGTCGGTTTCTTGGGTTGGATGGGTCGGTTTCTAGGTAAAAACCGAAACCGAACCCGACTTTCCAATTTCTAGAAAATTCAATCCCTAACCGTCGGTTTTGCTTCGGTTTCGATTTTTTCGGTTTCGGTTTCGTCGTTTTTTCGGTTTCTTGGTTTGAGTTTGCTCACCCCTAGTGCATGTAAATTGGTAAAACAACATGCCAACAATAATCATGAATTGATATATAGTTGTGGGACATTTTGTCGGATGAAATTCAAATCTTGTTAATTCACGACGTGACGTTTATGATCAATTCCCTATATTTTATCAAAAAAGGTTTCATGAATTATATAAAACATAAAAACACTATAAAATTGTAAATTTTAGGTGTTGTTTGTTTTTTCGAAACGAAAATTCATAAAGTTTGCAGACTACCTTTGCAACCCTCTGCAGCAGAAGATATGGACCAAACGACTGCAATCTGTAATAAGAAATATGTTTGTTTTTTAACATTTGTAGACTGCTGCAATAAACTGAAATTTAAGTAAACTAACTTTGTAAACTTAAAATAGTTCTCAGGGATATATACACTAAAGCTCCAATATGTTCATCGATTTAACAGTAAAATCCTAAATTTTATTTTTTTTTACAGTAAAATCCTAACTATTGACAGTTTTTGACACTTTTACCATTTTTTCCAGTTAGCCAGTAATTAGGACTGTAAAAAAAATAAAGTACAAGACTTTCTTGTCAAATCGTGAATTATGACTTTACTGTAAAAAAAGTAAAGTTTGGGACTTTTTTATCAAATCGATGAAAATATTGGGACTTTAATGTATTTTCATAGCTCAAGAAGTTTTAATTGGGATTTTCATCGTAGCACCACTATTTTTTCTTTCCATCATCATTTTTACTCTGCTACAATCACGATCAGGAGAAACAAATGCAAAAGAGAGGGTAAGAAGACTTGTAAAACTTTCTTCTTGGCTCGCAGTTAAATCTTGAACTGAAAAGTGGGAAAATATTGTACAAACGCGAACAACATATGTCAAATCTAAAGGGTGTGAATGCAGAGAAGGGGTAAGAAAGACAAATTCATTTTTTTTCCGGTTTCTTAGTTCTCCATTTTTAGGATTGCAAAAAGCAAACACGACCTTGATTCTTTCTTTATTTATTTCTTGATTATCTCTATTTTTTCCATGTCGGTTTATTAAAATTAAAATACACTATTTAATAAGAATCAAACGTTAAGAATTTCAATAGTATCTAGCTGACTAAAGCAAGTTTCAATAACTATTATGCTTAAAGACTATCAGACCTTTAAATCTCTAACCAAAAAAGGATATGTACACTAAGGTTTCAATATTTTCAACGATTTGACAAGAAAGTCCAAAACTTTATTTTTTGACAGTAAAGTCCTAATTCACGATTTGACAAGAAAATCATAAACTTTATTTTTTTGACAATAAAGCCTTAATTACCGGCTAACCGGAAAAAAAAAATGGTAAATGTGTCAAAAACTGTCGTTAATTAGGATTTTACTATAAAAAATAAAGTTTAGAACTTTATTGTCGTATCGTTGAAAATATTGAGACTTTATATCCCTAGTTCTCAACACTGAAATTTATAATTCTTGTCTTAAAACATTAAAAGAATACTAAAAAAACATGAAAAAAAAAAAACTATAAAATTTCTAAAAAACAAATTAAAAATGTAAAAGAAGCTATCAGTTTTATTCTAAAAAAAACTAATTTTAAAAAACATAAAAAAAACGAAAATTATAATAAAATTAAGAAAATATTGCAAGCGAAATTGAAAATATTATTAACAAAAACTGTAAACAAATTTGAAAAAAAAAAACCAAGTTATAAAAAATTATGAAAACTATAAAAAGAAATTGTATCAAATGTGTAAATCAAAGTTTAAAAAAAAAAAAAAAAAAAAAAAAACTATTCAAAGTTTGAAAAAAAAAACGATATCAAAATTCTAAAAGAAAACACTTGGAAAAAATGAAAGTCGAAGTGGTTTGAAAAGACAAGTCAAATTTTACTTTGCGTAGTACACCTGTAGAAGTTTTATAGTCTGAAGCCTTTCAAAACAAAAACAAACTGATGGCAATTTTTTTTGGAAACGACAAACTTTATTAAACCACGGCTAGGAAAGAAACTTCGGGCAACAAAAACAATAAAAAAACTTACATAATGTTAAATGGGCAACAACACCAATCAATCAAATTATAATTTTGGAACCGCCCTCGATATTTTACCTAGCTAAAAACTATAGAAATCACCTCGCCCACCACCTTTTCTGGATAGGAGCACCTTTTGTTGAACAATTTTTCGTTTCGCGCCTTACATATGCACCAAAACAGCCCGTATAAGATGGTGATGAAGATTTTTCGTTTTTTTTGGACAATTGCCCCAATTCGCTGCAAACATAATAATCTCACATATTGACTCAAAGGCTTGAAATGGAATATGACACCACCTTAAATTTTGAGAAAACACCTCTTGAGCAAAAAGCACAACCTGCAAAAATATGCTTTGAGTCTTCCGTCCTCGCATCGCACCACGAGCAACCCATATTCAGAATGTTCACACCTCTTCAAACAAGAGCAATAGCATTGGGAATCTTATCGATGCAGGCTCTCCATATGAAACCGATAACCTTCAACGGAACAAACTGATGGCAGAAAAATGTGTTTTTAAAAAAACAAGACAAAACTTAAAAAATGATCTCTGTGGTTTCACAAAATCTGAAGTTTGGTCTCTAATTTACAAAAACCTCACGGATGGTCCCTGTGGTTTTAAAACTTTTAATGTTTAGTCCTTCCGCCTAACTCCGTCAGCTTTCTATCGTTAAGTGAGGGGCATTTTTGTCATTTCGATACCCAGGGACCATTTATGAGGTTTTCTCTATTAAAAAAAAGAAAAAAATATAATTATTTAATTAAAGGGACCCAACCTTTCTCTCTCTCTCTCTCTCTCTCTCTCTCTCTCTCTCTCCCTACATATTATCCCTATGGTCTTCTTCTTTGTGTTCACCTGCATCTTTCACACACATACATACTTGACAAGCCTTCACAAAGCCACCGATTTAACACAATGAATCTTTGTTTAAACACATGATTACAAGTTCATCAGCAAAAGAATGTTCATCAAGAAGAGAATGACGAAACATCATCTCCAAAAATATTTAAATGAATCCATGATTACAGTAACAAAAATAGGGGAACTAAGTTTAAATCCGTTTAGGAAAATGATTTCTTGGCTAAGTAAAAAATCTTTATATGCACTAGGTTTGATTTATGCTTAAGCATTTCAACAAACACATTGTATGCATGAGTTATCTGACCATTTCTTACCTGTTCTGCACCACCCACTGACTAAATTGGTACATGACAACAGACAACATTTGATTCAAATTATGCTTTGTTTCACCTATACTTTGTTTAATTCGATTTTGTAAACCTCCTATGAATGATTATGTAACAGTAGTGAAGAAGACGACTTGTGATTTGTTTCACCAGTTAGGACAAGGTAGTAAGTTTTGTTCACCAGAGAAGAAAGGTAGCCGAGAACCTCTGACTTCCCTCTTGTTTCCTTTTGTTTTCGAATCCCAAGCAGATCCCTCGCCATATCCTGCTTCATCCATCAAGTTTCAGTTGAGATTCTCTTGCGAAATCACAGGGCAACAACCCATCTTGTTTTGCCTTTTTTCCCCTGATTCCCCAGAAAGCCAGAACAAAACCCCTCACCTGCTGTTGCTGATTGTGTCGCCCCACCAAACCACTTTTCCCCTTTGCTTTCGCATTCCTTTTCCGAGGTAGAAAGAGAGAAGCCTCGCTGCTTCGTCCATTCTCTTTTCTTCGGACCAACTGAGCAATGGAGGTGCTACCTCCTCTTTGAGATTAAATCCCTCCACGGATCCATCTGATTGGGCCTCTAGTTTCCTCTTCCCTTTTGCACAAAAGATGAACCGATGAACCACCGGAGGCGCACATTTGTTTCAATCGTATTCATTTTTTGCTTTCATTTCCTTCCTTTGATCGATTATTCGATTTGGAGAGAGAGAGAGAGAGAGAGAGAGAGAGAGAGACCCTTTAATTAAATAATTATATATTTTTTTTAAATAGAGAAAACCTCATAAATGGTCCCTAGATATTGAAATGACGAAAATGCCCCTCACTTAACTGTAGAAAGCTGACGGAGTTAGGCGGAATGACTAAACATTAAAAGTTTTGAAACCACATGGACCATCCGTAAGGTTTTTATAAATTATGGACCAAACTTTAGATTTTATGAAACCATAGATACCATTTTTTAAGTTTTGTCAAAAAAAAAAAACAATTTACTAACTCTACTAAAAGAAGTCTTTTTGGTTAAGCCCATATTATTTGGGCAGCCCATAGGAAATGATTATAATCCAGAAAACAAGAGTCGATGACCCAATATTTGAGTTCAGTTTCAGAAATTACTCTATAAAATATCAAAGTAATCAAGATAATATCCTCTGCGCGCGTTTCAAAGGATAAAGCCCCAACCAGCGTCGTGACCACCACCCGTCGCTATGGCCGGTACTCTTGCTCTCGGCATCGCCACCGCATCAACCGCCGCATTCACTCGCGTAACTATCAATCGTACCAGAACTTCCCCCAGCTTCAGAACCAAAATTCGCTGCATAGGATGGGTATACATTCACTCTGTTAGTTTCGTTACTACTTCTAATTGCCTCTCTTACATTTCTATCTGATTGTGCGAAGGAAGGATCCGGAAGGGATATTAGGGCCACCGAGCACAGGCCACTTAGCCAGACGTGAATTCCAGAAACGCCTCGAGAGAGACGCCGACGCCCGCGAAGATTTCCAACGTCAAGTCCAAGAAGAAAAGGAGCGTCGTCGCGCTTTGCGTGAGGTCAATTCTGAATTCTTTCTACGTTTTTTCCGAAATTGCGTCATTCGATTCTCATTTTCCTCTACAGCTGATGAAATTGGGACTTTGTGTTTGGAAATTGAATTTTTTTTGGTATCTGGTTGATTCTTTATGTTTATGTGATTGCTCGTTTAATATGTGTTATAGTCTCGAGGTGTCCCGGATACTCCTGCAAAGTTGATTGAATATTTTCTTGATACCGAAGCTCAGGAGCTTGATTTCGAGATTGCAAGAATGAGACCCAGGTAAGTTCTTTCATTTCACCTTCAGTTCCTACTTCCTACTTGTGTGTTTAAACATTTACCTTATTGTCACCATTAAAGCCATATTAACATCGTTATTCACAGGTTAAATGATGAATTTTTCTCTTACTTAAAGCTTGAACTTGGTCAGCTTCGGTTTGCTGTATCAAAAACGGAGGTATGATTGACTTCTACTATATAATTAAATTAAAAATATCCCAGATTAATAAATGTTCATGACTTCATGATTATGAGAGTAACAATGGCCTTTTGTAGGATATGGAAGACAGAGTGATTGAATTGGAAGCGCTACAAAAGGCTCTCCTTGAAGGAATAGGTTATTAGCTATTTCATGATATTTTCAAGTTCTTGTAAACCTTCAAGATTTCTTACTCTTTTTTTTTTTTTTTACAGAAGCATATGATAAATTGCAACGTAACATAGTGAAGGCAAAAGAGAACCTAACCAAAATCTTTTCATCAAAGGACATGAAAGCAACTGTATGTGACATAAAAACTATAACTTATCTTAAAAATCTTTAAGAGTCTTATTATGTCCCTTAATGTTTTTGACAATATTATTTTGGCAACACAGTTATTGGACATGGTGGAAAAGAACGAGATCAACAAGCCGTTATTGGCACTTCTTGATGAAAACATAGCAGGTGCTCGCAAGGCTAATCAGGTAAAAGAAGCAGAATTACAAATATCTTATTAGTAACAACTTTCTATGTTCAATAATAATTAATCAATTAATTAAAAAGCTAATTTATTTTTTGATATATATGGATGCTTTTTTTGATGATGCAGAAAGAAGCAGCAGAATACATGGAAAAGCTTCGTGGGGCTGTGCTCAAGTTCATTACTGTCTAGTGTCGAGGTAGAAAATATGCAATAGATTCTTGTCTATATCATGAGCATTTGGTGTTCTTTTTGAGTGCAGTTACACCATTTTGAAACGTGTTCATATAATGATACTTAAACTATGAGTTATGAGTATATTGTATTTAAACATTCGGTTATTTTTGAAAGGTGTTAATAATAACTTCCTATAATGATTCTTGTCTAGATAAACAAATTCATTGACATCTTTAAGATGTTCTAAAAATACAAAGAAATTCCAAACATCAACACTTCTTTTATTGTAAACAAAGAACCACTTGGTTTCAAAGAACTTACGATTGAAAACTCTCTACAAAAATCACTAACACTCTACAACAATCCTCACTGGTCACTACAAGCCACTCCCTACACTACACTCACCTAATCTAACAACGAAGAAGAAATCTATGTAGTTACAAGACTCACAAACTCAAAACCCTAACACGAAGACAACAAGGAGAGAAATGAGAGAAAACTATAAGTTGTGTGTGTGTGATATTTCTAGGTTATGAGAAATAAACCCACACTCAATCAATATGTACTTTGGAGCAAACAACCATATCAAATACATATACACCCTGCTCCTGAGTTGAACGTAAGGAGAGAAAAGAAAGGAAATGAGAAAAAATGAGAGGAAAACATGAGAGATTGGTGCTCCAGAATTTCATTAAAGGAAGGAAGTGGAAGGAAATGGAATGATCATTTTCCCTCCTAACTTTCCTTCCGATTTGGGAGGATTCGGAAAGAAAAAACAAAATGTTTAATTTTCATTTCATTTCTCTCCAACCGAATCATAACCCACGCGTCCACAAGAAAAAGATATCGGATCCATCTGCAATTTAAGAAAAAGAAAAAAAAATGAGCCGTAGCAGTCCACAAGGATAAAACAAATACACTTTTATCCCTTATGAACAATTAAATAACAAAATTAATCCAACAAATATATATATATATATATATATATATATATATATATATATATATATATATATATATATATATATATATATATATATATATATATATATATATCCCTCAAGTATAAGAACGTAATTACAATAATTCTGCATATAAGATATATGACATTCTCAACACCCCCTCAAACAAATTATTAGAAATACATTTATTTTTCTATGAAAATCGTCCATTAACCCATTTTGTCACACAAATATTCATGTTGATTAGAACACAAAGATTTAATCAAAGTATCTATATAAAGAAACTTTCTCTCTAATGAAATGAGTGTCAGCATCAAAATGTTTAGTCTTTCCATGAAATACAAGATTAAAAACCTATTTTATAGTCGACTCATTATCACAAAAAATTGGAATAAGCATTAAGTTCTTAATCTACAGATTATATAAAACCTTCGAAATCCATATAATCTCACAACAAATAGAGCCTAAAGCACGATATTCAGATTATGTAGAAGAACAAGAAACAATTCCATGTTTTTTACTTTTCCAAGATATAAGAGAATCACCTAGGAAAATAGTATAACCTTTTTGAAATAAGACATTTGACCCAATCAACATCAACATACCCCTTAAAGAAAAACATCGAGATCGAGAAGTTTATGCCTTTATTAGGATTAGACTTTAAAAATCGAAGTAAACACATAACAATATTTAAATGTGAATTTTTAGGACTATGCATAAACCGACACAAAACATGAAGTGTATAAGATATATATGGCCTTGTAATAGTCAAATATATTAATTTACTAATTAACTTTTTTTGACAACCTGAAAATCTCTATCTCTAAGTTACCTCGATCATTGAAAGTCGGACTCATTTCTGCTATATTTTAGCATCGTTTAGGGTCTGTTTGAGTATTCTAAGCCTAGTACATTCAAGGCTTAGGTCTGGGGATGAGTTATTTTAAGTTCATCGGGTTTCATTCAAGCCAAACACACCATCAAGAGGTGTGTACGGCCGCACACTCAAGGTGGCCGTGAACTCACCCCATGTGCTTCATATTCCTTCCTTTCTATTCAAGAGCTTTTAACCTTAGGGTATAATTAAGGTTGGAGAGATTGAATCGGTCCAGAAAACCGCTCACAAGGTGTGTACGGCCATACACAGGTCTACGGCCGTACACCACCCTATATATATATATATATATATATATATATATATATATATATATATATATATATATGTGTGTGTGTGTGTGTATATGTGTATGTGTGTGTGTGTGCGTGTGTGTGTGTATGTAGAGCTCATTTTCTCCTCTTCCCAACCATGATCACTCCCATTCTCTCTCAACTACCATCGGCTGTGAACACCCCAAGACTCCAAAAACTTAAGTGTTTCATCCTTAAACTTGTTATACTTGAAAGACCTCTTGATCCAAGCCCTGATTCTTCATGTTTCAACATGAACTTCATGACCTTGAAGGGTGTACGGCCATAAACCCTTCATAAGTTGGCCATACACACCCTAAATCCAAAGTGAGAGTTCTTCCCTTATCAGCTAGTTAGACATGGTAAAGCCTTGATTCTAACCTTGAAACACCATAAAACTCATGATCATCAAGAGTGTACGACCGTACACCCTTGTTAGGGTGATAACTTTGAACCTAGAACACTTCCTAGATAGTTGTTACCCATTAGAACTCTAGAACCTTTGAATCCCTAATAATCAAGACCCAAATATCACAATTCTTGGAGTGTGTATGACCGTACACTCATTGGCCATACACTCTATGACCGTACACTCTCTTGAGTGGCCGTAAACCCCCTTAAGTCAATCACATGTGATTGTAACACTTAGTTTCAAGTGTTTCCTAATCCATAATGGTGTTTCCGTGCATGTTAGCTGTCCAAAACACTAATCACATGCCCATATATGCCATTATATGTCATTTAGGACTTTTTTGTGTCTCGGAAATTCATTCGTGGAGCTATTCATCCTTACACGAACCTTCATTCGATACGCTTACTTCAGGTGAGTTCATACCCCTACATTTTCCGAGTTTTTAATGTTTTCAGGGGGAATACAAGTAAAAGCACAAGTAACCTGTGTTTAAAATATAATTTGATTTATTATATTTTCCTATGACTACTATACATTGAACATAGAAATTGTATACATGGTAAACATCGTCACCACTAGACTTGAAATCAGTTTTACAAAACATGTTAAAATACAAACATTACAAATATAGTTTTCTGAATAGAGGTAACAAACTTACGAATTATGAATTAAAAGAAATTATTTTATAAGGATTCCTAACAAAAAGGGTTTTCATAGTATTATTCATGAATTCGTTGAGAGAGCCAGTAGTGCGAGACACCTTGTAACCAGAGTCTCTTGAGAGGGAGAGCATGATTTTGTGTATAGATCTATACGGGAGTGACAGTCCCGCACCCTGACTATTAGCTATAGTCAACCGAGGGTGACAAACGTCATTTTTATCAACGTACGTCCGAGTACGTCGTATTGTTGAGCGTCCATAGTATGGTTATAAGAATCCACAGGTGAAGCAACGACTCGTTCACATAATAATACACCTAACAAACAGACACTAAGATTAGTAACTATGTAATTACTTAGTATATACACCAAGGTAATATGAAATTAACATCCAACTTGCAGTGGAATGTGTGATCTCCCCCTCATTTCCTGTTCGTTGTTTGGTTGTGGGCTTAGGGAGAAATCACCCAATCAACTGTTTGTTTGATCCATATTTCTATAACTCGTATGCACTAAGTGATCACTGTTGGATTAATGTCTAAGTCCATAACTATTTTGGTATGTACTTGACCCGATTATGAGCATGGTCCTTTTGGGTTGCCTTCACCATAGCAATATGTAGGATGAATTAAGGAGAGAGAGGTTTAAATATGATTTATTAATATATTATGAGAATAATATATTAAAGGAGAAATCATATTGTTTAATTAATATTTGTCAAGAATTAATTGATAATTAATTTTGTGGCTAAAAGAGATTAATTAAATTTAGGGGACTGGACTGCAATTATTGGATAATTGAGTTATTGGGCTAAGGAATGCTAAAGGAACAAGGGGTGAACGAAATTATGATGGGAGCCCATCATATTTTCGTCCATAGCCTTATCCAGAAGGTTCCATGGGCTGCTTAGAGTTTAAGCTGCCCATTAGGTTTTGACTGAAATCCTAGCAGCCCACACAAGTATATAAAGGACCCCTTAGGCCCCAAAAACGTGGACAACTGATTCTCTAGGGTTTCTAGTCGTTTTTGGGCAGCCCCCTTTCTTCTCCTCTTCATCCAAGTTGTATATGGTGTTTGTGACTCCATTAGAGGTGCAACACTTGAGGCACTAAGCTTTTAAAGCCAATCCAAGCAAGGAATTCATTGTTATTGTTATATAACAATCAAAGGTAATTCTCTAAACCCTAATTCAGTTCATAATATGTTAGATCTAAGTTTATTAGTCTTGGATTCAAAGCATGTACAATAGAGAAACCTAGATCCAAGCATTAGGGTTTGTATGAGCACATAGGATTGTTCTTATGCCTAAAACCCATCAGTGGTATCAGAGACATGATTGGTTTCAGTTGTATGTGATGCTTAACTGTTTTGTTTGCTAAAAATCGAGTTTTTTGCCTCTGCCCGACACAACTCGGCGAGTCAGTATCTGGACTCGGCGAGTTGGCCCTACTCAGCGAGTTCAGGTCTGACTCGGCGAGTTTGTGCGCCAAACAGAGGGTATTTCGGGATTTAGCTGCTGTTTTGACTTGGATTTAATGCTTAAATTGTTTTATGAAGTTAAAATCTGAATTTTATCTTAATTAAATGATTATCTTTGCCAAAACAATAGATAATTTCAAATCTTTTAAATATTGGTTGTTTATGTGATAAATATGGATTATTTAAAGTTATTTGGTAATTATCTAATGACTAAAATAAGATTTGGTCAAATATAGATAATTATGAAATTAATTGTTTAATTTGAATTATTAGATCCCTAATGTTTTGAAATGTTTCAAAACTTGCCCTCAAGTTTTGGAGTTTAAAAGTTCATTAAAAGTTTAATTTTGAAATGTTAAATTCTAAAACCCTAGTAATTTGAAAAAGTTCAAATCACACCCTTATGGTTTTATTAATTAATTAAAGTGTATAATTAAAAGTGATTTAATAAATCCATAAAGTTTTGGTTTACATTTAATTAAATTAAATTAAAAGTATAGTTTACTAAGTTAAACCACCTAGTATTTTAAAAGTGTAAAATACACCCTATACTATATATAACATTAAAAGCCTAATATTATATATGTATGAGTAAACAGTCAGTCTTACCGTTAGTAGGCCTCATTCACGAAGCTGGTCTATAAGGGGTGTTTAAGGAAATTGCCTATAAAATGGCGATTGAATGGGTATCCACTCTTACCCACCGCACTCTTGACTAGTGGAGGGTCGTTAGTCGAACGGGTAAGATAGGACAGAAACCTTCCATTATAAGTATAATGAAGTACAAAGTAACTAAATGCTTTTTTCAAATTCCCAAATCATAGTTACTTTAGGCAAAATGTGAAATTGTATGCTAACCCATGGAATTACACTTCGTACCCTTGTCAAACGTTAGTGGAGCGTGTGTGGTTAACCGGCACACTAATTTGGGGATGAAACTGGTGGCGAAGGGTGGCTCGATGCTTATCATAGATCAATGGAGCGTGTGTGGCTAACCGGCACATTGATTAGGTGATAGTAGCATTGGGTGCACCACGTGATTCGTATGGTTATTCACACCTTATTTGTGATCCTCGGCATCCCAGTCACAAATAAAAGGGCATAATCGAGATTAAACATGCCATTGAAAAGTTCAATGAATCTCAAAAGATCTAGGAGTTTCAATTCATTTAAAACTTAAACTTCCTTTTCATTTTTCATGGTGGAAAATGGTAAATCGTCATTTACCTACCTTCAAATATTCTACAACTAGATTACGACATCCCTCTTCTAGGTTGTAGAGTATTGTGTTGGATCCTAGCTTGATATTTCATTTGGGTGTTGCATCAAGAATTCTAATCAACTTAACTTGAACTTTCTCCCGTTTTGTAGATGTCTAGTTCTGACAATCATGGTCTTCCCAAATCCCATGGAACAATTTTTCCAAATGAAGATGACGTTCCGAGATACGATCAAGGAAATGAGAGTCATGCTTCACTTCCTCCACCTCCTCCAATTGTTCTCCCTAACCCACAAGTTCAAAGGATTGAAAAGTTCAAGCTCACTCAAGCCCTTTTGGCAAGTAAACACGAAGATGGGAAACCTGTGTGTGCACACGTCTTAGAGATGAAGTCACACATTGATAGGTTAAGCATGTTGGGTGTCGAGATTTCAAGCAAGTTGGCTGCTGACTGGGTTCTTCAGTCACTTCCTGAATCATATAGTGAGTTCGTTAGAGAGTACTATATGATGGATCACGACGTGACCCTCATTAATCTCACCTATTTGCTTATAGCCGCTGAATCAGCAATGATTTGGCGTGCTGGTCAAGCAAATTTGTCTGGTGAATCAAACTCTCAAACTTCAATGGACACTGGCAACATTGGAAGTGCAGAAAGAACTAAGTTACTGATTGTCCGATGTGCTGTGCCAAAGGAGTCCATTTGCTTTTATTGCCAAGAGAAGGGCATTGGAGACGAAGCTGCCCTAACTACCTAAGAGATCTAAGAGATGGGAGAGTCAAGACGTATGGCTCTACTTCAGGTAAAATCCATTATCTAGATTCTTAATACATGATGTGATAAGATTACATTTTGATGTTTTGTAGGATTGAAGAAAAGAGAGGAAGCATAAGGGAAGAAGTGAGCTGAATCTAATCGTGAAGAAATGGATTTCGATCGCATTACTTGAAGAATGGATTCTTGAGCTACTACTTGGAGTTAGAATAGATTGTTAAGAAATATGTAATAACATAGTTTTTCAATTGAATTGCATTGTAAGGACAAATTTTTTTCCGCAATAAATTGAATTTTGACTTTATCTTATTTATTTATCCTTGCAATGGCATGTATGAAAGAATTGATGTTTGAATGTTTATATTATTAGCAACAATAGATTTGATTCTTAATTATGTTATTTGTGGAAATGTCAAAAGTTTACCAAATAGGGAGAGTTTCTCATCGCCCAAGTTTTAATTGGACAGAAACTTGGAATAATGCAATGTGTATTGTATGATGAATGAAAAACTTTCACATTTGGGAAACTTAGACTAATTCTTTGACAAAGTGTCAATTGAAGGACTAGGAGATCAAGTACACTAGGTTATGCATTGATCAAGTCCACCACAAGAGTGACAAAGATATTCGTAATGATTTACTAAAGTTTAGTAAATATGATTATACTTATAAGATTAAGTGTAATTCTGAGTTGATTGAAAGAGTTTCAATGAATAGTAGAATGAATAAAGTGTTGGAATAGTGTCTAAGCCCGTAACTATATTTGGTATGTACTTGACCCGTTTGTGCATGGTCCTTTTGGGTTGCCTTCTCCAAAGCAACTTGACAAGGTAATTTAAGGAGAAAGAGAGAGTATTATGATTTATTAATATATTATAAGAATAATATATTAAAGGAGAAATCATATTTATTTAATTAGTATTGGTCATAAATTAATTAGGAATTAATTTGATGATCAAAAGAGATTAATTGAATAAAGGGGTATAAACTGTCAAATGTATTATAGTTGAGTTTTAGGTTAACGAAACCTAATGGGCTTAAGGGGGGACGAAATTATGATGGGTAACCATCATATTTTCATCCAAGGCCTTATTCCAGAAGGTTCCATGGGCTGCTTGGTGGCTAAGCTGTACATTAGGGTTTAGACTGAAACCCTAGTAACCTGTAACTATAAATATGACCCCTAGGGCATTGAATTCGGCTACCACTTGATTCTAAGAGATCCCTAGGCCAATTTCTAGCCTCTCTCTACCTCTCTCATATTTCCTTCTTGCTTGTGGGGTTTGTGAACCATTAGAGGAGTTGCATTTGTGACTCTAAGCTCAAGAAAAGAAGAAAGAGAAGATCTAAGCCGACAATTGAAGAGGTAAACATCTAGATCTGATTCTATATGTTAATTTAGTTGTTTATATGCTAGATTAGGGTTTGTAAGTCTTGGAATCAAAGCCTGTTCAATAGTGAAACCTAGATCCAAGCATTAGGGTTTGCGTGAGCACATAGGAATGTTTCTTATGTCTAAAACCCATCAGTGGTATTAGAGCCTTGATTGGTTTCAGTTGTATGTGATGCTTGACTGCTTTATTTGCTGAAAATTGAGTTTTTGGCCCCTGCCCGACTCAACTCGGCGAGTCAGTATCTGGACTCGGCGAGTTGACCCTACTCGGCGAGTCCAGGTCTGACTCGGCGAGTCAGTTCGTCAGGCAGAGGGATTTTCGGGTTTTGGCTGCTGTTTTGACTTGGACTTGATGCTTAATTTGTTTTATGAAGTTAAAATCCGAATTTTATCTTAATTAAGTGTTTATCCTTGCCAAAAGAATAGATAATTTCAAATCTTTTAAATATTAGTTGTTTTATGTGATAAATATGGATTATTTAAAATTATTTGGTAATTATCTAATGACTAAAATTAAGATTAGGTCAAATATAGATAATTATGAAATTAATTGGTCAATTTGAATTATTTGTTATTTGATCCCTTGTGTTTTGAAAAGTTCAATTCTTGCCCTCAAGTTTTGAAATTTGAATTCATGATTAAAAGTTTAATTTTGAGTAATCTTAATTTCAAACCCTTAGAATTTTACAAGTTTAAAATTCAACCCTATACTATTATATATTATTACAAGCTTAATATATATATATATATATATATATATATATATATATATATATATATATATATATATATATATATATGTATGTATGTAGAACTTAAAATGCTAGTCTTACCGTTAGTAGGCCTCATTCACGAAGCCGGTCTATAAGGTGGGTATAAGGTTGCTGCCTATAAAATGGCGCTTAATGGGTGTACACTCACACCTACCGCTTGCTTGACTGGTGGAGGGTCGTTAGCCGAACGGGTAGGATAGGGCAACCCTCTCCTCATTAAAAGTATAATGTTGATTATAAAGTAACTACATGTTTTACAAATTCCCATTCCTAGTTACTTTAGGGTAAAATGTGAAAATGATGCTAATCCATGGAATTACACTTCGTACCCTTGTCAAACGTTGATGGAGCGTGTGTGGTTAACCGGCACATCAATTTGGGGATGACATTAGTAGCGAAGGGTGACTCGATGTTTGTCATAGATCAATGGAGTGTGTGTGGTTTACCGGCACATTGATTAGGTGATAGAGACATTGAGTGCACCACGTTGATTCGCATGGTTATTCACAAATTTGTTTGCGATCCTCGGCATCCTAGTCGCAAATTTGAAATGCATATCAAGATTTAAACATGCCATTGAAAAGTTCAATGAATCTCAAAGATCTAGGAGTTTTCAATACATTTAAAACCTAAATTGCTTTTTCGTTTTTCATGGTGAGAATTAGTGAATCGTCATTCACTTACCTTCAAATTATTTACTTTTAGAGTACGGCATCCCTTTCTAAGTTGTAAATAATGTTGTTGGATCCAAGCCCTAATTTCTCATTTGGGTGTTTAATTAGGGATTCATTTCTAATCAAACTTTGTTCCCTTCTTTTTCAGATGTCTGCAAACAACAACAACAACAACAACGCTTCTGGGTCATTCTCGTTGATGAACTTGTGTCAGAAAGTGACATTTGATGGTTCAAACTTCAACGAGTGGATGAGGTATATCCGCATGATCACACGCTACGAGGACAAAGAATATGTCCTCGATGAAAAGCTTGAGAAGATCATCCCAGATGTTGCTACTCTTGAGGAATTGGCCGCCTTTGAGGCCCATGAGCGTGATGCCACGAAAGTTCACTGCATCATGCTGGCCACCATGAACCTCGAACTCCAAAAGTCCTATGAGGACATGTACCCATATGAAATGCATCAGGATTTGCTGGACAGGTATCACCAGAGCGCGAGGCAAGAGCGCTATGAGATCATTACTAACATGATCACCGCTAAGATGGGGAGTGGAGAATCCCTAACCTCTCATTTGCAGAAAATGCAGAGGTATGTTGATCGTCTTCTCAAACTTAATGTTAAGTTTGATGAGGATTTGGCTATCGACATAATCCTCCACTCCTTGCCCTCCTGCTACAATCAGTTTAGGATGACCTACCATATGAACAAAGAGGAGGTCTCCTTGAGCAAGCTCCAAGGACTCTTGAGGACTGCTGAGAGCAACCTCAAAGACAAATCCGTTGCACCGTCCCCTGATGTGGCCGCTCCTGTGATGGCAATAGGTCAAGGAAAGGGCAAAAAGAGGAAGGCTCCATGTAAGAGCCACCATAAGGCGAAACCCCGTGATGGTTCATCCTCAAGTGGGACCAAAGCAGGCCCCGTTAAACCCTCTTCCGATCCCAAAGAAGCAGAGTGCTTCTATTGCCACCAAAAGGGCCACTGGAAGCGAAGCTGCCCACAATACCTACAGGACATAAGAGATGGGAAGATCAAGCCCACTTTTGCAGGTATGTATTCTATTAAATCTAATAACTCATCATTTGCTACTTCATGGGTTCTTGATACAGGGTGTGGTTACCACATTTGTTCTGATATGAAGGGCCTAAAAAGAAGTAGGGAGATGGAACATGGGAAGATAAACCTGATTATGGGAAACAGAAAATCGTCGCCTGTGACCAGAGTCGGTGTTTATTCTTTAATGTTAAATAATGGGTTAGGGATAGATTCAGAGAATTGCTGTTATGCGCTAGATATGGAAAGAAACATTATTTCTTTTCACGGGTTGTTTAGACAAGGTTTCAGATATTCTTTTGATAATAGTAATGGTTCTATTAACGTTTATTTGAATGGTGTCTTTTATTTCAATGCATTACCTTGTAATGGGATTTATGAATCTGTGATGATTGTTGATAATTTAGGAAATAATGTTTTGAATATTGATTCGTCTACTAGTCTAGAAAAAGCATGCTTGTGGCATTGTCGCCTTGGCCATGTCAACAAGAAACGCATAGCCCAACTCCAGAAGGATGGAGTGTTGGAGTCATTTGACCTTAGGGACGATGACACGTGTGAATCTTGTTTACTTGGGAAGATGGCAAAGTCACCCTTTACTGGCACTTGTGAAAGGGGTGAGGGTTTATTGGATCTCATACACACCGATGTATGTGGGCCCTTTAGATCCACCACAAGGGATGCTTGCCGCTTCTACGTGACTTTTACAAATGATTATAGCAGATATGGATATATCTACTTAATCAACCAAAAGTCGGAAACCTTTGAAAAGTTCAAAGAGTTTAAGAATGAAGTGGAGAATCAACTGGGCAGGAAAATCAAGATGCTTCGGTCAGACCGAGGAGGAGAGTACCTAAGTCTTGAGTTTCACGACTATCTAAAAGAATGCGGAATCGTTTCGCAATTGACGCCTCCGAGGACGCCACAATTGAATGGTGTGGCTGAGAGACGTAATCGGACCTTGTTGGACATGGTTCGTTCTATGATGAATCGGACTTCGTTACCAATAGCTTTCTGGGGGTATGCCTTAGAGACTTCCACCCACATACTTAACTTAGTTCCCACCAAGAAGGTTTCCAAGACTCCTCACGAGATGTGGACAGGGAAGGCTACCTCGTTGGCACATATCAAGGTTTGGGGTTGCGAGGCTTTCGTAAGACGAGAGTCTCACGACAAACTAGAACCTCGTAGTGAGAAGTGTTATTTCATCGGCTATCCGCAGAAGTCTTTTGGCTACCTTTTCTATAGACCGAGTGACAATGTTGTCTTCGTTGCTAGAAGAGGAGTTTTCCGAGAAAGGGAATTGATAGGCCAAGAAGACAGTGGGAGGCAAATTGAACTTGAAGAAATTCAAGATCAAAGTGATGAAGGAACCTCTGACACTGGCACGCAACTTGAGGAGGAAACTCCTGTTGAACCTGTTGACGAGTCCTTACCTCTTCGACGTTCCACTAGGGCTAGTGTTCCACCCCAGTTTTATGGTTTTCATATTACTACTGAAGGGGATACATTTATTAGTGATAGCACACTAGTAAATTTGGATGAACCTAGCAGCTATAAGGAAGCCATGGCAGGCCCAGAGTCTGAAAAATAGAAAGAGGCGATGGACAGCGAGATTCAGTCCATGTACGACAACCAAGTTTGGAATTTGGTTGATAAAGTACCGGGTCGTAAGACAGTCGGGTGCAAGTGGATCTTCAAGAAGAAGACGAACATGGATGGGAAGGTGCATACTTATAAAGCGCAATTGGTTGCGAAGGGCTTTACTCAAACTCCCGGAGTTGACTATGATGAGACCTTCTCACCAGTTGCGAAGATAAAGTCTATTAGGGTGATGCTTGCCATAGCTGCATTTCATGATTATGAAATATGGCAGATGGACGTGAAAACCACTTTCCTTAATGGAAAGTTGGCTGAGGATGTCTACATGAATCAGCCAGAGGGTTTTGTCAATGCGAAGTATCCAAATAGAGTATGCAAGCTTGAGAAATCCATTTATGGATTGAAACAAGCGTCTCGCAGATGGAATCTTTGTTTTGACGAGAAGGTTAAAGAGTTTGGCTTTCTGCGAAGCAAAGATGAATCTTGTGTGTATGTCAAAGCCAGTGGGAGTATAGTAAGCTTCCTCGTATTGTATGTCGACGACATACTACTCATAGGAAACGATGTCCCAACCTTGTAGGAAGTCAAGTCCTGGCTTGGAAATTGTTTCGCTATGAAGGACCTCGGAGAGGCTGCTTATATTTTGGGAATAAGAATAGTAAGAAACAGGGAAAAGAGACTGATAGGACTCAGTCAGGATACATACTTGGAAAAGGTACTAAAGCGTTTTAGTATGGAAAATTCCAAGAAAGGGGAGTTGCCAATCCAAAGCAATACCAAGCTGAGTAAGACTCAGAGCCCGAGTACAGAGGCAGAGATAGATGATATGAGCCTAGTACCTTACGCTTCTGCAGTAGGCTCTATCATGTACGCTATGACTTGTACTCGCCCTGATGTGGCCTTCGCTTTGAGCATGGTCAGCAGATATCAAGGGAATCCTTGTAGAGCTCATTGGATTGCAGTTAAGAATATTCTTAAGTACCTCCGGAGGACCAAGGAATGGTTTCTAGTCCTCGGTGGGAGTGATGAATTAAGGGTACGAGGGTACAGTGACGCTAGTTTTCAGACAGATCGGGATAACTTCCGATCGCAGTCGGGCTGGGTCTTTACCCTAAATGGAGGAGCAGTGACTTGGAAAAGTTCCAAGCAAGAGACCGTAGCTGATTCAACGTGCGAATCAGAGTATATTGCGGCGAGCGAAGCGTCAAAGGAGGTTATATGGTTGAAGAACTTTATTGGAGACCTTGAAGTTGTGCCATCCATAAAAGAGCCGATGGAAATTTTCTGTGATAATGAAGGAGCGGTTGCCTTGACCAAGGAACCGAGAGATCATGGCAGATCTCGACATATTGACAGAAAATACCATTTCATCAGACATCGGGTAGAAGAGGGACTCCTCGTTGTGAAGAGGGTATCATTAGAAGAAAACCCAGCAGATCCCCTTACGAAGGGACTGAGTAGGGTCAAACACTTGCAGCACGCTAGGAGCATTGGGCTGAAGGATGATATAAGTTTGGATTAGATAGGAAATGTATAATAGATAGTTTGTACTTGACATTCGATTAATAAATAAAATGTGTTATTTATGAGTAAAGCTACTATCTTGTGTTGGTTATTTATCTATTGTTTCCATTTTGCATGTTTTGACTTCCTGAATGATATGATTATTCAAAAGGTCCATAGTCGGTCATATTTTGGAAGTAGATATGAATGAAGACTGTCATGAATTGTTTGTAGATTGTCTAAAAGGTTTTAGACATAGCAAAGGTTTGCTGCAAAGTTCATGAGTGCTTATGAATATGAGTTGAGCATTGGATTAAACCCGAGTTTGCTGTATCACTTAGTGGTGTTTTATCTTAAGTGATCGCAAAGCGATAACATCATATAGTCTTAAAACTTAGAGATATGGTTGTTGTTTGCTGGTTGGTTGTATATTGATAATGTGTAAACTCATCAGTAACTTGATGTTATAAAACACATTATTGTGTATGATCCATTAGTAAATAATAGATGCATATGAGTCGAAGTTGATCTGTTCCTTTTATTCTATGAGAATAAAAGTGATATATTGGCCACTTGATGATTTGGTTTGACTTATGTGCCGGGACCGGTCAGAATGAGGTTGATGTGTTCAACTAAATTCTATGTCGAACAAATCGGAAATCAAGGAACTACTGCTGGATAATAAGCATTGTCAGCATGATATCCAGAACAGAGGATTATACGATCCCTTATCTAAAGGACAAGTTGATCAGAGTTGACAGCGAAGTATAAGAGCTACGATTGCTAATCGGATTCTGAAATCATATGTGAGATATAGTTACTAGACTTATCCAAGTGGGAGACTCTTGGAATAGTGTCTAAGCCCATAACTATATTTGGTATGTACTTGACCCGGTTGTGCATGGTCCTTTTGGGTTGCCTTCTCCAAAGCAACTTGACAAGGTAATTTAAGGAGAAAGAGAGAGTATTATGATTTATTAATATATTATAAGAATAATATATTAAAGGAGAAATCATATTTATTTAATTAGTATTGATCATAAATTAATTAGGAATTAATTTGATGATCAAAAGAGATTAATTGAATAAAGGGGTATAAACTGTCAAATGTATGATAGTTGAGTTTTAGGTTAAGGAAACCTAATGGGCTTAAGGGGGAACGAAATTATGATGGGTAACCATCATATTTTCATCCAAGGCCTTATTCCAGAAGGTTCCATGGGCTGCTTGGTGGCTAAGCTGTCCATTAGGGTTTAGACTGAAACCCTAGTAACCTGTAACTATAAATATGACCCCTAGGGCATTGAATTCGGCTACCACTTGATTCTAAGAGATCCCTATGCCGATTTATAGCCTCTCTCTACCTCTCTCATATTGCCTTCTTGCTTGTGGGATTTGTGAACCATTAGAGGAGTTGCATTTGTGACTCTAAGCTCAAGAAAAGAAGAAAGAGAAGATCTAAGCCGACAATTGAAGAGGTAAACATCTAGATCTGATTCTATATGTTAATTTAGTTGTTTATATGCTATATTAGGGTTTGTAAGTCTTGGAATCAAAGCATGTTCAATAGTGAAACCTAGATCCAAGCATTAGGGTTTGCGTGAGCACATAGGAATGTTTCTTATGCCTAAAACCCATCATAAAGAAGAATCAAGTAGGCAGAAAGATAAAAGTTTCTCTATTCTAAGAAGAAGGGAGAGTACCTTTTATTGTGTTTTATGATAAGTCTTAATGATTAAGAACCATGTTTTAATTGATCCTCTAAGTGAGTCTTTGTGCAATTACATGTCTAAGAAGAGGAATCGAGAATTGTAGAAATGGTTAAATCAAGAAGTCAATCATACTTCGTTCCAATATCAAGTCTTAGAGTCAAGATTGTGAATTGAGTGAAAAAGTCTTTAGTAGGTTTATAACACTTAACAAATGTGGAATTTGGAAAAGTTTTCTTATTCTTGCACATTAGAAATTGGTAAGTTGTGATGTCTTGGATAAGACAAAGACCAACTAAGACCAAATTTGTGAAGTGTTTTGTCTTTATAAATGCTACACTAAATCTTGAATATTTGTTTATCAAGAAATGTTTCTTGATAAGATAATCTAATATGTCAAGGAGTCAGTGGGAGTTTTAATGTTTTTGAAAAGGTTTCGAAAACAAATCAAGAATAAACCTTATCGATCATCACTAGCACACGACTTGAGGTTTGCAACCTATCGTGCTGACATTATTTTGTTTCTATGTCATTCCAATTGAGTTAATTGTGTATGTGAGTTCTATGAGTTCTCATTTGAATGCATACTAGAGCCTTAGTCGATGGAAAGTACATTGATATGTAAGGACAAGTTACTAAACTACTTGGAAGACATGGTGGGCACTTGTGTTACCATAAGGCAAGAAATCAAGATTAAGAAAGTTCAGTCCATATGAGTTTGGTTTTGTCACAAACTTTGGTTTTGGCAAATTCACATGGATAGCAAGTCATACACCATAAAATCTAAGTGTCATAAGATTCCATCCTTCATGAAAAATGATTGTGAGGAAATGCTTTCACTAAGAGAGATTTTAAGAAGATAGCAATTGTGAAAATTATATTCTCAAATTCGATTATGGTTACGACATCCCTTTCCATAGTTCAAATTGTGAGATTTGACAATTAGTTTGAACATTTGGAACTTAGTAACATAAGTTCTAAATTGTTTAAACACACATATGAGCTATCTAAGGCAAAGGTGTATAAGTTTAAGAAGCTTAGATAAAGGCTTATCGAAGCATCTGCTATTAGAAATATGAATCTCAGAAATTCAATAGGCATTGTTTTCTGGAAGTTCAAATCTAGTGGGAGCATAAGTGTTATGCTTATATGATAATAATCATCATGATAGTGGGAGCATAAGTGTTATGATTGTATGATTATTATGGAAAGTATTGCAAGTTAGCAATATTAATTATAGAAAAAACAAAGATTCAATTTGCAAAGTTGCATGGGTTGAAAATTTTGTTTTAATATAATTAAGGGAGAGAAATTATACTTCGTTTCAAAATCTAAAGGTTAGATTGAGAAATTTTGATATTTTTTAGTCAAAAGATGCATTGTGTGTTCTCAAATTTCGATTATGATTACAACATCCCTCTTCATAGTTCGAATTGTGAGAATATGACACATAAAATATTATGGCAAAAGATTGGTAAAGTATCATATCTTTATGTGAGACATTATACATCGTGTCCCATACGCTTCGGGTATTGGATCGATTGCAAATGCTATATTATTT
Organism: Lactuca sativa; assembly: GCF_002870075.4. NCBI lineage: Eukaryota > Viridiplantae > Streptophyta > Magnoliopsida > Asterales > Asteraceae > Lactuca > Lactuca sativa. The sequence continues at coordinate 5,216,252 of NC_056625.2, read as the reverse complement.
TACCATTCGAAAATTTTCCAAATGTCTAGTGCATTAAGAGAAAAAAAAGGACTAGAATTGGTTTTGACTAAAATAATTAAACAACTATCAAAGTACGATCCAAAGTTCGCTGAGGATTGGTCGCTTGTGAGTAGTTGGAAGTATGGTATTGGATGAACCATATTGACATTATTATGAATAGATAAGATTCTATTAAGAATGAGTTGTCATATGACAAATGTGAAAATATTTCCATATTGAGAGTTGGATATTGAGAATCTATGTCTAGATTAGAAACTTTTATGCAAGAAGGATGTTCAAAGGAATGTACTTTGAATGTGAGACTTCACGTCTATGGAATTGTCTTGTAACAATTTCTAAGAAAGTACTTTGTAATTTCATTAGCCAAGTCTTGGTGACTTTTGTGCTATGACTTTACGAAAGGATCGTTGCATAAAATGTTAGAATCTAGCATATTCTAGTAGTGGCAAGAACCTTGTGTTCTTACAATGGGTATTAAGGAATTGTGAAATGAGAATCATTGAAAAAGTTTTCAGTTGATCTATTTCACAAAGCATGGACCATAGGAAACAAAGTGTGCATGCTTAGAGCATGGGAAAATTGTTGTTGTAATTCAGGTAATGAGTTGATTATCCGAAACATTAAATGATAAATAATGAGTAATCAATATGGTGGATAAATAGAAGTGTTTTATTTACTCTCACAAGTTTGGGGCCATATAGGATTAAGTATTATTGTTATGTTTCAGTTTGCATGTTTTGACTTCCCGAATAACTAGTTTATTCAAATATCCACAGTCGGTCATACGTTGGAAGTAAGTATGAAGGAAGACTGTCATGAATCTGTATGTAGATTGTCTGAAGTGTTTAGACATGGCACAAGTTTGCTGCAGAGTTCATGAGTGCTTTGATAAGATTAGAGTATTGGATTAAACCCACGCTCACTTGGATCACTTCATGGTTTTATCACGAGTGATTAGTGAGACGATAATATTATATATTCTTAAAACCGAGACGTGTGAGTTGTTATTTGTTGGTCGGTTGCACATTGATGATAATTAAACGCACCAGTAACTTGGTGTTATAAAACTTATTGTTGTTTGTGATTCGATCAGTGAATGCAAGCAAGCATGTGAGTCGAAGTTTATCCATTCCTTTTACCCAAAGCGGGATAAAAGCGATATTTGTGGGCCTCTCGATGAATTAGTGATGACACCTAAGCGCTTGGCCAAGCCGGGACTAAGTTGATGTGTTTAATTGTAGTCTATTGTCTGTCTTCATAAATCGGAAGTCGGGAAACGGTATAGAGAGAATGATTGAAATTCATGTCTTTTGTCTATACGATATCTTGAGAATGGAGGAATATATAATCCATTATCTAGAGGACACGCTATCTGATAAGATCAGAGTTGACAACGGCTTTTGAAAGCTACGATTGCTGATCAGGTTCTGAAGTCATACGGAAAATAGTTATTAGACTTATCCAAGTGAGAGACTGTTGGATTAATGTCTAAGTCCATAACTATTTTGGTATGTACTTGACCCGATTATGAGCATGGTCCTTTTGGGTTGCCTTCACCATAGCAATATGTAGGATGAATTAAGGAGAGAGAGGTTTAAATATGATTTATTAATATATTATGAGAATAATATATTAAAGGAGAAATCATATTGTTTAATTAATATTAGTCAAGAATTAATTGATAATTAATTTTGTGGCTAAAAGAGATTAATTAAATTTAGGGGACTGGACTACAATTATTGGATAATTGAGTTATTGGGCTAAGGAATGCTAAAGGAACAAGGGGTGAACGAAATTATGATGGGACCCATCATATTTTCGTCCATAGCCTTATCCAGAAGGTTCCATGGGCTGCTTAGAGTTTAAGCTGCCAATTAGGTTTTGACTGAAACCCTAGCAGCCCACACAAGTATATAAAGGACCCCTTAGGCCCCAAAAACGTGGACAACTGATTCTCTAGGGTTTCTAGTCATTTTTGGGCAGCCCCTTTTCTTCTCCTCTTCATCCAAGTTGTATATGGTGTTTGTGACTCCATTAGAGGTGCAACACTTGAGGCACTAAGCTTTTGAAGCCAATCCAAGCAAGGAATTGATTGTTATTGCTATATAACAATCAAAGGTAATTCTCTAAACCCTAATTCAGTTCATAATATGTTAGATCTAAGTTTATTAGTCTTGGATTCAAAGCATGTACAATAGAGAAACCTAGATCCAAGCATTAGGGTTCGTATGAGCACATAGGATTGTTCTTATGCCTAAAACCCATCAATCACAAGAGGGTATTCACACTACGGTATACATACAAAGGTTTTCATACAAGGGTATTCACACTACGATATTCATACAAAGGTTTTCATACAAATGTTATCATACAAAGGTTTTCATATAAATATATTCAAATTGGTTTTCAAACAAAACAATGCTTAACAACATAAGTATGGTAGATGCTTATACTATTTGGTTTGGAACAGATAATTCAATAACTTACACTTAGGGAAAATATAGGATTTTCCAGGGTAAACATTAGTACTCTACAAACAAACGGTTATTCATTTTACTAATGAACATTCACTAATAATTCTCTAATTCCTTAGTTTATGCATCCATGCTATGCATGAAGAATATCCGACAGACCATGGAATGTGTGGTTTCCGCCTCATTTCCTATTCCTTGTTTGGTTGTGGAGTTAGGGCAGATCCGCACAATCAATCGTCTATTCGATATTGGTTTATACATAGCTAGTATGAATTAAGTAATTATAAAAAGATTTGGTTAATCATGCATTCAATAAGAAAATAATGGATTTTCTTGAGGAACACTTTCAATAGATATCAAAGGACCAACACAGTTAACTTTGTAAGTATCTAGTGAATACTTCAGGATTATGTACATGAGGATCCGACTACCAGTGGAATGTCTGGTCTCCGCCTCTTTTCCTGTTCCTTGTTTGGTTGTGGGCTTGGGGCAGAACCACACAATCGATTATTTGTTCGATCTGGATTGTATATGATTTGTATACACTAAGTACTCACAGGAAGAACTAGCAAGAATCATTTTTACTTAACATTTATTACATCAGAAAATATAAGGTTTTCTGGAGAAACATAACGTACTTTTCGAAAGGACAAAGAATAGTTTTCTAAAACAAAAAGCTTATGAACTCACCAGCTTTATGCTGATACTCTTTCAAACCTACTTGTATTCTCAGGACATCAGTAGATAGGTACACGCACCGAGTTCAAGAAGATGGAACATAGTAGCTTTGAGTCTTTACTTGTTATTTACTTTTGGAGCCAATCGTGTCTGATTCAAATGTAATGCAAAACTTATACTATTAATACAATGGTTGTTGTTGATTTGATTCCTATTATTCAATTGTTGTGATACTATACATGACATCCTCCACTCCCGAACGTTTCCTATGTTTCGGTTTGGGGGTGTGACAAATTGGTATCAGAGCATTGTTTATAATGAACTTAGTATATCAACCAGTAAAAGATATACAACTATAAATACAATGGGGCCGGAGTGCTCTGACTAAAAGTATACTTTTAAAATATAAGTATTTTACGATAAGTATACTAATAAGCATACATACTAAGAACAAGTATCACAATAAGAACAAGTAAGAACAAAACAAATAAAAGTATTTAGATGTTGGACACTACAGTCAAACCTGAGCAGTTATGTAATCATATCTAGAATAAATATAACCTAATCAACTATATTTATTTGAGATATGACCAACATGTGTTTGGGAGTGATGGTGGTGTTGCAACGAGAGTAAGGTCTATTTGATCTTGGTTATATACAGCTTGCATGTACTACTTGACTACAGGAGGACCAGTTTGGATCATCAATAACTACATAAGAAATGCTTTAATTAATCTCATAAGACTCTTTAGACATCCCCATTCTCGTGCAAGCAACCTAGATATAGATAGCCACTCCATTACAATCACCAACAGAGGAGCCAAGGAGGAATCAGAGAGGATTCATAAAGAGGGTTCCTAGAAGGAATCATACGAGGATGCAAATCTTCCATCAAGAAGTGATGGAGATCTGTGGTAAAATCGAAGCTTGATCTACAGTGAATAGGAGAACCATAAGAAAGCTCAGAAACAACAAACCCTCACAACTAAATTCAGGACCATCATAACTAGAACAAAAACCCCTCCCGAGGCGCGCAAGGTGGTATAACACCATATACATCATACAAATAATTAACTAACTAATATGATCTAGTGATTTAGTGATTACACTGCTCACACTATGTGTCACGCTTAGTGCCTTTATCATATCAACTAAGTAACAGTAAACCAGATTCCATAACTTCATTAAGAGGGTAGTCACTATCAAATTAATAAGTCTATGTTGTGTAGACCTCTGTTATGAATTGCTTCAAACGTCAGAACATGAAACACTAGGAACTAAGATAACTTTGATTCATAATACACTCGATTTGTAACCACTAAGGACTTACCCTCGTTTTGTCTTTTAAACCTTTTGGCAGCAAGATGCCACCGAAGAAGTCGAACAAAAACAAAAACAACGCACCACCGCTACCACCTCCTCAGTATGAACCGGTTGCCTTTCAGGCGGCAGTAACAACCGCAGTGACAACTGCCATGGCTCAAATCAATGCAAGTGGTACCGGTGGATTGGGTAGTGGTACCAACAAATTTAACCACAGACACACAAAGGGAGTGCTCATACAAAGACTTCATGATTTGTGGACCCAAATCCTTCTATGGAAATGGGGGAGTCATCGCCCTGATGCGATGGTTCGAAAAGACATAATCGATTTTTGAGTTATGCGCGTGCCCCGAAGGAAGTAAAGTGAAGTTTGCTGCCTGCACCTTCTCTGACAGGGCCCTTACATGGTGGAACAACCATGTCAAGTCATTGGCTCTTCCGATAGCAAACGCGATGGGCTGGGAAAATCTAAAAGAGATGATGTTGGAAGAGTACTGCTCGAGGGGCGAAGTACAGAAACTAGAGCATGAGCTGTGGAATCTTACCATGGCAGGCTCAGACATAGAAGCTTACACCGACATATTCAGCGACTTAGCTGCACTATGCCCGGGAATGGTTACCCCGGAGAGCAGGAAGGTAGAGAGGTACATTTGGGGACTGCCTTTCCAATCCAAGGAAACATATTGGTAGCAAAACCTCTTACATTCGACAGTGCCAAACGCCTGGACCGAACATTGGTGGACTATGGGATCCGCCAAGGCATAATGGACCCGGTTCAGGAGTCAACAAAATATCCAAGTATTCTTGCTGACCAACCTGCTCAACAATTTCTTAAGAATACAAGTTAATTTAAAAGGGTCAACATATATAATGTTGGTGAGTTCATAAACATGTTTGAGTAAAATGCTTTTGTATTACTTTGTAAACACTAAACAATCTGATATTTTCTGAAAATCGGTTTGAAATGTTTGTGTCCGATCTTGTATTAATGCGTGTGTTAGTGTTTATGAAAATATAAAGAGAATGACCCCAGACAACCCGATGTTGTCCGTTTATGAAAAGGTTGGAATCTCAACACCCGAGGTTGAGTACCAGTGCGTGTAGGTTACCGTGTTTCCACAAAAGAATGTTTCTCATAAATTTTATAATGATGTTAATTCCTCTAAGTGAGCCGTTATAACCATAATTGATAATGACAATTCCGTCTATCATGACATCTGATAGACGTCGACTTATTTAAGGTACGGTTTGTCACCCTAGACTGGCCTAGTCTAACTGTAGTGAACAACTCAGGTGTGGGGCGTCATCCACATATAAATCTATACACAAACTCACGTTCTCTCTCCGGAAGACTATGGTTATAACTATAGGCTACGTTTGTATACTCATTTGGTGCCAAACGAAACGTCTCACTAGATCCTTAATCAAATTTACGCGAATAAACATGAAATGTATAATTCAGGCCCAATAAACATGTAAGGTACATTTCAGACCTAATAAACAAGTAAGTGGACAATTAAGGCTCACTAAGCATGTAAATTATATTACGAGCCCAATAAGGAATGTGAATGATGTAATTGATCTGTTTGTTGTTATGTTGGTTGTTAAGCTTAGTTGTTTACCAAATTGACATAAAAGGCCCACTTTTTGTAAAAAGACATTTTTGGTCATAAAAACCGGAAATTTACAATTATGACACATTTTTTGTAACAATGACATTTTAGGTCCTTTAAGACCAAAGTTTACATTTAAGGCTAGTTTTAGTAAAAGTAACATTTTAACTCACTTTTTTTTCAAAAATATCATTTTTGGCTTAGTTTTTATGAAAATGTGCATTATCGGCTCATTTATAATTAAATTTCTCTTTTCGGCCCAAGTCATAAATAATTTTACATTTCCAGCGCTTTTTATCGAAAACTTACATTTTTGGCACAACTTTGTTTAAAATGACACTTTAGCCCACCAAAGTCCAAAAATTTACAATTTTGGCCCAAAAACCGTGAAAGCCCAAAATGAGGCCCATTTGTGAAAATTTACACTTTTAGCCCTTATAAAATCATAAATACCCTAAAGATTCATATTTATCAAAATAAATTCTTTTTGGTCCCTTAAAACCGTGAGTTACATATAAGTACCTCATTTTTTTGTTATTTTGTCAATTTGGCCCTCTTATGCAAATTTTCTTAGTTTTTAACACTTTGAAATGTTATAAACCTTTTTCTTTGCATAATAAGTTGTAACAAGTGTTATGTTCTACAAATATCATCATATTTTAGCATAGCTTCAAGTTTATGGAGTTTATAGCACATAATCAAACTTATATCATGAAAAACACACAAAATCATGGATATACACATAGATCTACACAGAACAACTTGTATTCTCCCTCAAAACATAGTAAAAACCGAAAATATGGGGTATGAACTCACTTTGCTTTGAAGGTTTTGGTTTTTGATGAAGAATGATGAGGATCTCGGCCTTATAAGCTTCTTGAGTGGAGTTTTTCGAACTTAAGATGGATCTAAGGGCATGGATCAATAAATGATGTGTTAAGGAGTGAAGATTATCATAAAAGGAAGCTAAGCACTTTGATGAGAGAATAACTTACTTAAAATGACAATCTTTGATGAAAAGTTTGGTGAACACACCCTTGTTCATTAATTTTTTAGAGATGAAGATGAGAGATCTTTAGATGGCTTTGAGAGGAGTTGTATGGTGATGGAAGTTTAAAAATGGAGAGTGGTGAGTGAAGGGAGGTTTGGCCGTGAATAAGAAGAAGAAAGAGAGAAGAGTGAGATGTGATGGTTGCATGGGTACATGAGACATTGATAGATATATGTTGTGTTCTTGCATGGAGAACCACCTTGTAATGCTGAGGTACCATATGAGTGATAATGTTTTGGGAAGTCTTTTAATTAAAAAAAAATGCAAACATTAATAATTTAATTAAAAGAAATTCCTAATCCAACAAATGGTAATAAGATTTCATCACAAATCAAAACTTTTGTTGTAATCTAAACATACATATTCTAAAATTATTTTACTGCCGACAATATAGTTCTAATCTTATTTTTTTAGTTTCTTTATTTTTTATGCCATCATCGTTCTAATCTTGTTTCACAGTTATGCTTATCTTGTTTTTAACGGGATATCGAAGCAATTTTGAAATCACCTTAGACATGTCTCCCTGAAATTCAGGAAACATCATGTAGTTGTTGTAAATTATTTGTTGTGTTACCCATCTCTATGATTAACTTATTTTAATTAATCAAATATTTCATAGCATCACCTAATGATTCCCTACCCTGTATGCATGATATAATCACAATATTCTTTTTAGTAATTTTATCTTTTTTATTTTGTAGGGTCCCCTTTCGTGGTATTGCAATTTACAAGAAAGGACTGCTCAGTGAAAAAGGATAAGATGGAATGGATTAAGTCAAAAAATATAGAAAGATTTGATGAATTAAGTCAAAAAAATATGGCTTAATGTATAAAAACACTAACTATTTATTTCTTTCTTTTTTTTTTTTTTTTTCTTTTTCCTTTCAAACTTATCTTAATTTTAAATTGTTGAGCAATTATGATTTTTTATTTGTCATATAAAGATAAAATAATAATTTATTTTCATTCAATGGTTTATACAGTTTTAAAAAAATAAACAAAATCTTATACATAAAATTTTATTCGAAAAGGAAACAACCCCTCTAGAATCATCAAAATCTTGTCATTATATGCTATTATTATCTCAAGTAGTCGAGTAGGTATTTAAGACAGCCAAAGAAACGTGGATGGCTAATTTAACTTTTATGTGTTAGTTTACGACAAACGAAGCTTGGACTTGGAATATTATATTATCCCACTTGAAATAATGTTTACTTCAATAAATATCAGCTTGTTTTTCTTATATTTCATAGATTTTTTAGGTACAAATTGTTTTTCGAAACTAAAATGTCTTTGGTCTCGAACAATATCTGCAATCATTTGCAGTAGAAAAGTAAGACCAAACATTTGCAAATTGCAATAAGAAATTTGTTTGTTTTTAACGTCTGCAGGCTGCTGAAATTAGGGATGTGCTTCGGGCTGGAGCCAACTCGAACCGGACAGGACGCGAATAACCTAAAACCTGAATTGGATGAAAAGTTGGAACCGAAATCTGGACCGATTATACTATTACGAGATTAGTTCTGTTCGGGTAATATGAGTTTCGGTTCGGTTATTAACCCGACCGAACCGAAATAACATGTGCATTAAGATTTTGAACCAAAATAACCTGAATAACCCAAATAAACCGAAATGATCCAAATAACCCAAATAAAACGAGATGAAAAATGACGTTTGATTTCTTGAAAGTAGAGTGGAGTTCAATCACAGTAGATGTTTTTTTTTGTGTTCGATCACATCACAGTAGGAAGTAAGGAGTAAGGGAAGCCGAGAAGGTATTATTATTATTATTATTTTGTAGCAAGGCCGATAGAGTTCAATTAGTCCAATTAGGAAACGACAATGAATCAATCAATCCAATTAGGTATCGATGATGGACTGCTAGGGAGACAATGGAGTTCAATTTCAGTAGTTTTTTTTTTGAAAGTTTGATCGTTATTGGGTAGGGATGTGAAACTTTGATCGGCAATACGTGTAACACTACATTTCCAGGTTTTCCCTTTAAAGCCTTAGTATGTAAAAATCTTTGCAAAATTGGTCCCTAACCGAGTACGTTGGGTGTATTGGCTTTCAAGATGGTTGCGAAGGCGCCCACGCACGTTGAGCGTACGCTTGGCAGGGGAAAACCCTGATTTTTAGGGTTTGTTACATATTTAAACACCTTAAGTTGCTTTTGGGGTTTCTTATGACCAACCTCCATCTCTCAAAACCCTAAAAACGTAACCCTAGCCCTCATTTGAGTGTTTGTGAGCCTTTGTTGTGATTTGAGGTGTTTTTGGATCCTTTGAAGGAAGTGAAGCTTTGGTGGACTTGGAGCTTGAAGATGTAGAATCTTCATCAACTTTGCAATCTATTTGAGGTATAAAGATCCTAACTTGGTGGTTCCTTATGATAGATCTAGCTTAGGGCTTGTCTTTATGATTTTTATGGTCCTTTAAGCCATAATTGAGAGTATGAGCTACTATAGAAGCTAGGGATGGTTTGTTCATAAAAATGCAATCTTGATGAGTCATCTTGGCCCATGCATGAGTTAGAGTTCCTCTTATGGTTCTTTTTGAGTTTTGGGCCCCATTAAGTCATGAAAAAGTGTAAAGTTGTCAACTTTATGTATTAAGACACCATTTAGGATCAGATCTGAGAGTTTGGCTTAGTGTTTTAATCGATTAAGTGCCTAATGGAAGGGGTTGGTTTTCTATGGAGTACACTGGGTGTACCCAACTCGTACGCTGCACATACTGGCCCCGGAGGGAGTATGATGGGTGTAAGTATGAGTATGTCGGGCGTACTCAGCAACTTGACTTTTGTTGACTTTCACGTTTTGGGCCATATTTGGACTTTTAGGGTTTGGGCCTTGTTGGGTGAATAATCTTTTGACCTTTGGGTTATTGTTTGACATTGGGCCTTCTTGGATTGGGCCCATATTAGGTTTTAGGTGCCATTTAGGATTTTGGGCTATATTGAGCTTTTAGAGCCATTAGGTTGGGCTTTGGTTATTAGGCCAAGTGAGGAAAGGGTAAAATTGTCTTTTACCCCAGGAGTTGGATAATTGAATGATATTCATAGTTTTGGTTTATGACCCAACTTATTGATTGAATTTATTTGATTGGTTAGCGCAGGGATTTTCTGGATCAACAACCCGAACTTTTATCTGAGACATTCAACAGCTTGAGGTGAGTTTCCATATTATGCTTGACGGGTCGAAGGCACCAATGTCGGCCTATGGTTATTATGATTAGGATGCTAGTTGTCTGTGTGACTCTTGCATGTATGTTATGTGATATGTATATCGGGCGGGGTTCAATGCCAGGCAGGGCCCGTTGAGTGTATTGTATGCTATTTATCTTAGTGATTCTTGCATGTGTTTTATGTAATCGTGTGAATGACGGGCAGGGCCCGATGCCAAGCGGGGCCTGATGAATGTGATGAGGTGTGACCTATCTTATACTATTGACAGATCTGTTTCGAGCGGGGCTCGATGACGAGTTGGGTCGATGGTTGCTGGGCTTGGCCCATTGTATGTTTGATATGTATGATATGAAGTATTTTGGGAAACTCACTAATCTTCGTGCTTATGGTTTTCAGTTTATTTTTCAAGTACTTCTGGATCGAAGGGGAAGAGCTCGGGATGATTGCATCGCACACACCACATTGTTTCACATTTTATTTGACATGATGTAACTGGATGATTATTGATACTTTGATTTCATTATGGTCTTTATGAAACGTTTTAGATGATGATTTTATTATTATAAAAATTAAAATTTTGGTCTTAAATTTTGGGACGTTACAATACGCAAGAGCTAAGAATGATCAATCAAGTGACTATTTAATTTATGGGTCGGTCCGTTTAGCCCGATTAAACATTTATTCGAGTAACCCAAACCGAATAACCTGATAACCGAATTAGGCTAAAGTAGATATATGAGAACCAACCAAAATAACTTATTCAGTTCGAATTCGGGTTGGTCCGATCCGAGTATCGATTTCGGTTTGGGTACTAAGTCCAAATGCACATTCCTAGCTGAAAAAAAAAAACTGAAATTAACCATACATTAGTTAAAAGTAATTTTAAATAAAAAATTTATTTAGTTTTAATCATATGCAAATCGTATATAAAGATAATTGTGATGATTTGATTTTTAAAGACTTTATAAAATCATTAAATATAATAATTGATAAATAACAATAAATAAAATTGTTAATAAGCGAACAACCTGTTCATTTTGTTAAATATTTCCAAGAAGATGATTATTTTTCGGTTAGCTTCAATAGATTTATTAATTTTATTGATTAACTTTATAATTTATTAATATTTGGTTATAGACAATGTAACACCATAAAATATTTATATAAAATTTATCAAATGGTCTTGAAATTATATAAAATATACTTAAATTGTTTATAATATATAGTTTATAATATTCTTAAAATGATAAAAATGTTGTTGAAAAAATTAAAATAAATTTATGTTGAACAATATAACTTAAAGTAAGATGGAAAATAGTTTGATATATATGGTCTATTATTAACGGTTTTTAAATTTGAAAGTTTTTTAAAAAACAAGCAATTACAAAACACTAACCATTAGACTGCACGGTGTGGGTGCGGTCCAAGACCGCACTTCGTGCCACATAGGACGGGAACACCGCCCCCAGACCGCGGTCTGCTGCGGTCTTGGCCGCAGTGCGGTCCTCCAAAGCCGTGTGTTTTGATTGGTTGAGGAATGATTGATCCGTTGAGCATTTAAACTTTTTATTTATTTATTTATTTTTTTGCTTTTTCTTTCCTATATATACATACCAACTTAATTTTTTTCACAACACAATCTCTTCTCTCTCTCAATTTTCTTTCTTTTTTTTTTTTTTTTAAATCAACACTCTCTCAAAAATTTTTTACGTAGTTTGCTTTAGTTATTTTATTTATGTTTTTTAAGTTTTTAGGATTATTTAAATGTCATGTGTTTGAGGTTTTTTTTTTTTTTTTTTTTTTTTTTGTTTGTAACGCAATGTATTGTTTTTTTTTTTAATTTTCAAGTAAAGAAAAATTATGTTTTTTTAATTAAAATAGAAGTTATATTAAATTAAAATAGTTAAAAAAAAGAAAGTTTTATTAAATTATAATACTTAAAAAAACAAAAAAATAAAAGAAATAAAAAGTGTGGCACACACCCTTGGTGTGGCAAGAAACCACACTTGAGTGGTAAAAAGTGACATGACGTTTATGTGGCGGGTTAGAGAGTGTGGTTTCGATAACACCACTCCCTGAAGCCTTAGACATCTAGGTATGCACAATCAAATATGTACCTCTAGTAGTGGAATTTAGAAAGAAAAAAAAAAACTTAGCCTTTCTACTAAATAGTCAATACCGACAAATATGTACCTCTAGTATATTATTATATCACATTTACACTCTGCACAATTGCTTATAAACCAGCTGTCCAAATTAAACAAGCATATATTAGTCATAATTAATGATCCACATTTGCAAATCTTTGACTACGTCTTTCTTATAGTTTGCTAGGGTTGTCACAGTGGTTAGAAGGTTCATGGAAGTTTGACCTGGCTTTGTGAAAGTCAAACTTTGTTATTTTACTGCGGACAGGTAAGTTGATACGTATCCCAAGTCCAGAGTAGACGAGAAAGCATTTAAAGACCCCTCAATAGTCGCTAGCTATATAAATCACCTTACCCCTCTTCACTACCTTCATCCCTTTTATCTCTCATCACACTATAACACTACTTGAAGCTTCCACAATATGGAAAGAGTTGGGCTTTACCTGTTAGTTCTTATAGCCACACTCCCGTACACCACCGTGAACGGTGGTGCCGCCAGTCCCACCGCCATGGACTTCATCAGGGCCTCCTGCAAAACCACCCTCCACGCCTCTCTCTGTGTCACCTGTCTCTCAAGTTACGCCGGTTCAATCAAGGGGAGCAACGCCGACCACCTCCTGGCCAAAGCCGCCATTTCCGTCAGCCTAAGCAACGCCAAGTCAGCAAGCATCTTCATTTCCAAACTGGGTCGAGTCTCCGGCATAAAACCCAGAGAGCACCAAGCCGTGAAAGACTGTATTAGCACCATGAGCAACAGTGTGTCGAGTCTAAGCCAGTCGGTTCAGGAGCTAGAGAAGATGGCTCGAACCAAGGGTCAAGATTTCGAGTGGCACATGAGCAACGCTGAGACATGGGTCGGGTCTGCTCTTACTAATCAAAACATATGTTCCAGGGGATTTACTGATAGGTCTCTGAATGGACCTGTAAAGGATGCGGTCATTAAGAGGATGGTTTATGTTTCACAGGTCACTAGTAATGCACTTGCTTTAGTGAATAGGTTTGCTGTAAGGCATAGAAAGGGTATACACAAGCCATGAGAGTTTATGATGTGATCAAAATATCAGAAAGACTGTTAGGACAACGTGTAAAAAAGACTACATAGAGTCGTTATAAATTCCAATGATCTAATATAATTACTCTTTTTCATCCATTAATTTTACTTTGGTGGTACTCATTCTTCAGGTGTGTTGGTTGAGGGTTCAAAGTATATGATTGAATTTAAGCGTAAGGGACAGAGGATGTTTGTATTGGAAATTTGGTTTAAACCAATTTCTAAAAGTGTATTTTTCTTTGATCACGAATTTCAAACCTTAAACATTTTTAAAATGGATAAACTAGCAGAAATATTCATTTTGTACTTTATGATATCTTCGTTTTGATATATTATATGTTCAAAACGAATTTTAAAATAAATAAGAAATTAATCATTAAATTAAAATAGTTGAATGAAGTTAACGAAAAGTTTAATGAAATTTTAGTCCATCCCACATAAGTGGAAAATGAAGAAAAAATGGATATATAAATACAAAGACTTCTAAACCTTCTAAACTTTATAACATAAAAGGGTCTATGTTGCCCATGCAAATGGAAGGGGAGATGTATCACCCTAGTTGAATGAAGTCCATCCTACATAGGTGGAGAATGAAAAAAAATGTGGTTATGTAAATATAAAGACACTTCTAAACCTTGTCAAATTTATAACATAAAGGTTCTATGTTGCGCATGCCAAACCGAGGGGAGAGGTACGGGTTAATTGTAAATGCGAACCAAACTGGACCAAGTTCAATGAAAATATATCTTCTCCTTCTAACATTCGGTTTTTTTTTTGCTACAATCAACATAAACTTTGGCCTAGTGTAGTTTCAAGTTATAAAAAAATCGGTTCAAGCTATTATATCATGGGAAATCAGTCCCAAATGCTCAAGTTAACACAGTTCATACGGACGAAAATGAATAATATTTTCTTAAAAATATTAAACTAATAATCAATTCAAGCTATTGTATCATGGGAATTCAGTCCCAAATGTTCAAGTTAACACACTTTATACATGCTAAAATATATAATGTTTTCTTAAAAATGTTAAACCATTTTAAAAGTCATTGACGATGAATTTTGTCCCAAAACATCAACCTTTTCACTATCAAACAAGTCCTTTTCAACCTAGGGTCCAAATGGTGTGGCTAATTTGGGTAAGTTATTTGCTTCCATCCGTTGCCAAAACTAACCACTTTCTTCAAATAATCAAGATTTAATCCTTCTGAAATTTTAGGTAAGTATGCGATCATTTTACTGTTGTGTTTTAGTTCAAAAATAGTTTTAAAAACTTGATATTTTAGCAACGGAAGACTTGAATTTTTGAACAATTATAAACAAGTTAAAACCAACCAATGATCATCTTGCAAGAAATGGAAAGATAAAACACAACCTTAGAAGAGATGAAGAAATAACAACATTTGTTGTTCTTTGGGTCCTCTTGGGAGGCTTGAGTTTGATGAAAAATATAGAACCTTTGAGACACCAACTTGATGTAGGGTGCTAGTCCTTTTGATGTACTCTTAACCTTGGAAGAAAATACCCAAGTATTTGATCCAAGAGAGTGAAAAACAAGCAACTAAGAGCTTCTAACACCTTTGCAAGATAAGAGTGAGAGAGAGAGAGAGAGAGATAGAGAGAGAAAGAAAGAGAGAGAGGGAGAGAGAGAGAGAGAGAGAGATGGAATTCATGGTTTTTGCAAGTAAGAATGATAGAAATGAAAGCCTTTCTTTCATCTCTTAAAGCATAAGCATTACCCTTAAGTCCTTAACCATTAAGCCCCATGCATCTACTAGCTAGCTTGTCCCCCATACTTCTCATTACTTTAGATTAAACAAGTCAAAACACCATCAAAGCACAGCGCCACCCGACACGGTGGCCGGTGGTGGTTTTTAGTTTTCCTTTCATTATTCCAATTTGTAATTACACTTTACAATGCTAAATCTCAAATAAACACACACACCTACTAACACACACATACACACGGTGGTGCATGGTGGCAGCCACCACCTCACGGTGGTGGTGGTGGCACTTCTTAGTTTTTCCAGCCAAACAACTACACACAACACACACCAAAACAAAAACAAACACCCGCACGCTTTCTTGTTTGCAAATGGATCCAGCCACCCTCCTGGTGGCGGTTGGCGACGGCAACAACACAAAACGGCGGCAACAACGTCTCTCCGTGACCCTTCTCGACATAACTACCCCCACAGCACACCCACGTTGCACACGAGCCTTAAACCATACCACCATTCACCGGTGATAGCAGGAAACGCCAAGAGTTCCTCCACCCACAAGGTGGCAGGCGATGGGATAAACAGAATAAGAGAAGAAGAATGGCAGCGATTTGGAACAACTACAAAAACCATGGGGGGTTGATTTGTGACCTCATCAACAACGGTGGCACCAGAGGAAAACGATATTGCAACCTCATTGATCTTCACAGCCACCGGCGGCGGCAGTCGCGACTTTGAGCTCCCCGTTTCCCTTCCTTGTATGCTAGGACCACGATTGTTGCCTTTGCCGGCAGTAGGAGCAGCAACAAGCAACGGTTCTGTCGGCACCATGGTTTGCCGGTGACTTGGTTGGTCGGAGAAGCAAGGAGGTAAGGTGGCGGCCGATGAGGGAGGCATAACGTGGCAGCTGGGACTTCCTTTAGGGTTAGGGTTTGAAGCGGGACCTGGGTGACAGGTTATATACCCCGATCCCCCAAACTTACATCCATAATGACAAGTATAGCCCCTCCCTTCCTTTTTTCTTTCAAAATGAACCTATAAATTACCATTTGGACCCTGCCTCTTAAAACCTTTAAAATTTAAGTCCAACTTTTACCAAGTAGCCCCTCTCACAACATTTATTTTCAAATGAAGTCCAAAAATTACTATTTGGCCACTTCTTCCATAATTCCTTTTCATAATAAGCCCATAATTTACTAAACATCCCTCAACCCCCAAAATTCTTTACAGACTAATCCGAAAATTATATTTTAACCCCTTAAACTTCCAATTATAACCTTTTTAACTCCTCGAGGCCAACGCCTTGCTCAATTATTATGGATTTTAGGCTGCTATTCCATCAGTAATTTATTTATTTATTAAATAAATAAACGGGGTGTTACAAAAGATGCCACCGAAGAAGTCGAAAAAAAACAAAAATAACGCACCACCGCCGCCACCTCCTCAGTATGACCCGATTGTCTTTCAGGTGACAGTATCAGCTGCAGTGACGGCTGTCATGACTCAAATCAATGCAAGTGGTACCGGTGGATCGGGTAGTGGTACCAACAACTTTATCCACGGACACACAAAGGAGTGCTCATACAAAGACTTCATGACTTGTGGACCCAAAACCTTCGATGCAAGTGGAGGAGTCATCGCCCTAATGCGATGCTTCGAGAAGACAGAATAAATTTTTGAGTTATGTGCGTGCCCAGAAGGGAGCAAAGTGAAGTTTGCTGTCTGCACCTTCTCTGACAGAGCCCTTACATGGTGGAATAACCATGCCAAGTCATTGATTATTCTAATAGTAAATGCAATGGGCTGGGAAAATCTAAAGGAGATGATGCTGGAAGAGTACTACTCGAGGGTCGAAGTACAGAAACCAGAGCATGAGCTTTGGAATCTTACCATGGCAGGCTCAGACATTGTAACATACACCGATAGATTCAACGATTTGGCTGCACTATGCCTGGGATGGTTACCCCAGAGAGCAAGAAGGTAGAGAGATACATTTGGGGACTACCTTCTCCAATCCAAGGAAACATATTAGCATCGAAACCTCTTATGTTTGACAATGCCAAACGCCTGGCTCGAACATTGGTGGATTGTGGAATCCACCAAGGCATAATGGACCCTGTTCCTGAGTTAACCAAAATAGGTAATGATAAACAAAAGTCCAAGAGCGGGAAGGAGAGACAATCAACGCAAGAGCCCTATGAGAGACAACAGAGGGGTACGACCTATGCCGCCACGACCCCCGCGACAGCAGCACCCGACAGTCGTTATGTTGGAACCCTCCCTGAATGTAATAAGTGCAACTTTCATCATACTGGAAGGTGTCAGTAGCTGTATTGCAAGAACTGCATCAGAAGGGGACACGCCATCTGTTTTTGTAGGGCGCCGGAACAACCAATCTCGCAGGTCCCACTTAAGGAAGTAAGTCAGACCTGCTACGAATGTGGTGACCTGCTACGAATGTGGTGAAACGGGGCACTACAGGAGAGATTGCCTGTTGTCTAGAAACCCTGGTGAAGAAGGAAGAGTGCTGATGATCACTGTAGGAGAGTACCCAGGAACCACCTGAGAACAGCGGTATGTTTCCCAACTAAATCCTAACTATAATACTTTCTTCCTAGTCTAAACAAATCACATAGTTTATGTAGAAACTAAATACTCTTTCTGGTAAGCTATAAAGACTTGGTGTAAACATTAGGGCCATATATAATTAAGAACCAATAGACTTAGAGTGCTTGATTATGCCTTATTTCATGTTCCTTGTCTGGTTGTGGATTTAGGGCAGAGTCACTCAGTCGACCGTCTTATCAATCTTAATTATATATGACTTATATATACCAAGCGATTATAGAGGAACCGGACATGGATCATAATATCAAGTAACATTCACTAGAATGATCATTCAGTTAGCACACACTTAATGCAGTACAAAAAATTTTGTGATAGTAATAACAAGGTCAAAACGCTCCTTCCGAACTAACTTAACACATGATCCAACGATGTCATCCCCCTATTCTAACTGAGTCCATGCTATACCAAACCCATGTGTCATCGATGAGGCCCTTCGCCTTAAATCGACCGAATAACAAAACTCTCGTCATTCATAACGACAAACTAGACGCGAACCTCGAAATTTCATCTCACTTCAAACCTCCGAAGTACTCATGCGAGGAGTATGATATCCTCTCGTAACCTTCCCTAAGTATTCCCAGCAGAGCATTTTGGAAATACCACTCGCTCAGCAAGTCAAGTTCAAACTCAGAGGCTAGGGACGGATATGGCTAGCCTATTAATGTTAGTGTATACGCGAGGGTGGTATATAATTAAGATTCTACGGACTTAGGATGTGTGTTTCCGCCCTATCTCCTGCTCCTTGTCTGGTTGTGGATTGGGGCAGAGCCACCCATCCGACCGTCTTCCCAATCTTAATTATATACAACTTGTATACACAAGGCGATGATAGATCGAGCCTCGGTAACATTCCTAACCCAAAAGCAAGTGTTTTACAACACTTTAATTAATGGTGTTGCTAATTTAAATGCAAATATGTGTTCAATTATTATTAGGATCTAGTTAGCTTTGCGTACAACAAACTCGAGGGTCATCATATCCAGTCTCGTGGTCCGGTACGCACACGCAGCCAACAATGAGTTCATACCCCCATATTTTACAAGCTTTTTATGTTTTAAAGGGGGGGGGGGGGAATACAAGTAAAATCACGAGTAATCTTGTGTTTTAAAAATATAATTTGGTTTATTATATTTTCCTGTCATTAGAACGCATCGAACGTAGAACTTACTAAACATGATAAACATCGTTATTACTATACTTGAAATCAGTTTTACAAAACATGTCAAGATACAAACTTTACAAGTACAGTTTTCGAACAACGAAACAAACTTATGAACTTTGAAATAAGAGGTATTATTTTTATAAGGATTCATATTTATAACAAAAAGGGGTTTTCATAGTATTATTCATGAATTCGTTGAGAGAACTACAATGTGAGACACGTCTTCTAGGAAGTCTACCCCTTGTAACCAGAGTCTCCTGGAGGGAGAGCGTGAGTTTGTGTATAGATCTATACGGGAGTGACAATCTCGCACCCTGACTATTAGCTATAGTCAACGTAGGGTGACAAACGTCATTCAGTTCTCGACGTCTGATGTACGTCGAAATGTTTATTGTCCATAGTATGGTTATAAGAATTCACTGGGGAAACAACGACTCGTTCACGTAATAATGTACCTAACAATCAATCAACAAGGTTAATAACTACGGGATTACTTAGTATATACATCAGGGTTATATGAAATTACCGTCCGACATGCAGTGGGATGTGTGACTTCCACCTCATTCCATGTTCGTTGTTTGGTTGTGGGTTTAGGGCAGAATCACCCAATCGTCTGTCTGTTCGATCTTGATTTCTATAACTCGTATGTACTAAGTGATCACAGGAGGGTATTAACAACACTTTCAATATACAGAACAATACGTTTTCAACTAGTTTTATTTATGTAATAAAACTACTATACATTACTAGTGGTAGTCAGGGTTTTCAAACAGAACAATGCTTAAACAACATAAGTATGGTAGATACTTGTACTCTTCGATTTGGAACAGATAATTCAATAACTTACACTAAGGGAAAATAAAGGATTTTCCAGGATAAACGTCAGTACTTTACAAACAATGGTATTATTATTCAATTAACGAATATTCATTACTAATTCTATAAATCCATAGTCTATACAACCGAGTTACATATGAAGAATATCCGATAGGCTGTGGAGTGTGTGGTTTCCGCCTCATTCCCTGTTCCTTGTTTGGTTGTAGGATTAGGGCAGATCCACAAAATTAACTGTCTGTTCGATATTAGTTTATACATAACTAATATGAACTAAGTAGTTATATAAGGAATGGGTTTAATCATGCTTTTCATAAGAAAATATTGGATTTTCTTGAGGAACAATATCAACAGATATCAAAGGACCAATACAGCTAAATCTGTAAGTATCTAGTGAATACTTCAGGGTTATATACTTGAAGATCCGACATGCAGTGGGATGTGTGACTCCGCCTCATTTCCTGTTCCTTGTTTGGTTGTGGGCTTTAGACAGAACCACACAATCGATTGTTTGTCCGATCTGGATTGTATATGATTTTTATACACTAAGTACTCATAGGAGGAACTAGTAAGAATCATTTGTTTTTACTTAACATTCATTACATAAGAAAATATAAGTTTTTCTGGAGAAACACAATGCACTTTTCGAAAGAACACATAACATTTTTCTAAAACAAAATGCTTATGAACTCACCAGCTTAATGCTGATACTCTTTCAAAACCTACTTGTATTCTTAGGACATTAGTAGACAGGTACACACACCGGGTTCAAGAAGATAGGGCATAGTAGCTTCGAGTCTTCACTTGTTATTTACTTAAAAGTCAATATTATATGAATCAAATGTAATGTAAACATTATACTATTAATACAATGGTTGTTGTTGCTTTGATTACTATTATTCAATTGTTGTGATACTGTACATGACGTCCTCCACCCCGAACGTTTCCGCCGTTCCGGTTTAGGGGTGTGACAAATTGGTATTAGAGCATTGTTTATAGTGAACTCAATATATCAACCAGTAAAAGATATACAACTATAAATACAATGGGGCCGAAGTGCTCCCACTAAAACTATACTTTTAAAATATAAGTATGTTACGAGAAGTATACTAACAAGCACACATCTTAGGAACAAGTATTACAAGAAGAATAAAACAAAAGTATTTGGATGTTGGACACTATAGTCAAACCTGGGCAGTTATGTAGTCATACATGGAACAAATATATTCTGATCAACTATATTTATTTAAGATACGACCAACATGTGTTTAGGAGTGATAGTGGTGTCGCAACGAGTCTAAAACTTACCTAACTCTATATACAAAGGATCTCTAGAACAAACATAAAGATAAAATACTATAGGAGTATTTTAGGCACTATAACAAAATTATATGAAAACTAAAAAGACCTTTACTGGCAGGTCTATAATTGCAAAGTGCATGCTTCTAGGTTTATATATAATTAGGATCTTTTAGACTTAGAATTGGTGATCTTCGCTTTACTACATGTTCCTTGTTTGGTTGTGGTTTTGGAGTAGGATCACCTATTCGAAGGTCTATTTGATCTAGGTTATATACAGCTTGCATCCACTGCTTGACTATAGGAGGACCCAGTTTGGATCATTAATAACTTTAGAAGAAACGTTTTATTTAATCTCATAAGATTCTTTAGACATTCCCATTCTCGCGCGAACAACCTAGATAGAGATAGCCACTCCACTACAATCACCAACAGAGGGATCAAGGAGGAACTAAAGAGAAGGAATCACTCGAGGAGTCAAATCTTCCATCAGAAAGTGGTGGAGACCAGTGATAGAACTTGAATCATGAACTATCAAGAATAGGAAACCATAAGAAAGTTCAGAGACAACAAATCCCCAAAGCTGAATTCAGGACCATCATAACTAGGACATGAAACTCCTCCCGAGGCGCGCAGGGTTGTATGGTACCATATATATCATACTAATAATTAACTAATTAATGCGATCTAGTGAGTTAGTGATTACACTACTCACACTATGTGTCATGCTTATCGTCTTTATCATAGTAACTAGTAACGGTAATCCAGGTCACAGGACTTCACGAAGAGGGTAGTCAACATCAAATTCATAAGTCTAATTTTGCATAGACCTCTGTTATGAATTGATTCAAGAGTGAGAACATGAAACACTCAGAACTAAGATAACTTCGATTCGGATAACACTTGACATGTAACCACTAGGGACTTACCCTCGTTTCATATTTTAAAACCTTGTGGCAGAAAGATGCCACCGAAGAACTCGAACAAAAACAAAAACAATGCACCACCGCCGCCACCTCCTCAGTATGACCCGATTGTCTTTCAGGCGGCAATATCAGCCACCGTGACAACTGTCATGACTCAAATCAACGCAAGTGGTACTGGTAGATCAGGTAGTGGTACCAATAGCTTAATCCACGAACACACAAAAGAGTGCTCGTACAAAGACTTCATGACTTGTGGACCCAAAACCTTCGATGCAAGTGGAGGATTCATCGCTCTAATGCGATGCTTCGAGAAGACATAATCGATTTTTGAGTTATGTGCGTGCCCAGAAGGGAGCAAAGTGAAGTTTGCTGCCTGGACCTTCTTTGACAGAGCCCTTACATGGTGGAATAGCCATGCCAAGTCATTGACTCTTCCAATAGTAAATGCAATGGGCTGGGAAAATCTAAAGGAAATGATGCTGGAAGAGTACTGCCCGAGGGGCGAAGTACAGAAACTAGAGCATGAGCTTTGGAATCTTACCATGGCAGGCTTAGACATTGTAACATACACCGATATATTCATCGATTTGGCTACACTATGCCCTGGGATGGTTACCCCAGAGATCAAGAAGGTAGAGAGATACATTTGGGGACTACCTTCTCTAATCCAAGGAAACGTATTAGCATCGAAACCTCTTACGTTTAACAGTGCCGAACGCTTGGCTCGAACATTGGTGGATTGTGGACTCCACCAAGGCATAATGGACCCTGTTCGTGAGTCAACCAAAAGAGGTGATGATAAACAAAATTCCAAGAGCAGGAAGGAGAGACAATCAACGCAAGAGCCCTCCAAGAGTCCTGAGTCAACCAAAAGAGGTGACAGTGCTAAACGCATGGCTCAAACATTGGTAGTATATCTTTTTATTTATTTTAATTATTGTAATAAAAAGAAAATGGAAAAAAGGGTAAATAAGGCATTTCATATGGGCCAAGTACCAATAAGAATAAAAATTAATACCACACGAACTTCTATGAGTCTGAAAAAAATTAGGGACTAAATTTGATATTTTGAATAATCACATGGCCCATTTTTGAAGATTCCAAAATAAATGCAATATTTGACTTAAACCTAATATTGGGAGTTTTGACAATTATGTCCTGTTTGATTTAGTGTTGATTGGGTCTATTTAGACTTTTTGGTTGACCGGTCTAGTCAGTGTGTTTAATATCAACATTTGAACCTCCTACCCAGTCCATATCTCTGATTTCACTACAAGAAAAATACCATTTAATGACGCGCAAACAATGACACTCGTAGATTTAGGATACGCATTCTTGTGTGTCCATAAAAATAATGTCAGGTTTCCAAAAATTGAAGGATAGAGGACACGCATTTTTGCGTGCCCTTAAATTAGTGTCTAACAAAACACAGAGGGCACCTAACGAAAAAAGGGTGTCCTCTAAAGGCGTTGTTTTATATTTTTTTAATGAAGGGGCGCGTTCTCTAATTTTTTTTAATAGCCGGGAAATGAAATCCCAAAAAATTAAACACCCCGCCATTTATCTCCTTGTCCTTCTATAATCTTCTACCAATGAACCCTAATAGAATTGTGAGGGAGATGGGGGTATCTCTAACCTTCACTTCTGCTCAGCCTCTTGTATCATCCGAGAGGAGCTTACAGTAGCAAATAAATGTCGGAATCATTGGTACTCCACGACACGATGAGGGCCCACACCGATTGGATCACCGCAATCGCCACTCTTATCGCCAACTCCGACATGATCGTCACCTCTTCTCGTGACAAATCAATCATCGTTTGGCGCCACACCAAGGAAGACAAAACCTATGGTGTCGCACAGCGTCGTCTCACCGGCCACTCTCACTTTGTTCAAGACGGCGTTCTCTCCTCCAACGGTCACTTCGCTCAATCCGGTTCATGGGACGACGAACTCCGTCTCTGGGATCTCAACGCCGGAACCACCGCACGCCGCTTCGTTGGCCACACCAAAGACGTCCTCTCCGTCGCATTCTCGATCGACAACCGTCAGTTCGTGTTGGAATCACGTGACAAGTCGATCAAACTGTGGAACACACTCGGGGAATGCAAATACACAACCAAGACGGCGACGCTCACGGTGATTGGGTGAGTTGTGTTCGTTTCAGCCCTAACACTTTGCAACCAACAATTGTCTCATCCTCATGGGACAAAACTGTGAAGATCTAGAATTTGACTAACTGTAAGCTCAAATCAACTTTGGTCGGACATGGTGGCTACGTTAACACCGTGGCAGTGTCACCTGATGGTTCTCTATGTGCTAGTGGTGGAAAAGATGGGATGATTTTGCTTTGGGATTTGGCTGAGGGAAAGAGACTTTACTCTCTAGATGCCAGTTCAATCGTTCATGCTCTTTGCTTCAGCCCTAATAGGTACTGGCTGTGCGCTGCTACAGAATCAAGCATTACGATTTAGGATCTGGAGAGCAAGACCATTGTTTTAGACCTTAAGGTTGATCTCAAACAGGAGTCTGAAATGGCAGCTAAAGGCACCACTACTCAAACCAATGCAGGAAAAACTAAGGTTATTTACTGCACAAGTCATTGTTTTAGACCTTAAGGTTGATCTCAAACTAAGGTTGCTAAGATATTGGCTTCTCCTGCTAAGATATTGTGTGAAGAGTCTGATAGGGAAAAACAAGAGCGTTCTTCCAATATCAGAAAACTTAACAGAAAACCACAAAGCAGGACAAAGACAAAGTTAAAGACCCCGGTTTATGTTTATACATATAAGGTAACCTATTTTTGATATAAAAAGGGAAAATCTTGCGTTTAATTTTTGGGATTGAAGAACTAATAAGATATATGATTATTTTCGATTAAAAGGTTTTATTTTTAAATGTGCCCTAGATATTGGAAGCTGACTTACAACAAGTAGCAATGGTGATGGGGCTTACAGAAGAGATTGATGTAACTGATGATATCAGTAGTGCGGATGCTATTTTAGCATCCAGTTATGAAATGAAGGAGAATCCATGGATACGCAGTGTAGCCAAATTTCACCAGTTACCCGTGTTTGTTATCAAGGTGTTTATTTTGTTATGTTTTTGGTTTGAGTACAAATAGAATATATATGGATTTAATTGTGTTATTTAATAAAGTTTTGTTGAATCACAGTCAACTACCATGGTTCAAAGGGTGAAAGTTTGTTGAATCACAATCAACTCGATGGATATTGAAATTGAAGATGATGTTCCACTACTAGAAAAACAGCCTTTTACGACGCGCAAACCACGACACTCGTTGATTTATGTTACGCAAACGAGAGTGACATTAAAAAAGTGTCATCTCTTCAGAGAATTTAAGGATTTGGGTCACGCATTATTGCGTGCCCTTAAATAAGTGTCAAAAGAAAAAAAATTAAAAACACAGAGGGCGTTGTATCTTAAACGCGCGTTCCTTAGTTACAAGCGGGAAAAGAAAAGCCAAAAAATTAGAAAAGCCCGCTACCCTCTTTGCCCTAAGAGTTTTGACGCATCTTTCATTCTCCTCACACTGTTGTGCAACTTCTCAGTCAAAGATCCAAGGTTACGATTTCATCTTCATCTCTCGACTTCATCATCTCAATCAAGAAAAAAGGCTTCTGATTTCCATTTATTTGTTTCATCTCAGCTGAGATTTCACCTGCTCCATCTCTTCTATTCTTGATAATACTCGCCAACAGTGTTCTTGCACTATTCCTTGACCTGCTTCTTTCCATATTCTTTTCTCCACAATATCTTCAAAGACATTTTCACACGCTTTCTCAAAAAATTATTTGTTCTCTCTCAAGAACCCTAGCCTTCACTCACACCGTAGTGTGTTCTGTTCGGATGTATAGGCATCGATGAAACAAGGAACCGTGATATGGAAGGCCACCCAAGTATTAACTCTTCAAGATTCAGATCGCCAAGGGTTCATTGATTTATATTTCCCATGTTAGAGTTTTTGGCCAATGTTTATCATTTTCGGGTTTCTTAATTACCCAGGTTTGGATACTTTGGTATTTCTTTGATTTTATTTTCCTCTTTTACTGATTTTTATTTATGGGTTATCTCCACACGATTCACACAACCCGTTTGATGAAATAACCGAAGCAGAAAGAAACTTACAGTCCACCAATTGCGATGGTAGCTCGAACAACAAATACAGTTCCTCTGCTAGCTCCATTGTACATCACCATCCTGCTACCATACCAAGACAAAAAAGACCAAACTGCAAAAACGTCGCCGTTGCTGCCAATCGCTTTTCCTTTAGCCCAACCTTGCTTTAGCCCTAATTTCACAGTACCTAGAAGAGCAGCAGAGTACTCTGTTATCGTCTTGTTTTCACCCACAAAAGAATAAACGGTCCTCACGGATGAAATCGCCTGCTCCGCGACTGTACCAACCATATTATACTCCTCTCTGATCTTTCTCGACAAGCTCATAAGAACCCTTCCGTAAATCAAACCAAGTATAGCTAAAATTATAATAAACGGAAGCCCAACAATCGCTAGCCTCCATAGTAATATAAACGCCACAACATATGCCCCTCCAAAAATTGACATGTTCATCAACAACACAGGTACCTGCATTTTTATTTCCATTTAAAAGTTAAACACTTGTAATGATTTTAGACTCATGGTCATGAACGCACTCCTCCAATTTCCGTTGAACAAGTCGGTAGTTTCTCCATTTATCTCTTCTATTTCCGTTTTTTCTCAAATTAGGGCTCGCCAACTGTATGATGAAATGCCTGAGAGAAAAATTACAACCAAAAGTGCATTTTGATTCCATTTCAAACACTTCAACTAACTGACCATATTACCCTTGCGGTACTTAACTTTTGTATCATTAGTGAACTAAGCTTGGTTCTCTGTAATGTGTAGTGCATACAAGGCAAACTGTTCTCTTTTCTGCAACTCAAACAAAGAAGGTAAAACCTTTTTTCATACACATTTGTATATTTTAACTGTTTATTTCATTGTTTAAATTAAATCATGATAATATTTATTTATTTATATACTTGTTCAGAAGCACTTTGGGCTTTCTCGTTGTGGTAAAAGTTGTCGTTTAAGGTGGGAAAATCACTTAAGACCTGATCTCAAAAAAGGTGCATTTACACCAAAGGAAGAACACCACATCATTGAACTCCATGCTAAAATGGGGAACAAATGGGCACGTATGGCTATTGAGGTCTATTCCTCTACTTTCTTTCCCAATTACATTTTTTTTCTTTTTAATTCCAATCCTTCCTTAGCTGCTATATCCAAGCAAGTTGCATACATTCATATTCTTTTGTGAATGTAATTTGATATTGGTGATCATAAGTTTATGTTTATACATACATACATGCTTTAAAAGTTATAAATGGCGATGAGGACACGTTGGTCATTTCTATGTAGATAGGACATAACATAATGGTCCTTTAAAACACTCTAAAAAAATGCACATGGTGTGTTTATTGAAGGTGTAAATGAGGGAAAACCATAAATTAGAGAGTATAAATATGAAGATAATTAAATAAAAACTTATAGTTCTTATTGTTCCCTGCATTTATTTCATCTATTAATTCCTTTTATCTCTTTAAGAGTCTAAAATGTCTCATACTTGAATAGACTTAAAAATAAAGATAACTAAATAAAAAGTGAAATACAACTGTATTATTGTTTGTTTCTCATATTTCCACAACTGATTAGTTTACACAAAACTTTTAAAATTCATCTGCACATCTCATTTCATCATTTATCTTGATTCTTGACAACACTTGATGGAAAAAAGAAAAGAAACAAGCTCTGTTACATATTTTATATGATTGAACCTTGAAACATATCATTTATACTGATTCTTGACAACACTTGATGGAAAAAAGAAAAGAAACAAGCTTTGTTACATATTTTATATGATTGAACCTTAAAACATGAAACATAATGTTTTTTTATGAGCAGGGCTTGAAGAACAACCATGGTAGCACCATCTTCAGGGTCCAGTTCACTGAAGAAGTATTTGAAAAGATACGAAAATAATGAGGAGGAGGAGGAGAAGAAGAAGAAGAAAAAGATGAAAACTAAGCTTGATATGAATAGTGTTCTTGTTGTTGATGAGGATCCTGTTTGGCAAAGTCCAGTTCAGCATGAAGAAGAAGATGATGAGTCACAAGGTGTGCCAATAAAATTTCTTGTTCAGTAGATTGCTTCACGTTTGATGTTAATGTTCTTTGTTAATGTATTGTACTTTGATGAATTTACCCAATTATAGCAATGCAAATTGCTTTGTATTTAGATGATATTGCTATAAATATAATTGGTAGATTTTCAAAGTACAATAATGTAATAGGAAGATGCTTTATAAATTTACATTGCTACCCAATTATAATCACCCTTGTAATGTACAGATGAAGAGAAGCCACAAGTTGATGAAGATATTGAAGTGAAACGAATGAAAAGATTAGAGCAACTTAAAAGTTGGCGCCCTTTTGGTGCTATTTCTGAAGATGGAAGCGGTTGGGTTCCAGTGTCTGATACTGCTAAACATTCCGACATCTCTCCGCCACGTAGACGTAGGGCCTGGAATGATACACCAGAACCGGAATCAGAATCCGAACATATATCGGAAGTGAATTCCGACATGTCCCCACCCTGTAAACAAAGGGCACAGAATGATACACCGGAACCGAAATCTGATCTTTCTCCTCCTCGGAAGGGCCGTAGTCGAAAGTCTGATATTTCTCCTCCCGACGGGGGCATAATCATCCACATGATGATCTTTCTCCCCTGAGAAAACCTATCAAGGAATCGAAGAGGCCAAAAACTAGTTTTGTCAGTGGTAAAGATATAAAAGAAGAAATTGCTAGAACAAATATGGATGATTGGTTGAGGTAATCATATTACTCCTTTGTTATTTGCTAATGGGTTTTTTTTTGTCCCACAATAAAGGTAGAATAGCGATTCGCTCTCTTCTCTACAAAAGACATTGATACCCTCCGCATCCTTAGTGTTGAATGTGCGCTTAATAGATCTGCAAGGGATTAAATAATCTTTTAAGGCTATTTTCGATGACGAGAATATGGAGGGTGTTAACGTCTTTTGCACATACGAGAGATTGTGAGCTTTTTTGGATGGGAAAAAAATTACATTTTTATCCCAAACTCTTGTCTGAAACCTTGTTGTAGAAGGTCAGGATTACCCCTCTCCACTTACTGATTATATTACATGTAGGTTTCAAAAAATGGATCCTTCTATAAGTGGGCGAAATGCTGAAGGCGTACGTCATGATAAGAGAACTGGTTAGTTTTAAATTCCTAAATACTATTTGTATACACTATACAATACAATGTTTTTGACTATTTCTTGTTAAAAATATATTTTTAATTCCACTTGTGTTTTTTTTTTCAGGGTAACGCCTGACAAAGGTACTCCACTGTTAGTTTTCATATTTAAAGTTTTATGTTTTGAAATGTCTTGATTTTCAAATTGGTATGTGCATTTCTGTTCATGTTGTTGTAGAATTATTTTCACGTACTAAACAAATTTAAAATAGTGCAAAGTTAATTTTAATATGTTTAACATTATGTTATTGAAGCATACTAAATTTTTTTAAGCACTGAAAACAACTTATAAGAAAGTTAATGTTACTACATGAATAACAATAAAACAATTAGATTGAAAAATTGCATGATTGAATTTAAATAGTTTGCAAATGTAATTAAATCTTGAAATGTGATCAACATATGGCCCCTTGACTTTGTAGCAAGAAAGTTAATGTTACTACATGATAATAGTATCTTTTAAGGTTTACATGAAGATGTTAATTTATTTAATCGACTTCCACAGTTTCAAATTGACTGCCCACAATTAGGTTAAGTTTTTGAACTCGGTAAAACTTAACTTCTATTTCTGATTCCATCTTAATTTTTGAAAAAAGAAACAATCCTTCCAAATGTTCACTAACTGATCTTAAAGACAATACATCAAATATTAGTTAAAGCCAATTGCTCTTATATGGAAAAAAATAACTTTAGTCTAGGGAGTATCATTTGATATATATTTTTAAAATCCTTTTATAGAAAGTAAGTAAAAGGTTAAGAAAAAATTAATGCAGAAATTGAAGTGACTGGAGTGTGTGAAAGGAAAATGAAAACCAAATAAATATTTTTCCAGAAATATCATGATGACTATTTCACATTGAAATTGATCTTATCTGTCATTGAGGATTAATGGGATATATAATACCTATCATTCCAACTGTGGCTTCTGTGTTCAATTTGGTTTCTTTTTGTAATAGTGTTAAAGTTTCAGAAAGCATCAGTGATCATGGTGAAAGAAGGACCTTGCTGCCATTGTGAAATTGAGGGTAAGGTTTCCCCTATCTAGCAATTTCATTCCTGTTTGGTTTTTTGTATGAGCATTTCAATCTCATTTCTCTATTATTTATCTTATTATTTGCTATTGTTCTTTGGTGATGTAGCATCCATGGATCATTTTGGATGCTGATTATATGTTCCATTATGTACTTGCATATCACATCTCTGAATCCTATGTAGAAGAAGTGTCAATTTTATATATGGTGTTTATCTCCACATAAAAACCCTAAAATGTGGATGTGCTAAAACTGAAGAAGTTAGAAGGCACATACTGGAATTTAGCAAGTCGGGTAAGTTTAAAATTATCTTAATAGGATATTGATTAGATTACACTACATGTAGTGTAGAAAATATGATGAATATTTAAGATCAATATTCAACTTTTCAAAATGTGTCCAGTTTGATGTTTATCTGTTTGACATTTTTTTGACAGAAAATGAGAATACTGAAGAAGATGAACCACAAATTGACACTGAAATGATCAATGGAATTATCAAAGCCCTTCAGGTATCATCTCATATCACTTGCTTATGAAATTTCTTCATCTATACTTGAAAAGATATATTGATTTTTGTGTTGTTGACAGGCTATCCCTGATGCAATTCTCAGCACAACAATTATGATTTTGTGATGTTAGGCTAAACTATAAAGCAATTGATTCTTTGTTTTAGGAAACGTTTAAGAGCTTCTTCAGACAACTTAATGATGAGTTACTGAAACAAGAAGGTGCCCCTTTATAGCAATGTACTATTAGGTTATATAGTTAGGGAAAACCTCTTAATAACAATGTACAATTAGATCCCCTTAATATTAATGTATTACAATATTTTGAAATGATATTAGATGAAATTTATTGTTTTGGTATGTATTTGTTTACATATTTTCGTATTATGCGTAAATGAGTATCGTAAATACGCGTCGTAAATGCATATAGAAAATGGTTACAGAAGTTTACGACACGCAGATGCGTGTCATCTTCATTTATGACAGGGGCTTCCTTGATACGCATTGCGTGTCATAAAACACGCGCGTCGTAAGATTACGACACGCATTTGTGCGTCGTCTTCCTTTATGACAGGGCCTTCCTTGATACGCATTGCGTGTCATAACTACGCGTCGTAAATGCGTGTCATAAATGCGTGTCGTAAATGCGCGTCGTCTCTCGTTATGACAGGGCCTTCCTTGACGCGCATTTGCGCGTCGTCTGAGCGTTTTACGACGCGCAATGAGCGTCGTAAAAGGCCTTTTTTCTAGTAGTGTTCCAAGAAAAAAACCATCATTAGAGGAGATTGATGCCTTAGAGGTATTTTTGTTCCATTGTTATGCAAATTTTTAAGGCAATGTTATCCTTTGTTATGTTAGTACTGATTGTATTGATTATAGGAAGTTCGACTTGCTATAGAGTATATTGTGATTCCAAGTGGAGAACCTGTGGAGCTTCTACCTCGATGCTCAGAGATAATAGCTCAACAACTTGAGCTTGTAAAAAGTTATCAATTGGCTGTAGAAAACTCGAGCACTGACCTCAATCCAAGGCTGCAGATTCTTCCACAAAAGTTAAACAAGAAATCAGGGAAAAACCCCAAACCTACTTCATGATTCATTGCACCTACGGGTGATGTTGCAGGTACAAGTGTTGCTAGGCTGCCACTTTTGCCTGAATAGTGCATGCAACCAAAATAGTTGAATTTGAAGAAAAAGCTCTTCACACAATGACACAAAAGTGGTTTTGACTCGTAAGGAAATGATATTCTTAATGTTATACTTGGGGGTTTTCTGAGGGTCTTTTTTTTCATTTGATTCCTTGTTTTTGAATTTTTTCAGCAAGAGGTGGTTTTAGAAAGGTATTGGCTTGGGTTTTAACCCGCCTTTAAAAAGAAAAGCAGGTACGTGCTTATTTTGTCTATCTGTTCTACACACAACATCTCTAAAGGAATATGGCAAGCTTGAATATTTTATCAGATTGCTTATGCTTATGGGATATTTCAATAGTATCATGATTAAGAAACCTTTCACTCTACATAGGTTTTTACACAACTCTCCAGTTGTTACGGCCATGTAGTTACATCAACACAAGTAATCCATTTGTCTTTTTCTCAGATTTTTCTTCATTTGAGTTTATTTTATATCCATTTCAAGATATTGCTAGACAATTATGTATAGAGCACGAACTGATGTTTTCCAAAATGGCACAACCCTCCCTGGTTCATCTATGAATAAAATTTTAACAGTAAGTTTTTTTTTGTTATTTCAGGAAATTGCTAGACAGTTATTTCATCAGACTTCTCTAGAACTCAACTTCTTGTCTGATGTCCCAGTTTATTGGTTGGAATCCAGATGTCAACTCAAATTTTTTAGTAAGTTTTTTTTTCTCTTTTTTTGTAAGTTACTTTTACTAATAACAATAGATAATTACTTTGCTCTTCATGGGAGTTTAAGTTATTATACATACAGGAAGGCCCTGTCATAAAGGAATGGTATACAACCTCTATGTAATTCTCTGGTTTCTGCTTACTATAAGTTTGTTATATACTAGATTTATTTTTTCATTTTCTTTTGTGAAGCTGTTGCTATATTGCGAAGTCGTCCTTTTAGTGATGTGAAATGATAAGATTCGTTACAAATCTGATCTCAATAGAGGAAATTTTGTACCTTTCTATGGTTCTTAATATCACATTCTGTTACTTGTTAAACTATAGCTGCTTGCTAGTTATTGGTGAATTTTTGGCCTCGCTAAGTTGGCAAACTGTAGTCGATTGCTACTTAATTATTGTGAATTTTTGGCTGAACTACTTAAGATCTTTCAAGAAATAGACTGTACAGATAAAGATTCCCTCTGTACCTCATGCACAATGGTTATTTATAACTCTTATTATTTCATTTCTATCTTATTCTTCTAGTAAGCCATCAATTCCAATGCAGTCGACTGTTTTTTAGAATCTTTATGATTTTCATTTAGTTTAATCTTCTATCTAGACCAAATTATCCTTGAAAGGACTTATTAATGATCATCATTTATGGCATCTTGTGAAATTGTTCATAATTGGGTTGTTAATGTTCCTGTTTGTTTTCATTTATGTAGGTAACAATCTTGTTGAATTAGAGGTGAAGAACACATGGATTTCTATGGACCATATGAATCAGATGTTAATGGTAACAAGTTTAACACTCGATTCCATACAATTAGATGTTAATGGTAACAAGTTTAACACATGTATCTTTGTTATACATACAAATTAGGAAGGTAGATCCGATTTTGGACATGGAGGCTGATGAAGGAGACAATTACACACATATTCCAGTAAGAAACAGAGTTGGATGATTATTTGTTAGTTTAATAGGAATGTATAACCCATGTTAGTAATGTATTATTTTTGTTTAACATTTGAATGATTCTTTGTATGACATATTATAATTTGTGCAATTTATTTTATTTTTTGAGTATAAAATTTTATTTTATATTATGCAATGGATTGTATTTTTGTATATGGTATTTTATTTCTATTATGAAAAATTAATAAATATATAAATATATTTTTTTAAACATGTAAATTTACGATACGCAAAAATGTGTGTCATCTTCGTTTATGACATGGCCTTTCTTGACAGGTGTTTTAATGATACGCATTGCGTGTCATAAATGAGTGTCATCTATAGAGGACGCGTAAAAGCGCATCGTCTCTCGTTATGATATGGCCTTCCTTGACGCGCATTTGTGTGTCGTCTGAGCGTTTTACGACGCACAATGAGCGTCGTAAAAGGCTGTTTTTCTAGTAGTGTTTGGTCCTCAAAAAACCTCAGAATCGATTATTGAAAAAAATTACCTGACTGAGAAAAATACCCTCAATCCTCTTTCTCTCCTTCTCACGTCGCAAGCCCTTTCTCTTATTCTCAGCTCTGGACGTCAACGCTGACTCCTCCCACCTCTCCTCATGTTACCTTTGTCTATTGTTGCCTTGAAATAGCATCACCGCTGTCCTATTCACTTCTATCATCGATTCATTGCAACGTCATTAGCTTCCTCCAACATTCCTTCAGTTTCCTCTGTCAACGCTTTAACTGGACCATCGTCTTCCTCAGGTAAGGTCGATTGAAAAATCGATTCCAAATGTGGAATTTCTCGCTTCCAAATTTCTAATTCGGTCGTGGAAAAACGTTTACTGCCAATCACTCTTTATCACTTTCTTCTAGTTTTTCGTTGTGAAGTTCTTACATAGAAAGATATAGAGAGGATGTTGGGGAGGGTAAGGGTGTTCTTTGAGCTCTCTGGAGGTGTCAGAAATGGAGTGAACTCCTTCTATGCTTCTCAAAGATGATTCTCTCTCCATTTATGGTTCTTTTGTTCTTCTTTTGTAACACCTGGTTTTGAAAGAGCTTCGTTGCTAGGGACTGCGGCCTACTCATTAGTTGACATAAGGGTTAGGTCCTTGGGAAAGGAGGGATTTGGCCCATTTCGGATGTGGGTGTTAGGGTATACGTAATCCAAGTGTCTGATTGTGTCTTCGGAGGCCAAGGGTATAATCGTAATTTGTCATCTCGGTCTTCTAGGTATGACGAAATTATTGTTCAGAAAGTTTTTAGGTAATGAGGAGTCGTTAAGATCATAGGGCTTCTCGTCACCTTTTCATAGATATAAAGTTCGTCGGAAACAGACATAGAACGAAGAAGTTATAGCACTTTGAAGGTTTTGGCTGTCTTAGTCCCTAATGGAGAAAAGTGGCAAGAAGATCCCATGCATGCAAGGCGGCATGCGCGAGAGTACGCCAGCATAAGCTGGGGTACGCCCAACGTAGAGGGATAAGTGGACACGGGTGTGGGTAGGCGTACGCCTAACGTACATCCAGAGTCCCCAAACCCTGATTTTGGGGCTAAGCACTATATAAAGAGCATAATGCCCTAGATATCAGCCTCCATTTCACCCTTACACAGCCACTACGAAACCCTAATCCTTCTTTGAGTGTTCTTGGAGCTTAGAAGGCCATTAAAGAGCATTTTGGTGTTGTGAATCCATTTTCCAAGCAAGTAAAGAGCCAAGCAAGGAGGTGGTTCAAAGGAGAAGCTGTAGATCCGAGATTGTTGCTTCATTTTAGATCATCTTGAGGTTTCCTCTTGAATTCTTAGATCTATTATGTTGAGTTTTTGGACCTTTTGGTCCCAAGAATGGAGCTTTATGGTTCCAAATCCGTTTTTAGGCTTAGGGTTGCCACCCTTGGTGCTAACTGAGTCCCTAAGGCAGAAAGTTGCCATCTTGGAGGTCTTAATGGGTTCATACAAGAGTTATGGTCATTTTCATGGATGTAGATTGCTATACATTGAGTTTGGGTTCATGTGGGTCATATAAAGTCACCAAGTCAGTGACTTTATGGATTAAGACGTTAAGTAGAGCTCAAATCTATAATTTGGTCCCTTGGTTTGAAGCATTAAGTGCTTAATAGCAAAAAGGACTTAACAAAGGAGTACGTTGGACGTACAAGATGGTATAGCGTAAGTCACGAACCTGGTATGCCCTGTGCATAGTGGGTTTTGCATATTGGGCTTTAGTATGGGCCAAATGTTGGGCTTGTTTATCTTGAGCCTGTTGGGCCATCAGGTTGTGGGCTATTAGTTATGTTGGAAAAAGCCCTAGAAGGATGTGGCCCAATTTGGAAACTTGGGCCATAGTTTGGGTCACGAGTGTTTATAACGTTTTGGGCTTAAGTGTTTGGATTATTATTGGGCCATCGGAATATAGAGTGTGTTGGACTGAAAAGAAAGATTGAGCCTCATGGCAAGACCCATGTAGAGTATTTGGCCCGATTTGGAAAATTGGGTCATTGGGTGATTAATAGGCCTTTAGGCCTTCCAGAATACAATTTGGACCATAGTTTGGAGTGGGAAAGGTTAAGGGTAAAATGGTCTTTTTACCCCGGGTATGAAGTTATAGTAATGGATTAGAACCCAATTTATAATTGAGTGATATCTTGGTATTGATAGCTCGAGGAATTGTTAGGGCAGTAGCTAAGGATTTCGTGCAGCAAGCTTCAACAATCGAGGTGAGTCTCATCACTATTTCTATGGGTCTAA
Source organism: Lactuca sativa (assembly GCF_002870075.4). NCBI lineage: Eukaryota > Viridiplantae > Streptophyta > Magnoliopsida > Asterales > Asteraceae > Lactuca > Lactuca sativa. The sequence goes on along the minus strand of NC_056625.2, from coordinate 5,179,698 downwards.
GGTACCAATGCCCGCCCATTTAGTTTATGAATGATAAGAAGACCCGGGGGTTAGCCTTAGGCATTATGTATGAAAGACCAGGGGGAGGCTCCTAGCATACAATATGTTATTTGTATGGTAGGAAGACCCGAGGGTTAGCCTTAGGCAATATGCATGAAAGACCAGGAGGTGGCTCCTGGCACACTGTATGCTAAGTAGCTAAGTATAGTAGTATGTATGCTAGTTGTCTTTGTGATTTCTTGCATGGAAGACACAGAGGTGGCTCCTGACACTTGCCTGTAAGACCCTTTATGATTTTGTTCACGATTTTTTTTGGAGTTGACATAAATGTAAGTAGTTTGGATTTGGAAATTAAAAACGGAACTAAATCTGAGGAATGGTTTAGATTTTTTTGGTTATTTACTTAGATCGAATTTCATTATTAGAAACACAATCAGATTGAGAATTACTAGATTTTACATCGCAATTGAAGTGTAGTTAATTGAGGTGTTTGTATTGTTATCATTATGTTTTTGTGATCACTGTTATTTTTTTTGTTATATAGATTAGACATTGCAGAAGCTACAACAAAGTGCCCATCATGATCTAAGTTTAATTCCTGATGAATCAGTGAACACTAATACAAGTATTTCAGTGGCTACCAATGAAGCATCAGTGACAGTGAATTTGCTTCCATGGACTCTCTTCCAAGCTCAAAGGACGAGTCACATGATAGCATCCCACTCTTCTTTGTTTTATATTAGATTCTTTGTTGAAATCATAAAATATGCACATATGTTGTATGATGTATGAAAATTAAAATAAAAAATCTTGCTTGTATGATCTATGCTTGAAATTTCTGCTTGTATGGTCTTTGTATGAAATCAAAATTTCTTGCAATGAAATTAGAATTTATGAAATCTTAGTTTATATGAAATTTAAACATCATTGTATGTATGTTGTATGATGTATGAAAACTTCACACACTAAATAACATTGTACTTTAGTATTTTCTTGAACAAATCTATAATGTTATTGTTTGTGCTTATATAATATGACATCTCAATTAGTTCATATTTGATGAGAAATAAAATTGTAACTCTATAACTTGTTTTAAGATCTTGCAAATGTATATACTTTCCTCACATGTATCTTATCAAACATATATGTGTAACAACGTAAGTTTTCAAAACAAATTTTCATTTTAAAATCATATTTCAATCATCAAAACAATATCAAACAAACTGTATCCAATGTCATCATAACAAACAAATCCCAGAATCTCAAAACATAATCTCTATGAGTGTGTACCGATCATGTCGGCGCCTTCCCACGATCCTCGCTAGTATCTGAAACACATAACACAACAACTGTAAGCATAAATGCTTAGTGAGTTTCCCAAAATACCACATACAACACATACGCCTTTCCAGACCATAACTCTGTAGGATCTTCCGATCCAAGTGTCTCAGGGGACTTCCGTCTCGAAGCCCGGTAAACCTTCCGGTCCTACTCGTATCGACCTTCCGGTCCGTAACCTCTTGACTTTCCGATCCATATCATCTTGAACTTCCGGTCCATAACATCTTGACCTTCCGGTCCTTATCATACATAACATACATACACATACATATCATATAACAACATATATCACATACATCTCATAGCATACAAGACCTTCCGATCACACATAGGTACCCTTCCAGGTACAATATAGTGAGAAGACTCACCTCAATGAAGTCGGATAAACTCTCGTGCTGAACGTCCCGACATAGCCTCCTCCTATCATTCAAATAACATCCCGATCAATATTCTTTCCTAGTCTCATCTCTAAAGATTGGATAGAAGGCCATTCTACCCCTCTCTGAACTCTCTTGAATCAGTTTTGACCAGAACCCTAAGGTTAACGAAAGTCAATAGTCAAACTTTGACCCTACTCGTCGAGTGCACATGGGCGACTCGACGAGTCCATGCGGGTCCTCTGAATCCTTCTAGCCTCTTTTGGCTCGTCGAGTCATCCTTCAACTCGACGGGTTCCTCCTGTCACGAATCGCGGGGCAACCCCGACTCGACTCGTCGAGTCCATTTATGAACTCGGCGAGTTGCTTCCATGTTCATACTCAAATGACCTTCTAAGGTCAGATCTGCTTCTCTAATCTATAGATATGACCTTCCCAAGCATGATAATCACGTAAAGGTCAAATCTTGGTACACATGCAACACACCCAAAGCTTCTTTTGGTGAAATAACCTCTAAAATGGCCTCCTAGGCTCATAACTCAAAAGGTATGGCATAAAGCAGAGTGGTAAGGACTATCTGGACCTCTTAAGGTCCAGATCTAATAACCAACTCGCCTTGGGACCTCACATACTCCAGATTCAACTAAAAGAGGCATAAAGAAAACCCTAGATTTCACTAGAATCACAATAAACACGAGAATGGCACAGATTGTTACCTCCAATAGCTTCCTCTAATTAAATAGAAGTGGATCCAAGCTCCTCAACCTGCCTAGCTTGTTCTACCTCCTTCCTCCTTGCTAAAACACACAAGAAATGGTGAATTAGCCTTCCTCTTGCACCACAACGATATCTCTGCTCTCTAGGGTTTCTCAGGGGTGATGTGGCCGCAAATGGAGGCCATAAAGGCCTTTAAATAGGGCACAGATCTCGAAATTAGGGTTTCAATTCACAGCGCGGACTCGTCGAGTCCACCCTTTCCGACTCGTCGAGTCCATTCATTAATCCAGTCAGCAATCGCGGTCCTACTCGACGAGTCTACGCCTCAACTCGTCGAGTCCCTCTCTTTTACTCAAAAATAAATTATCAAACATAATACATGGAAATCCGGATGTTACAATATGACTTGACTTTTAATGTTATGGTTTAGCATATTGTGTGGTCATAATTGTCACAATTTGAATATCACATTAGAAACTTAAATGTTACTTAACAAAAGAAAGATATTTTTTATTTGAAAAAAAATTAAACAAAAGAGTAAAATGGTCATTTTCACGGGCAACACAACCAGTCAGACACATAATTAAACAATATGGTTTCAGTTAGATATAAATTCATTTAGACTTCAGATCCACTCAGACTCTGATTCAGTTAGATTTTACTCGGTCAACAACTATCAAACAGCCCGTTAGTCCAATGCCCGTTTCATACGCATATAAATATACATATGTGTCTTTGTAACTCATTATTTGTGACGAATTATAATATATGAGATGTGTATGTATATGAAGTGTGTATAACCCATTATTTGTGACGAAAATACAAAGAACTTATGGGCCAAAATCATTAATATAAACAATTCCGAATAATTAGTCCTGGATATAGAAAACAAACCCTGTTTGGTATAGCCCTATGTTTTGTATTTCTTTTTTGGGATTTGTTTTTCTTTTTATAGTTTCTTTCTCATACCACCATCGTTCTAATCATGTTTCACAGTGATGCTTATCTTGTTTTCTAACGTGATATCGAAGCTAACTATGAAATAACCTTAGACATAATTCTCTTAAATTCCGGAAGCAGCATGTGGTTGTTGTTACCCATCTGCATGACCTGGCCAGAGAAACATGAGTAATTTATTAATTTGAATTTATCATGTAATAAAATACTAGTATCTCATAGCACCACCTACTGGCTAGTTGATTCTCTTAAATTCAAGGTGCTATTCATCTTAATCATTATATAATTCTTATTTTGTGGGTCCCTTATATATGACATTAGAAAAAAACGAAGATGCGAAAACACCTAATTAACTTAAAATCTTATGTTTATGCTCGAGTCTAGCTTTTTCTATGATGATTTTTTTTGGAGCGAAACCAATAACTCAACGTATATCACATAGTATTAGACTTGGTGTTTAGCTTTTTCCTCCCTCACTCATCCGACTGATCTATTTTCATCCAAGCTTCTATCTGGGGAAAGAGTGTTAGTCTACGGCTAAGACAATGTCCCGCATGTCTCGGGATATATTTGCTACTTTCCTCAAAAAGGGGTTTTTCTAGAGTAAATGAAGTTTTCCATATGTATCAAACATTATACTATGATCTTGTCATCTCAAGTAGTAGATATGTAATTATGACAACGAAAGAAACTTACGTGGATGACTTTTTAACTTTTAGTGTTAGTTTACAACAAACGAAGCTTGGACTTGGAATATTATATATCCCACTTGAAACAATGTTTACTTCAAGAAATCTGAGAACCGTTGGCTTGTCTTTCCTATATTTTCATAGATCCTCTTAGCCTTTGCCTTCCTACTCAATACCGACAAAGACGTACCTCTAATTAATAGTATATTATTGACCACCTGCACAATTGCTTATAAACCAGCTTTCTAAGCAAACATATACTTATTAACCTTAATTAATGATTATGATATGTAAATCTTTGACTTCTTTTCCAATGTCTATCTTATAGGTTGCTGGGGTAGTTAGAAAGTTAATGAAGTTTAACCTGGTTTTCAAAAAGTCAAACTTTGTTATTATACTGTGGACACGTAAGTTGATACACGTCCCACGTCAATAATAGATGAGAAAGCTTTTAAAGACCTCCCACGTACAGTATTCGTAATTAACCATATAAAGCACTCCACCCCTCTTCACTAACTTCATACCCTCATCTCTCATAATATTTAATTTCCTTCCAAAAATGGAAAGATCAGTTGGGCTTTACCTTCTAGTTCTTGTAGTCACCCTCCGGTACACCACCACCGTGAATGGTCGTGCCGCCAGTCCCACCGCCATGGACTTAATCAGGGCATCATGCAAAACCACCCTTCATGCCTCACTCTGTGTCCGCTGTCTCTCAAGTTACGCTGGTTCAATCAAAGGGAGCAACGCCGACCACCTCCTTGCGAAAGCAGCAATTTCCGTCAGCCTGAACAACACCAAGTCAGCAAGCGTCTTCATATCCAAACTTGGCCGTGTCTCCGGTATAAAACCCAGAGAGTATCAAGCTGTGAAGGACTGTATTAGCACCATGACCAACAGCGTGGCAAGTCTAAGCCAGTCGGTTCAGGAGCTAGACCAGATGGCTCGAACCAGGGGTCATGATTTCGAGTGGCACATGAGCAACGCTGAGACGTGGGTCGCTTCTGCTCTTACTAATCAAAACATATGTGCAAGGGGATTCGATGATAGTTCTATGAATGGACATGTGAAGAATGCTATCACAAGTAGAATGGTTTATGTTTCACAAGTCACAAGTAACGCACTTGCTTTGGTCAACAGGTTTGCTGTAAGGCATAGAAAGGGTATCCGTCATCCATAGGCCATGAGTCTTTATGATGCCAAAATATCAAAGATACCATAAGAATGCCGGGTGTATAAAAAAACTAGATAGGATAGTCTTAAGTTTTTATCCCCAAAAGCTAGTTTCGAACGAGGTAGTTTATATGATTGCTAGAAGGTCATCGATGTATATTACAAAATAACATACTCTGTTTCACTCTGTAAAAATGCTCTATAATTTCTAAGTTTTTTTTTGTTTGGTTTTCTTACAAGAAATCTAAATATGTTTACGCCTTTAACATAGAATTTAACCGGCCATCATCTTAAAGCTTCGGGTTTTTTTATGTTTACCACAATATATCACTTGTTTCGATATTAAAAGTTACTCGTGCCAAAACAATTTTAAGGGTAAATGAATTATAAGTCTAACTAAGTTTTCAACCCTTCAAAAAACCATAATTATGTTTTGTCATTTCAAAAAACTCATGGAACTTAACTTTTTGTCTAAAAAATCTCAACTAACTTACTCTTTTGTTCAATTCTCATTATAGTCAACCGGCTATGAAAGTCAACAAATGACATGACTTATAACGTGGAATTAAATATCGAAAAAATGACTTATAAGACCAACGAAGTTTCGAAACCGTTCAAAAAAACTTCAATCATGTTTTGTCTGATCAAAAAAACCCAACAAACTTAACTTTTTGTCTAGAAAAACCCAACAAACTTACGTTTTTTTTTTCAATTCTCATTAGAGGCAACGAGCTTCATTAGGTATACAATTAATTGAAAAATGACATGACATTATATTTAATGACATAGAATAAACATATTGAAATTTCCCTTTATATATCGATTTAGGGCTTGGAGAAAAGAAAAATGAATGACGTCTATGTTCGATCTCTTGGAGTGGCTACTTATTTTGTTGATTATCTTAATAAGTTATTGTTTTTGAATGAACAATACAAATATATAGAAGATAGACATGATAAAGCTTTCAATTACACATAACCATCTGTTCGAAGAAGCCCTGAACTTTTTCTCTTGATGATCATCTGTTCTAGATGTCCAAATCCGAGAATGATGTCCACATCTACAAGGGCTTGCATCATCAAATATCTTCTTTGTAGATCTTGAGTTGGACATCGACGGTTGAGAGGAAGAAGAAAAAAAAGTAGCCACTACAAGAGATCGAAAATAGATGTTGTTCCTTTTTCTCTTCTCCAAGCCCTAAATTGATATATAAAAGGTAATTCTCTATTTATTCCATCTCATTAAATATAATGTCATGTTATTTACCAACTAATTGTATACCTAATAATCTGGTTGTCTCTAATGAGAAATGAACAAAAGTGTAAGTCCATTGGGTTTTTTAGACAAAAGGTTAAGTTCGTTGGGGTTTTCATGATTGGGTTTTTTTTAATGGTTTCGAAACGTCATTGGTCTTACAAGTCATTTTTCCAATATTTAATTTCACGTCATAAGTCATGTCATCCGTTGACTTTCATTAGCCAGAATTAAACAAAAGTGTAAGTTAGTTTAAGAGAGGGGGGTGTTAAACAAAAAGGTTAAGTTCATTGGGTTTTCTTGAACAGAAAAAACATAATTGGGGTTTTTTGATCGGTTTGGAAACTTTGTTGGACTTATAAGTCATTTTGCCTCTTTGAAATGCAAAATTTCGTATTCTTTGTCACAATTCCAAACACTTGAATCTATGTGTAATTTAGTAGTGGAATGCTAGATGTTAATTTGGTCTGGTATATGATCAATGGACTCAGTCCAAATCTCTTTGATAAGCCCCAATAATCCTGATTATCCGCTCAAATTCCTCAATTCTCCCTACAAGATCTGCTCCATTTCTCTAAATATCTACAATAAAGCTCAAAAACTAGAAAGTAATATATATATATATATATATATATATATATATATATATATATATATATATATATATATATATATATATATATAATAACGAAAAGGAAAATATGCATGAAGACTAACTAAAAATAAACTAAAATATTCCAAAATAAACTATAAAAAGAAGTAAATAAGATGAAACTATTAACGTTGTTCATATGATATCTTGTAGAACGAATGAATAATTGATCACTTATCTTACGACTAACATTTGATTTGAATGAGAGTTCAGCAGTGTGGCACGGGATGACTCTTTTAGACTAGTCAATATTGTGTGCCACTTAGTGCTTCTCCGACTAAGTCAGGCTAACTTCGACGATCTAGATGTACTAACGAACTTAGGAAGCAAGAGTTACGACAAGGGACACTTCAATAAAGCTTCTATTATATAACTCAACTTCTTTACAAGGCAAATTCTTGATGGTTTGGACAAATGAGTCCTCCCCCTATTTATAGGAACCTTACACCTCCTCAAATGGAAGTTTCTACGTCCCGATCATTCATGGCTAATCTAGACTCTTCCTGTTATATACATAGATTTTACAAGACTCTAGAATATGCTAGACTTGTATACAATGCTCTAGAAATCTCTAAGTCGTCCCGACATTATCCAAATCATTCTTGTATGATCTAGCGTGTTCTAGATCCTTCCAAAGTCTTCCGGGTCGTTCTAGCTTCGTCTAGCGTCCTCTTGATTATTCCGGATCGTTCTCCTTTCTTCCACGGACATCTACAATATTCTAGCATCTTCCAGGGTCTCGTGGAGCATTCCTGATCTCTTCGGAGACTTCTCGAGTATACTTGGTTGTTCCGGAGTTCTCTAGACGATTGTAGAATTTTCCAGAAACTTGGTCCGTGAGAAGTGGCTTTGGAAAGCACTCTTTGTTGTTTAGTTCAAGGTATATACTTATACTTGTAGTTACATACTTATCCAAGTGGGATACTAATGGATTAAGGTGTCTAAGCCAGTAAATAAATTGATATGTTCTTTTAATTAGGAGCAAAGTCCTTTTTTGGTTGCCCTCATAACTAAAACTTGACTAGAATGACAATTATAGATAGGGATGATTATTGTATTATTATATGGTTAATAAACTAATTGAAAATTATGAGGAAATGATTTGTTAATATATTATATGATTAATATATTAATTACGAATAGATAGTTGATTTACTGATTCATTATGTGATTAATAAATTAATATAAGATCAATAGTTAGACAACTGATTTGTTAATTTATAAGGTTAATAAATTAATAATAATCAATTTGAGTTAGTTAATTATTAATCAGAATTAATCTAAAATTAATTTGGGATTAACTGTATTAATTAAAGGTGAAATTGATGAATTGTAATTGTTCAATAGTTAAACGAAAGAAGCAATTCTAGAACCATCCAAGGGGTGAACGGTTTTGGGAGTTTCCTTGGGGTTTCCATAAGCCTCTTGGATGTATATAAGGAAAGGATTTGGATTGGGATTAAATTAATCCATTCAAATCTTGCTTGGTCCCTAAGTTACCTAAACTATAAATAGGATCCCTTATGTCCTTATTTTCGTTCATGAACTTACCATAAAAAATAGGAACAAAATTTTCCTCTCCTCCTCTCTCCTCAATTGTCTTCAAGTTCTAGGGTTATGGTGTCAGCCATTAGAGGCACCATACTTTTGGTTTTAGCTTTCCAAGCTCTGTAAAAGAAATATTGAAGTTATTAGTTTACTACAACAAATCAAAGGTATGTAACCCTCATTCTTGTTTTTTTGTTTATACAAGTTTTTTCAATTAGGGTTCATGTTAGTTTTGTTGTTCATAGTATGTTGCATTCACAGTGTATGAAACAGATCCTTTAGGTTGCATGTGCCCTTAACTGTTAAGTGAAATTCTGCAAGCACATTAATTTTATAACCAATAAAACCCATTACCAAATGCTAGAGATGAATGGAGGACATTGAAGTTTCAAGACTTCAAGAAAATAAATGAATACAACTTAGCTTTGTTCAAAATATGTTCACAACAACTCAAGTATTTTGGACAAGAAATTACTGATGAAGATATGTTGGAGAAAACTTACTCCACGTTTCATTCAACAAACATTACCTTGATGCAACAATATCGATGCAAAAGTCCACAAAATATTCTGAATTGAATGCATGCCTGCCTGTAATGAGATCTTGATGAAAAACCATGAATCTTGTCCAACAGGATTAATAGCACTTCTTGAAGCAAATGCTACAAATATTGATGGTCATCAAAACAATACATGTGGACGGGGTTGTGGTCGTGGTTGTGGTCGAGGATGAGGTCGTGGCTATTTTAATTGAAACCAAAGCCATAACCAGAACTATAATTCTTGTTATTCACAAGGTAATAATCATGGTCGTGGCCAGAAAAGGAATAATTACCAATCTTCACTCCGCTAACTATTGTTGATTTCTGCAATGACATGGAAGACATAAATTAAAGAAAAATTCTATTATTATTCTAGTAAACCTGTTTTTCCTTTGTTGAGCTTGTTATTCTCCAACCCGTACCAGTCTCCTCTACTACCAACTCCAGCCTCCACTCGACTAACTCTCTGAATGCAACACTTTTTATTAGACTAAGAGAAAATAACCTATGAAATCTATGCGAAAGAGGATGACCATCAATTGAAGAATCCTCCAAAAAAACGAGTCATAGATCCATCCCCATATGTTTTCTGAATCGTGGTAGTCGGCACCACTCCATCCTCATTAATTCGAGAGCAAGTTGTCAAAAGACAAACCCACAAACTAGCTCATGAATTCGATATAAATTCACTCTCGAACCCACCATTAAAACCATGTTTTTCTTTAACAAACCCTCCATTTCCACTTTCGGTAAAAAAGCTAGATTATCTCCCACCAAACTTCGAATACCTAGCCTACCATGAACCAAGAAGCCATCACCACATCCGATTTAACCCAATCTAATTTTTTTTATTATCATCCACACCATCCAAAATTTTAGAACGTAAAGCTTCAAGGGTTTTAACAACTATTACAAAAAAATCAATAAAAAGGTATATCATCAATGTTCCTATAACGATTTTTAAGAAGTAAACAATCTATCTTATATCAAAAAAGTTGTGGCTTTCCATCTAGGCAGTTTCATATAAAATATCTCAACTAATATATCCCAAACTTTCACTCTAGCCATAATGCCACCAACAGGGAGACCAAGATAAACAAACAGGAACTTATTTGGCTAACAACCTACCACGCCATCCATATATACAATTTTAAAAATCTTTATACACCTTGTTCACTTAGGAGGTAAGAGTGTTTGAAGATTGAAGAAATAAAATGGTTTAGGGATGTCTTAGTTTTGAAATATTGCATAATCAAAATTAAATAACCTCTTGTAATAAAATACAATATTTTTTGTGAACAACAGCCATATATTAGAAATGTAATGTAGCTAGACATTAGAAAAAAAGGAACAGGCATAACTGGATGTTGCATCCACAAATTCCATTTCTTCCTTGTCTTAGAATTTCTAAAAACGGACCAATTAAAGAATGAGCAACAATATCATTAAATAAAAAATGTTTGTAGTACTTTAAAGGGTCAGGCAAGTATGCATTTCAATACATCCAAAGTACCCAAATAATTGTAGAGAAAATTACATCAATAATCCACCGTTCGAGATGAGTGACATGACGAACATCAATTCAGTGAGCCATCATAGTGATGGAAAGAAAGTAGAGGATATCCTTATCACATGAGTATTTACCATGTCCACACCTCCTTAGCTAAAGAACATCTAAAAAGACAATTAGACTCCTAATTTTCTTCTCTACAAACAGGGCATAACAAATAGTCCACATCAATCCATCTTCTATCAAGTTCCACCCTATTCAAAGTCTGATCTAACATAACCCTCCACATAAATACATTAATCTTTATGGGAAATGTTGTATTCCATATATCTGCAAAACCTCCCTCCATAAGATGTCTATCATCAATATGAATATGAACAGACTAACCAAAAAAAACCTAGTAAAGGATCTAGCTCCCACCCCATGTATACAGAAGAGCCTACAACTATATCGAATCCAAATAAAATATATTATCATACACCTTGAAGGTTATGATGATATTTAGTCATGTTGCATCCTTGGTAACTTTGATTATCTAATTAAATAGATATAATAAGTGTACATTTACTATCATGCACTTGTAGAAGAGAAATCAAGGAGTGATTGCACTGTAAATAATTGAAAAACAAGTACTAATATCAATAATATTCTTTACTTTTCTTGATGTGTATATGAATGAAGATGAATGAATTTCTTTATTTCAATTTTATATGTATTAATATAAAAGGAAACCAAGCACACATAGGAAAAATGGAGTTACCATTTCTAGTATGTTCGAAGTTGAAATATTTAGTTGATAAACATGTATTAGAAAACAACATTATTTGGGCTAAAATTTTGTGTATGAAATCCATAACATAAATATTCCTTTAAAATCTAATTTTTCAATAAATTAATTTTGTATGCCATGCATATCTTTATCATGTTTATTTTTTTGAACAACAAATTTTAATTAAAACCAACAAGGAGTTGGAGAATAACAACCTTACAAACGAATATTAATAATCAAATTTTATAATTATAATATCCTTTTGATATTAAGTTTACTATTCCTAGTGAAAAACAAGTCAAAAGAAGAACAATGACATTAAAAAAACTAGCACTTCACAAAAAATTGATTGTTTGGTATATCATATTATTCAGATATCTAACGTCCCAAAAACCATAGTAAAATTTTTCATTTTAAAAATGCATTTTCATAGAAATCATAAGTCACCAAAACATTGTTTTACAACCATATCAAAATCAGAGTAATAAGATCATAATATCTCTCAAAACATGAAACTACTAGATAATGTGTACAATCACGCCTTTGTCTTCCTCCAATCATCTGAAGTGCCTGAAACATTTAAATCCACAACTGTAAGCAAAAGCTTAGCGAGTTCCCCAAAATACCCTACACAACAATACATATATAATGCATGCACACATGAGCCCACAATTTGACTAGACCGCCACACAATACCTATACTACACCTAGATCGTTCTCCTTGGGCCTATAGCCTGACTGGACCGCCTCATAAAGCCTACAGTACACCTCGACAACTCGAATATCATGGCCTACAAAACAAAGTAGGACCGCCTCAACCCAACCATAATATGTCGAAATATTCACATAAACAATAACCAACAAATACATGCAATCATAATATATCTACCAATCTAACAAATCACTATAGCATACCGACATCCTACACACAAAGAACATACTACATTATAAAGTATAATGAGAAAACTCGAATCATAGTCTAGCAGATAAACAATATAGCTCACACGATACCAAGAACTAGCACTACGAGTCACATATACAACAAACAGGGACCAATCCTCAATCTATAGACCAAAAACACTAAACTTGGCCAAAAGTCAACTTGGTCAAAAGTCAATCAGTTGGCCACCACACCGTGGCCAAGCATTTACCACGTCGTGGTGACCTCACAACAAAATTATCACACCCCCAAACCTAAACGGCGGAAACGTTCGGGGGCGGATGACTTCATGTGGTAACGTAACAAATGAATACATAGTAAAGAAAGCAATACAACCATCATATATATAATTGAAAGTTTACATTTGTCAAAAGTTACATGTTCAAAACCAATTACAATATGATGTTAAAATATGAGATTAAACTGGCGCCGCAGCATCCCTTCATCAAAAGCATAATGATACTTGTAGTTACTGAATCCCTGAGACATACAAGTAATTTTGAAAGAGTAGATCAACATTTAAGCTGGTGAGTTTCATAAGTATTTAAATGACAATGTTTGTATGAAATGAAATGTTTTGTCCTTGTTTGTTGGTGTTTAGAAAATCCTATATTTTCTACTAGTATAAAAGTAGTCTTCCTTCAAGACCAAAGTATGTTTCCAAAAATGTATGTAAGTGTAAAAATAACCAATATGTTTGAAAACCTCGTAAATCAATGTATTTTTAATACCTCATGTGAGTTTTATAACCATACTATTGACTTGGAATGCCTATACACAACGTTCTTCAGGCGTTGGAATGTTATGACGTTTGTCACCCCAAATGTTGGACTGTAGCTAACAGTCAAGGCGCGGGTTGTCAAGCCCGTATAGATCTATACACAAACACCATGCTCCCCCTCCAAGGGATTCTGGTATATAATATAGGACTTGAAATGTGTACTCGAACGTACGTGAAGTTAATGTCTCACAAAACCGTAGTATAAAAACAGATTTACGTGTTAAAATGTTCGTTTGCTCTTGTATATGAAAGTGATTTCTTGAAAATCGTGTTTCTAGTATGTAAAAGTTAGCAATATCCTCGTAAAACTATACCTATTATAGTTTCTAAAAGTGTGCCTCGTTTGTTTTAGAATATCTAGAAAAGGAATCACTTGTTATGAAAGCATAGATTTTTGTAGAGCCTAAGATAGACACATATACATTAAATCTAGGAAAATGTTTAGTTTATACATGCATTACAACAATTTATAGTTTTAAAGATAGAATGTTATTGTAATATATTTTGTATACGGGAATTCCCTATAAAGTTTATAAATCACATATGATTCTACTTAATAAAAGTGTATAATAATCTTTATATATAACACCCGATAGTAGTCGTGTGTTTTACTTGTATTCCCCCCCCCCCTACAAAGCATATAAAAGCATTTAGAATATTTAAAAAGGGTTAATTAAGGGGTATGAACTCACTTGAAAGTTTGAAGATAGCGAGATGGAAAACCGGGCAGAGTTTCGTCTCGGGAAACGGATTTTTCTCGGGATCCTCGGGAATCTCGGGAGTAAAATCGACCTTCGGGACTTGAGCAAAATAACCAGGGCTTCGGGGTAGTGTGGGCACGGAAATCGAGGCAATATCGTGAGAGAAATGAGAGAAATGGGGTCCTTTCTTCGGAACCCTCGCATCCCTTTTATAGGGGCTGGGAACCGCCTCGGTACGCAGGGCGTACGCGTACGTCATGCATGACCGAGTCCTCGACTGCCTCGGACTTCGGATGGGACAGGCTAGCTTCGCATAGACCGGGACGTGGACGATCCGAGGCCTTGGCCTTGAGTATGCGGGGCGTACGAGGGTACATAGGGTGTACTTCGGCCCTATCTGCTGACTCCTTCGGATAATACCAAGAGTTTATAATTAAATTTATATATAATTTATTTAATAAACTTCTAAAATTCATATCTTCTTCATACGAATTCCGTTTTCGATGGTCTTTATATCCACGCGTAGGTGAGACTACGCTCTACAAATTTCGTTTAGACTCCGTCGGCAAATTCCAAAATTATTTTTATTATTTATTTATTAAAATGACGTGATTAATGAATTTCTTTAAAAATTCATAACTTCTTTATCTGACGTCGGTTTTTGCCAGACTTTTTACCGCTGAAATACCATTGTCGAGACCTTCGATTCTCGTTTAGGTCATTCCGGCCAAAAGTCGCTCGATCTCCGATTCGAGTTTTTAGCTGTCTGTTGCTAAGCCGAGCTTGGAAAAATCTTAACTTCAATATACGAAGCCGGATTTGGGCATTCTTTTTACATACGATCTCGGCTCATAGTAGGTAGTTAAATAGAAACTTTTTGGACATTTTATTATCAAAGTTAATTTCTTTAACTCAAAAGTGGTTACAATACTTGACCTATTAGGCCATTACAAAGAGTTGAAATATCGGGTTGTCACAAAAATAGTCATGAAGACTGCTTTTTACCACGTCGTGGTGGCCAAACCTCCACGTCGTGGAACATATTATGGTTAGTTTAATGCATTAAGATCTTAATCCTTCAAGCTACACATCCATACTTTCCAGAAGGCTTTTCTTACACCTAATAAGTCATAAAAATCGTTTTTATACACATACATGTCCAATGCATGTCTTTCATAAGCTAAGTCACAACAATGATGAGAACGGGGTCAAAAGCTCATGCATGAAGCCAAAACCCAACTAGAGCTTAAATCTAGATCACTAAACCTCAAAGGGACCTCAAGGATCCATAAAGTTGCCAACTTTATGGAATCCATTCACTCACACTTTCCCACTCATGGAGGGAAATGCATAAAAACATTAATCTATAAGCATAACACATAAAAATTGGAACTTGATGACTTATAATGGTCCAGAATATGTGCTACAGTGTGGCGAGGGAGCTTGCTTGCTAGATCTTTGCTTAAGCTACACCTTATTGTCCTTTAATATCACCAAAGACCACCAAAAAGCCTTAATAACTCAACAATGGAGGCTAGGGATTAATTAGGTAGAAAGGGAGGTGATGGAGATTGAGGCTGAGCAAACGTTAGCCATAACATCCTTTAAATAATGCTTAAAGCCCGAGAAATTATGGTTTTGCATGCTTGTAGCTACCATGTCGTGGCCAATACCCTTCTGCTTCGTGGAACCCTACATGAAGGTGTGTTTCCATCGAGTTCCGCCATGACGTGGTGGTGATATCACCACCACGTCGTAGCCACCAAAAACTATTGGATTAGGTGTCTAAGCTCATAACTATAATTGGTATGTACTTGAACTGAGAGTAGCATGGTTCATTTGGGTTGCATATCATCAGGAGAATTTGTTAGGATGGACTTTTGAGAGAAGAGGTTATTTATGATTTATTAATATATTATAAGTTATAATATATTAATATGAAATCATATGATTTAATTAGTATTGATAAAAAATTAGTTTGGAATTAATTTAGTGATAAAAAAGACTAATTAAATCTATGGGGACTAATTATGGTAATTAGTCATATTTATATGTGTTGGGCTTATGATCCATGTTGGACTAATTTTATGCATGGATACATAAAGAGTTGGGCCACATGAACCATGGACCATAAAACTCATGGGTATGGTTTTGGGTTATACCCATGACCCTTGGAATCCTACATATAAATATGTGCTCTATAGCTAAAAAAAAACATCTACATTAGTTCTTGGAGTTCATGGAGGTGTTTTTGGTGCATGGAGATTCTCTCTCAAGAGCCACCTTTGTCCATGGTGTGTTGTGATTCCATTTGAAGCATCCACACTATTGGTGCTAAGCTCTTTAAGCCAAATGCAACAAGGCTTCATGCTACATAAAAGGTATGTCACCCTAACTAGAATTTCATACTGTTTATGTCATTTGCATGCTAGTTATAGGCTTAATGCTTTGGAAACAACATTACATGTATAATAAGAGAAAACATAGATCCAATGCATTTAAGGTTGTATGTGCACCATAGGATGTTTGGTATACAAAACCCAACAGTGATATCAAAGCCATGGGTTGTTTTCTATTATATTTGATGTTATTATAAGTTTTCAAAGTGAAAAAATTGAAAATTTTTCCTTCTGTCCAGTGAACTCGCCAAGTCCACTAGGTGACTTGCCGAGTTGCATGCATTTTGCCTTGGACTCGTCGAGTACAGTAATGGGCTCGATGAGTTGGCAGTCTAGACAACAAAATTTCGAGTTTGTTGTCCTGTTTTGGATTAGAATCATTACCACAAAATGTTTTTGTTCATAAAATTTGATTTTGTTGTTATGGTAATGTTGATTCTCTTCCAATTATTAGATAATTATCAAAGTTTCAAGACTTATATTAGTTTATATGATTAGGCTAATTTTTGAAATTTGTTTGATATGAATTATTTTAATCTATGAGTTTGTTTTGATAAATAGAAAGTTGTATGATGATAGTTATTGTTCAAAGTTTGATCTAAAATATTCCTCATATGAGTTTTGTAACTTGTCCTCAAGTTATATGGAAAGTCTCATTTAAGAATTTTAAAACTCATAAAGTTCAATAGGTTATGAAAATGAAGAGTCTTATTTTCTTGAATGATTTTAAAGTTGTCCTCAAGTTGTGGAACATGAAGAGTTTTTTATTAAACCACTTTAAACTCATAAGTTATGGAAACCAAAAGTTTTTGAATTGTTCAAAACTTGCCCTCAAGTTTTGGAATTTGTAAAGTTAAACCCCCCCCCCCCCCCAATGTATACTTTAATTCCAACCCTAGAATTTTAAAAGTTTAAAATTCAACCGTTATACTATTATAATATTATAGGTTTAATATATATATATATATATATATATATATATATATATATATATGTGTGTGTGTGTGTGTGTGTGTATAAGAGTAAGTCAGTCTTACCGTTAGTAGGTCTCATTCACGAAGCCGGTCTATAAGGGGGGGTGTAAGGTTAATGCCTATAAAATGGCAGTTTAATGGATTTCCACTCTCACCCACCGCTTCCTTGACTAGTGGACGGCCATTAGCCAAACGGGTAGGACAGAACATTAATTTTCCCTTCATTAAAAGTATAATGATAAATATAAAGTAACTAAACTTTACTAAATTCTCAATCTTAGTTACTTTAGGAAAATGTGATTTGGTGCTAACCCATAAAATTGCACTTTGCACCTTGTTAAGTCGTTAGTGGAGCGTGTGTGGTTAGCCAACACACTAATCTGGGACTGACAATGTATGGCAAAGGGTAGCTTGATGTTAATCATAGATCAA
Organism: Lactuca sativa; assembly: GCF_002870075.4. Lineage (NCBI taxonomy): Eukaryota > Viridiplantae > Streptophyta > Magnoliopsida > Asterales > Asteraceae > Lactuca > Lactuca sativa. The sequence continues at coordinate 5,161,943 of NC_056625.2, read as the reverse complement.
TGGAGCGTGTGTGGTTAACTGGCACATTGATTAGGTGGTTGTAACATTAAGTGTACCAAGTCAATTTGCATGGTTATTCACTCCTTGTTTGTGATCCTCGGCATCCCAGTCACAAACTTGAAGGGCACAATCGAGATTTAAATTTCATTTGTCATGGTGGAAATTGGTAAATCGTCATTTACCTACCTTTAAATATTTTGTAGCTTGGATTACGGCATCCCTCTTCCAATTTATAAAATTTTGTGTTGGGTCCTAGCCTTAATATTTCATATTGAGTGTTATATTAAGGACTTAAATCAACTAAACTTGAATTTCTCCCTAATAGATGTCTAGTTATTAAAACTATGGTCTTCCTTATCCTTTTGGATAAAGCTTTCCTAATGAAGATGATATCCCAAATGGCGATCAAGGTTAAAGATTAATCCCTTTGTTGTGAATTAATGGGACTGGAAATCATACTTTACTTCCTCCACCTCCTCCAATTATTCTCCCTAACCCATAAGTTCTTGAAAAGTTCAATTTCACTCAATCCCTATTGGCAAACAATGTCTATATGTGCTCACATCTTGGAGATGAAGTCACATATTGACAAGTTGGGAGAGTTGGGTGTCGAAGTCTTGAGGAATTTGGTTGTTGATTGGGTTCTTTAGTCACTCCCTGGTGACAGATCATGACATGACCCTTATATTGATCTTACTTGTTTGCTTGTTGTTGCTGAATCGACAATGATTTGGAGCACTGGTAAAGCAAATTTGATTGGAAGATCTACTTCCCAAACTTCCATGGACATTGACAATGGTAACATTAGAAGTCCAAGAAAGCTTTATATTCCCAATAGAAAGGGATTGGCCATGGTCAAGTCATTTGACCCAATGGTAAAGAGAAAGGCTAAGTCTGAGATAGTCCTGTGTACCATTACCAAAGAGTCCATATGTTTCTAATGCCAAAAGAAGGAGCATTGGTTGCGAAGCTGCCCTATTCACCCGAAAGTTCGCTAGGATGGTAAAAGTCAAAGAATTTGACTATGCTTTAGGTAACGTCCACTATCTAACTTTATTAAGTTCCTATTTGGAGATTCTTATTACATGATGTGACTAGGTCGCATTTTGATGGTTTTTAGAATCGAAGAAAAGAAAGGAAGCTTAAAGGAAAAGTAAGCTAGTTCTGATCGCGAAGAGATGGATTTCGATCGCATGGTTCGATGATCAGAGTTTTGAGTTGCTGCTTAAGATTCATGATAGTTTGCTTAGGAATAGAATACAACACATTTTTCATTTGTAATTGCATTGTAAGGAAAAGTTTTTTCGCAAATTTTTAAATAAAGGAAAAGTTTTTTTATTTTTAATTTTAAGTTTCCTTACAATGGCATTTGTGAAAATTTGTTGTTTGTATGATTCCATTGATAGCAATATCAGAAAATGGATTTGATTCTTTTGTTTGTGGTAGTGTCATAGTTTACCAAATAAGGAAAGATTCTCATAACCCAAGTTTCAGTTGGATAGAAACTTGGAATCATGCAACTTGTATTGTGTGATGAATGAGAATTTTCATCTTTGGGAAATTAAGACTAATTCCTTGTTCACATTTATATGTGAGTCAAGTGAAGGACTATGAGATCAGGTACACTTGGTTGTCCGCTAATCAGGTCCACCACAAAGAACGATAAGGCTATTCATCATGATTTACTAAAGTTTAGTAAATATGGTTGTGCTTACAAGTTTAAGTATAATTCTAAAACATTGGAAAAGTTTCAATGTATGGTAGGATGAATGAGAAGAATCAAATTAGGCAGAAAGATAAAAGTTTCTCCAATCTAAAAAGATGGGAGAGTAGTTTAGTATCATGTTTTATGATCATCTTAACGATTACAAAAAACCATATCACAATTGATCCTTTGAGGACATCTTAGTGCATTTGTTTGACTAAGAAGAGGAATCGTGAATTGTTGAAATGGTTAAATCAAAAGATGAACCATACTTCGTTCCAAAATTGAGTCTTAGAGTAACACTCCAAGATCGAGCCTTGAGTGACATAATGTTAAGAAGGTTTGAAACACTTATCAAATGTAGAGTAAAATGTTTTCTACTCTTGTACATTTGAAATCGGTGAGTTGTGATGTTTTGGATAAAACAAAGACCAATTAAGGCCAATTGTGTGAATTGTTTGTTTTGTTAAGAATCCGCACTAACTCTTGAATATTTGCTTTGTCAAGGAATGGTTCTTAACAAGAGAATATTATATGTCAAGAGGTCAATGGGAGTCTTAAAGATCTTGAAAAGTTTATCACTAGCACACGACTTGAGGTTTATAAGATATCGTGTTGACATATTCTTGTTTTTGTTCCCATTCCAGTTAAATTTAACTATGCCTGTGAGTTCTATGAGTTCTCAATTGTTTGCATAACAACCTGGAAGCAATGGTAGACCCTTGTGTTGTCGGGTAGCAAGAAATTAAGATTGAACAAGTTCAGTCCATATGAGCTTGGATTTGTCAATAACCTTGTCTTGTGATTATGGTTTTGACAAATTCATATGGATAGGAACACATAACTATAAAAATCTAGTGTCATAAGGTTTCTCTTCGAATCATGAAAATGATGGTGGGGAAACGCTTTCACTAAGTAGATTTTAAGGAGATAGAAATTGTGATATTTGCATTCTCAAATTCAATTATGATTACGTCATCCCTTTTCATAATTCGAATTGTAAGCAATGGCAAAGGTCTAAACATTTTAGATTATGATTACGACATCCCTTTTCATAGTTCTAAAATTGTTTAGACACACATGTGAGTTATCTAAGGAAAGGTGTATGATTTTGGGAAGCTTAGATAAAGTCTTATCGAAGTATCTCATATCAGAAATCTAAACTTTGGAAAAAAAGTCAATAGCTGATTTCTGGATACATGTCAAAGCCAGTGGGAGCATAAGTGTTATGCTAATAAGGATATAATTATCATGTTAGTAGGAGCATGATTATTATGTTAAGTTTTGCAAGTTAGCAATGTTAATTATAAAAAACAAAAGTTTCAATTTGCAGAGTTGCAGGGTTTAAAAAAGTTGTTTTGGTATAATTAAGGGAGAGGAAATTATACTTCATTTCAATTCTAAAAGCTTAGATTGAGATTTTAATCTAATTTAGTCACACACACACACACACACACACATATATATATATATATATATATATATATATATATATATATATATATGAATGTTATGTTGGAATGGTTCAACATAAGGAAATTCTATATATGGAAATGTTAATTGCGTTCTCAAAATTCGATTATGATTACGACATCCTTCTTCATAGTCCGAATTATTAGAACATGGAAAATAGAAACATTATAGCAAAAGACTGGTCAAGTATCATGTCTCTATGTGAGATATTATGAATCGTATCCCATATGCTTCGGGTATAGGATCGATTACATATGCTATAACACTTCTATGTGTTCTGAATTTTCCAAATGCCTAGGGCATTAAGAGGGAAAAAGGACTAGAATTGTATATGACTAAAATGATTAAGCAATTGTTAAGGACAATATGAGGCTTACCAAAGATTGGTTGCTCATGGACAGTTGGAAGTATAGTGTTAATTTTGGAATAACCATATTGACATATTCTGGAAAGAGGCAACTCTTGTTCAGAAGTGATAGTGAAAATGGGAATATGGAAATGTTTCCATAGGTGGAAGTTATTCATTAAATCTGTGTAAGATTAGAAAACTTAATGCAAGAAGGATGTTCAAAGGAATGTACTTTTAATGTGAGACTTTGTTTCCATGAAATTGCTCTCCATTGGAATACTTTTTAATGTTTATTGCCAAGTCTTTGTGACTTTTGTGCATAGTCATTACAAGAGGATCATTGCATATAAGTTTAGAATCTAACAGATTTCAGTAAATAGCAAAGAATCTTGTATTCTTACATTTCTCATAAGGATTTGGAACTATAAAATGAACATCATTGAAATGTTTTCAATTGATCCATTCCACAAAGAAAGGACCATAGGTAAACATACTGTGCATGATTGGAGCCTGACATAATTATTGTTTTAATTCAAGTATAAACTGGATTATTCGAAACATTATACAATGAATAATGAGTAATCAATATGACTCAAAAGTTTTGGGGTCATATAGGATTAGTATTATTCTTGTGTTTCACTTTGCATGTTTTGACTTCCCGAATAACTAGGTTATTCAAACCATCCACAGTCGATCATACTTTGGAAGTAGGTATTGAGGCAAGACTGTCATGAATGGGTCTGTAGTATGTCTAGATGTTTTAGACATAGTTGCAGTATTCATGAGTGCTCCTGGAATAAGATTTAAGTATTGTATTAAACCCACGCTCATTTGAATCACTTCATGGATTTTATCATGAGTGATCATGAGACGATAATATCTTATATTCTTCAAACGGAGAGATATGAGTTGCAGTCTACAAGTCGGTTGCACATTGATAATGTGAAAACGCACTGGTAACTTGGTGTTATAAAACATATTGTTGTGTATGACTTGATAAGTAAATAGAGCAAGCATATGAGTCAAAGTTTATCCATTCCTTTTACCCTTAGAGGGATAAAAACGATATATGTGGGCGCCTTGATGATTTAGTGATGACAACCCTAAGTGCTCGACCAGGCCTCGACTGATTTGATTTGTTCAATTAGTCGATCATCATAAATCGAAAATCAGGAAACAACAGATGAACATAGAGAATGATTATAATCCCTGTCTCAGTCCATATGATATCTAGAATGGAGAAATATATGATCCCTTATCTAATGGACATGTTATTGACTAGGTCAGAGTTCGACAACGACTTTTAGAACTGTGATTGCTAGTCGGGTTTTGGAGTCATACTTGCAATAATTGTTATTAGACTTATCCAAGTGGGAGACTTTTGGATTAGGTGTCTAATCCCATAACTATAATTGGTATGTACTTGACCCGAGAGTACATGGTCCATTTGGATTGCATATCATCAGGACAATTTATTAGGATGGACTTTTGAGAGAAGTGGTTATTTATGATTTATTAATATATTATAAGTTATAATATATTAATATGAAATCATATGATTTAATTAGTACTGATCAAGAATTAGTTTGGAATTAATTTAGTGATAAAAAAGACTAATTAAATCTATGGAGACTAATTATGGTAATTAGTTATATTTATATGTGTTGGGCTTATGATCCATGTTGGACTAAGTTTATGTATGGATACATAAAGGGTTGGGCCACATGAACCATGGATCATAAAACCCATAGGTATGGATTTGGGTTATACCCATGACCCTTGGAATCCTACATATAAATATGTGCTCTATAGCTAAAAAAATGCCTACACTAGTTCTTGGAGTTCATGGAGGTGTTTTTGGTGCATGAAAATTCTCTCTCAAGAGCCACCCAAGGTTCTAAATGGCGTGAGGCGTGACGTAGCGGCAAGGTCAAGCCTCAAGCTTAACGAGCCATGGCGTTTTTCAAGGCGTGATGTAAGGCGGCGATTTTGTATTAATTTAAAATTATATTACCACATAAATATAAATTTATATTAAATATAACTACTTTTTATAAGTGTTAGATCAATAAATAGGTGTTAAAAATTTAACGAAAACCACAATACATGTATCTCCGATTAGAAAAGACATAACAAAGAGCAAAAAACCATGTCTCAAACGAAAAAACACGCGCCATAACACGCCATGGCGCGCCATATCACGCCTTGCCACGCGTCACGCCTAACAGCAACGTTATGAGGCTTTTCGTAATGGCGGAGCCACGCCTCACGCCATGGCGCGCCTTTTAGAACACTGGAGCCACCTTTGGCCATGGAGTGTTGTGATTCCATTTGAAGCATCCACACTATTTCTGCTAAGCTCTTTAAGCCAAATACAACAAGGATTCAAGCTACATAAAACGTATGTCACCCTAACTAGCATTTCATATTGTTTATGTCATTTGCATGCTAGTTATAGGCTTAATGCTTTGGAAATACCATTACATGTATAATTAGATAAAACATAGATCCAAGGCATTTAAGGTTGTATGTACACCATAGGATGTTGTAGTATACAAAACCCAACAAAAACCTCATATTGTGAGGTATTAAATACCCAAAACCACAAAAAAAGTTATACCTAGAACTTGGTTTTACACTAAAGCATCCACATAATCGGAACAACAATCACCTCAAACACTTTTCTCTTTGTTAAAGACAACGAGAAGATATCAACCCAAGAAAGACTTCCATAATGTCAATAAAAATTGAAAGGGAATATCATACCAGTTAGCAATCAACAACCATATTTGATTCGCTACTTCAAAATATGGGAACACGTGATTAATGTCTTCACTTGAGAGTTAGATGAAGAACACACCATGGAAGGAAGATCAATACTTTTATCAATTAAGTTCAATGTAGAAGATATTATATTAAGCCTTACACTCCAAATAAAAATCTCTATTTTAATAGGAACATACATATTCCAATGAATAGGCGCTCTTGTCTACAACAAAACCTCATCAAAACATAAAAATACCATTTATGTCAAGATCCCACACCCACATATCCAAATTTTCAAATATATCAATACTACTTACCAACAAAGACAAGTTAGCTAAATGCTTAACTTCTACACCTCCCATAATCAATTTGTGCCAGCTCCAAACTCATTGACCAATTGTCCAATGATCTACTACAATACTCTCTCTCGATTTCCCTATATTTGAAGCATACAGTCTAGGAAACATGTGTTTAAGCGACATACATGGGTGTCTTTGAGGGTAAGCGAGGTGGGTGACCACACATACTCATGTTGTGGAGAGGGCCTAATTTTATATATATTTAGTTCACTGTCTAGAAATAGATAATTCAGTAATCAAAAAGACAAAACCTCATGTTTTCTTTCCAATTCCAATAGATATCGCTACAATTAAAAATTGCAACAACTCATGTTTTGAAAAATTATGCTTCAAATTAAAAATTGTATTTGGGATAATGTAAACTTATGGAAAACAAGAGCTTATTTTTTTTCCAATTCGAAACTTCCAAATTTGTAGCAACTACAAAGCTCGAACAATGTTTCTTGTTCCTTGGTTTTCTGATTCCACTGGACTCCACCTCTTGTTTTTTTATTACACCTCACTCTGTTTTTTATTGTCAACTGAAATTAAACAAGTAAGTATTTCACTATTCCTAATTTCTAAATCCGATGGCCTCTCATTTTTATATTCTGATTGTTTTCATTGATTAATAAAAATAACACACTAACACATGTATTTTGAATGACTGAATTTCTATCTTCATATTAGTGCATTACGAAATGTGAGATATATTTTGAGTGATTTCTCTAGTTTCTAGTTCCGTTTAGTTTTTATAAGTATGTTCTTGTTTTGTGGCATATACATAGTTGATTAGAACAACCTTTATAACTTTCATATTGGTGTTAATTTTATATGATATATAATTTCTAGAAATTATGCCTCCTAAGAATCTATTGGATATATATATATATATATATATATATATATATATATATATATATATATATATATATATATATATATATATAGAGAGAGAGAGAGAGAGAGAGATATGAAGAATTAAGAAGGTCTCAAAGTAGGGCTTTTGATAAGTTTATCTATAAAAAAACCTTACGTTTTTTCTTTGAACCAAAAATATTAAATGTCGATAATGCATGTGCTGATAGAGATCAAAACTAAAGTTGTTAAAGTCCTACTTATGGTCCAAAAAATCATAGGGAATACATAATGGATTGACAATGATAGCTATTGAGAATAATATATTGGAGTATATTGAGAGGGTGTTTGGGATTTCATTTGGAACGTTAAAAGAACTTTTAGATAAAAAGACTTACTGACTTATGGTTGTAAGAAAATGAGTTTTTAAAAAAATGTTTTGATAAGCTTTTGTGATGGGAAAAGTCAATAAGTCAGTAAGTTATTTTTTTAATGTTTGTCTTAACTTATACTTCTTTTAAAAGTCATTTTATATTGCCAAACACTTTTTTGACTTATTTACTTTTCAAAAAGTCAATAAATCAATAAATTCTTTTTAAATGAAATCTCAAATACCCCTTAATTATGAAGAGTTAAGGAACAATTTTGCTTTCAGTAATAATATAAGAGCCTCGTGATTCATGTAAGTATATAAGATTATACTAGGGTTTGACCGTCCGCGTGATGCTGCGGAAGTCCCAGTATGTTCAAAAATGCAGATCAACATCATACATACCACAGAAACGATTAAACCATATGAAGTGGAGCATAAAAATATAAAAATAAAACTTGGATACAAATAATTATATATGGAGGAGGCAGACAAAAATAAGATTTGAAATTGTATCATAAATAAATTGATAAAAAAAGATTATTAAAAAAATATGTAAGGGGTGAAAGTGTAACTTTAAAATATAATAGAGGATCAAATTGTAATGTATAAAATACCAATAATTTAACTTTAAATGTATAAATATATAAAATACCAATAATTTAACCAATAATTGAACTTTAAAAGTAATTTAACTTCAAAGGTGAAAACTGTAAAATAAAAATTAATTGATGAGAAAAGATTATAAATATCAAAATCTTTTATGACTGGTTATTTCCACAAAACTATTGTTTTTCATTTAATAACGAATGCTTGTCAATAATAATGAGATGAGGTGTGCATTCACCGCACAACCGGGAGATAGTAAGTCCTTGGCCATCAAGTCCCACATTTTAGATGAAAAAAGGTATATCTTTTTTGTCTTATTCACTCCTAGTTCCAATTCTTTACAAATAAAACAACACAACACATAAAGAAGTGACTTTTCTTTTTCTTTGCTTATGTACATGAAAACTCATTACCTAAAGAAAAACCACAATGCTTCAAAAACTATATTTAGTTTATGATATATTATTATTATTATTATTATTATTATTATTATTATAATGAAATAAACAAGAGAACAAAACTCTAACAATCTTCGTGGATCAAGTTCTTAATTGATAGTGAACTAGAAATTATCATCTTCCTGCTTCGTAGGGCGAAAAACGAGGTGTTACTAACGATGTTCTAGTGTTACAAAAATAAGGTACTATTATTCATCATTTTATCGTTTTGTGCGCATGGTTTCCATAAAGGGGCCCACTTGCCGACATACGAAAGTGTACGGACCAAACCTACAAACATGACAATATATAAAAGTTGAAGGAGTGAAAATTGGGGTTGTTCAAATATGAGGAGATAAAAATGACATTTTTCAAATTAAAGAAGTGGAAGTATCATTCTACAAAGTTAAGGAGTGGAAAGTGATATTTTATAAAATAAAGGAAAAAGTTATCAACATACAAAAGTCTAGAAACCAAATCTATCAACATAAAAAATGTTTTGTGGTCAAATTATGAAAAAGAAAATTATACTGTTTAGAAGTAGTTGATTTTTATTATATAGAATAATTTTGGGTGAGGTGTGATATGTATATGTTTTTGTGTCATGAACAAAGAATCGTGTTATATGTCAAATTGAATTTGGAGAAAATTTTACCTGTTTCATTAATCATTATTTTAAACTATATATATATATATATATATATATATATATATATATATATATATATATATATATATATATATATATATATATATATATATATATAGTAGATGATATGCGTATTGTAAATGGGATAAGTATTTAGTATCCCATATCTACATAACGTACACCAAGGAGACCATAATGTCATAAATTACATGATACTCGTCCAGAGATAATATTGTTAAATATATCTTATCTTGCAAAATCAATAATATTTTACCAAAGTAATAAATACATATTCCGTATGAAAGTTGGGGTGAGAACGTATATATTTAAAATTTTCCGTACTAGCTGACAATATAAATTCTTATATTAGTATATCTCTAAAAAGTAAAAAAGTAGTATAATTGTCCTGTATCATGAATTTACCAATCCGCCAATCCTTCACCCTCGTTTCTATACACCCTCCATCACGGGTCTATCAATTCGTAACTCCACCTGGCATTTGCTTATACTTTTGGGCCCCACACTTTTTACAGGTGTAAGCTTCTTGATTTGCATGCCGTATGCCTCTTCGTATTTATACATTCAGAATAAACCCCCAAATCTTTCCAACTACATTACATAATACATTCACTCTATTTTCTGTTTTCTACTTCCATGGCAGTGTCTCGTGTTATAACATGTTTGCTACTTGTACTGGTGGCGGTGGTGGTGGTGGTTCTACCTGCCGGAAGTTTTGGTTACCGGCGGGGGTGGGACCCGTTGATCCGGTCACCGGTGGATCTGGAAGAAGACTTGGAGTCGGACGGACAGACGACGGGAAACGGGACTAGGTGGGCGGTGCTCGTCGCCGGTTCAAACGGTTATGGAAATTACCGGCATCAGGTGACAAACAATTTTTCAAAATTTTATTTTGTGAATTAATTAATTTTTTATTTAATATTTGAGCTCATAATGTTTCTAAATATAATTTTATTTGAATCCGAGAATATTTTGGCTGGGTTAAATTTCGTGTGTGTTTTTTTGGGTTTGGATAAAGTCCAACCCTACACGACCCAAGTCTTATTTAAATATTCTAAATTATTAAATTAGTGATTTGTTTATTTAAACGGTGAAACAGTTAGTTTTTGTATATATACATGATACAACAAAGTTGATTGTCGATGTTACCTTTTCTTTTAACCTAATTTTAGGAATTGTTTGTGCAAAATGCATCTTCTTTTAGATAAGAGAAATTAAATATCCTCACACCTTTTAAACGATGACATGTCCTCTTACCCATTTAAACGATTCTATCAATTTAAATAATAACATGTTTCATATTCGTATCCTAAAATCTCATTAAATAAGCATTAAATATTACACATGGCAATGATATTTTATTGGGTAAGAGTATAATTGGATAGGAGTATAATGGTATCCTTATCTTTATCTTATTATATAAGATAGGGATTACGTGCCCTCAAGACACATATAAAAAACATTCATTGAAGTATATTATCATAATAAATATGATAAAGACTATGATGAATATTACTATAATAAATACATTAACTATAAAGAATATTATTTGTAATTAATATTTATCAAAAAATAATACTGTAATACTTCAATTAATGTTTTTTATATATACCATAGGAAATATATTAGAATTTTTTTTTAAATAACAAGAGTTTGAGAAACAATAATTTGATTCTTATTATTTATTAAATATCACATTATCATTTTAAAAACTAGCATCCAAATTTTATGATCTACAAAATATCTAATCTGATGTCACTGAAGATCTAAATGTTTGTACCACAGGCCGATGTTTGTCATGCTTATCAAATACTTAAAAGAGGAGGTTTGAAAGATGAAAATATTGTTGTGTTTATGTTCGACGATATTGCAACAAGTGAAATGAACCCGAGGCCTGGAGTCATAATCAATCACCCCCAAGGAGACGATGTCTATTCCGGTGTTCCGAAGGTACAAACATCATACATCCCTCCCTACAAATTAAAAGAACAAGTGATCACAATTCATCAATTAAAATGGTATAAGTTATTGTAGGACTATACTGGGGAGCATGTTACAGTAGACAATTTGTTCGCTGTGCTTCTTGGTGACAAAAATTCGGTGACAGGTGGAAGTGGAAAGGTTGTTGATAGCAAGCCAGAAGACCGAATCTTTCTTTACTACTCTGATCACGGAGGTCCCGGTGTACTTGGTAAGTGCTTGATAATTAATTTCATTTACATATACAACTTAGCCCACTCATTAGTTATTGGGCTCCCGATTCAACGGGTTTCCTGTCTTTATTTTTCCGATCAATTCATAACATTTTTCCAATTTAACTATTTTGACCGTCAAAATGGTTAACTTGAAAAAACCCCTATGACACTAGATATAACAAGTCAAAATGGTTGATTTAGGAAAATGTCAGAAACTTAACTTATATTGATGCTGAATGCTTTTGCTAGATAAAAGATCATGAGACTAATATGTTGTACTTTTGAGTGTAGGGATGCCAAACATGCCTTATCTTGTAGCCAAAGACTTGATCGAGGTCTTAAAAAAGAAGCATGACATGGGTACATACAAAGAAATGGTAATCTAGAGGGAGCATTTGGATTCGGATTCAATCTAAACTGTAGATGTGTATGATTATATATCTCTCAAGAAGAATTAATTAGTGTAGGTTATATACTTGGAAGCATGCGAAAGTGGAAGCATCTTTGAAGGAATGTTACCCGAAGATCTCAACATATATGCTACAACCGCATCGAGCTCTGAAGAGAGCAGCTATGGAACATACTGTCCGGGGATGGAACCCTCTCCTCCACCCGAGTATATTACCTGCTTAGGAGATCTATATAGTGTCGCTTGGATGGAAGATAGGTATATATTTATATTTCATGCCACCATTTACTTCTACTCAAATTTCTATGAATTGAGTTTTTGTGGTTAATTTGTTTTCACCAGTGAGACACACAACCTGAAGAAAGAATCAATTGAGCAACAATTCAACAAGGTTCGAGACTTAATTAACTAGTATTGACTAAGATCGATCCAAGTTTAGTATATGTTGATTTTGGTTTAATGTGTCGAAGTTAATTGGTATATTTTTGTGAACAGGTGAAGGAGAGGACATCTAATTACGATACTTTCAATTCAGGTTCACATGTGATGGAATACGGAAGTAAAGACATCAAACCAGAGAAGGTCTCTTTATATCTAGGCTTTGATCCAGAAACCCTAAACCTCCCGGATAACCTGATTTCATTTGATAAGAAGATGGATGGTGTAAATCAAAGAGATGCCGATCTCATATTCTTGTGGCAGAGGGTAAGATTGTCTTATATATGTGAGAAACAAATTAATCCTAAATTCGAAATGTTTTGACAATTTTATTTTTTGGTTGTATGTTCAGTACAAGAAGTCATCAGAATTAATGGAAAGAGCGGGACTTCTGAAGAAGATAACAGAGACCATGTCACATAGGGCGCATCTAGATAACAGTATTGAGATGATTGGGATGCTTCTTTTCGGACCACAGAATGGTCGTTCAATCCTCCATTCATCTAGAGGTCGTGGGTTTCCTTTGGTGGATGATTGGGAGTGTCTTAAATCTACGGTATGTATGTCTTATATATATGGTTAAAACTGTGTAATTTTCATATTCAGTTTTATATGATTGGTGATTTGCTAATATATATGATTATGGGTTCTCCATTAAAGGCTCGGTTATTTGAGAAGCATTGTGGGTCGCTGACTCAATATGGCATGAAGCACATGCGGGCATTTGCAAACATTTGCAATAAAGTGGTTGAGAAGGAAACGTTCGAGGAAGCGTGCATGGCTACATGTGGTGGGAAGAATCTTGGGTCATATGCTAACAGCAAGACTTACAGTGTTTGATCATGTGTTGTTACTTATTCCGGTGTTTTGTTCGCTTAGCAATATTTTGGTGTTTTTTGTTATTATGTAGTGTTTTTACTTGAAAATAAACATGAAAGTAAACATGAAAGTAAATATTCTCAAAGTTGTTATATATGTATTAGTTATGAGACCTGTGTATGAGACCTATGGTACTATACATAGTGGCGGATCTACCCTTTGGTAAGTGGGGTATATGGCACCACTTGAGTTTGGCTCACCAAGAAAAGTAGCCTAAGACACCATCGGCCAGTAGCCTGAAGCTGCTCCCACCAGCTGGAAGCGATATAACGGACCCCGGTTAACTTTTGGTTGGATCCGATCATGAGAAGCCACTGATGTTACTGCCATATTAATATAGATGGCATGTTTTCTATGAGGGACGTCTAGTGAGAGTATCAAAAGACTACATATAAATATATATTGCCTCACAATGTAAACATCATACAATTAGGAATAGTGGGTGCAATAATAGGAAAAGTGAAAATAATAATTAACTTGAAAAAATAGTGACATGTTCCTCATTTGAAATAACAGGATGTTCAAAATCAAGACCAAGCATTTCTATTGATTAGTACAATATCTATTTAACACCTAACAGAATTTGGAAGTTAAAGTTAACCTATTCAAATACTAGCTTACAGGGTGTTCAAAAATATCCGTATCCGAAATTCCGAATCCGAGTTATCCGAAAAATTGGATATCCGAAATTTCGGATATCCAATTTTTCGGAATCGGAATTGGATAATGCTTTTCAGATTTTTCGGATATCCGATATCCGAAAATTTTGGTTTTATTTTATACATTATTTGTTATTTTAGTCGCATATATCTTATGATATGAATTTTAGTAACTAAAACATATTGATAACACCCTTAATTAAATACCTATATTACTTCATATGCCTTTCTAATTTAAAAATATGTATTTTTAACTTAAAAACTTCATATGTTTTTCAAATTTTAACAAAATTTCAATTTTTCGGATATCCGATTTGGTATCCGAAATTTCGGATACGGAATCGGATACCAAAAATCAACTATCCGAATTTTCGAATATATATATATATATATATATATATATATATATATATATATATATATATATATATATATATATATATATATAACAACTTTGAGAGTTTTATGTGAGTTGATAGTTACTCTCCAAGCGACACATATATATATATATATATATATATATATATATATATATATATATATATATATATATATATATATATATATATATATTAGGATCTTTTAAATGTGTCGCTTGGAGAGTAACTATCAACTCACATAAGACTCTCAAAGTTGTTATATATATATATATATATATATATATATATATATATATATATATATATATATATATATATATATATATATATATATATATATATATATATATATATATATATATATATATACTAGGTGTAAGACCCGTGTAATACACGAGTTTATTAAAAATAAAAATTTAATATCAATATTTAAACATTAAATTTAATATCAATATCAATTTTAGAGCTCTCATTAATTATGACATTTATTACATTATAAATTTATCAATTCTTTTTCAAGGAAACATTTATTTCTCTCAATATTATAACCGAAATAAGTTATGATATGTGAACAAATCAGAAAATTACATGTGGAAATAAATAAATTCTAAAAATCTATTAAAATGCTATGTGTCCAAATCAATGAGGACATGACATGTGGTAGAAAATGGGTTTTATTTATTAGTATAGATATTGGGTTATCCGAAATGCTAGACGGTTGACAATAATAAAACTTAGATGATAAAAAACCAATTTATTTAACGATAAATTGCAAATAAATATTTAAAGACAAATTGCAAACAGATATTTATATATTATATGTATATTGTAAGCTTATAATGTTGATATATAAATAATATTTTAAAGGCATAGAAATTTCAAATAATGTTCGGTCTGATGCCAAAACGATGACTATTAAAATTTTAGGCTATACAAATCGTATATATAAGCTATTACGTAGAATATACAAAAAGATAGAAACTTGAATGATAATATTCGAATTGAAAATAATTGATTCATAAACGAATTATTGAAATTTGGTTTTGAAGAATACAAATCAAGGATATCGATTTATTTATGAATATCGTCTAATTAATATCTTCCTTAGGATATGAAATTAATTGCCTCAAGAATTTCCAATTTGATATACTCATATGTAAGAGATTTAAATTAAATGAGTTTAGCAAGTTTGGTATTGCTTAATATTAGGGGATTTGAAATTTGAAAGGCAAACAAATAGACTTGGGAAAGCAACCACAACTATATAAGGAGCCGTAACCCCTCTTGATTTCGGAAACACTTTAAACCTTAAGAAGAGCCAACATTTTGAAGCTTCCTCTTCCTCCTTTCTCATACATCATCCTCTTGTCAAGTGTGTTTGTGAGCCGTTAGAGGTGTTACACTTGTAACAGTAGTTCTCAAGCTTCTACAACAATAAGAAATCGTTTGTTATTACTACATAACATTCAAAGGTTAGTTTTCTATCTCTTATTGTTAATTTAGAAAATTATAGATGCCTCCTAGGATTTCTCCTTTTGTCTTCAATACTTGTATGTTCAATTAGAGAAAACATAGATCCAAGATTAAGGGTTGCATGCACACATATGGATTGTTTGTTATGCTCAAAACCCATCAGATTCCTCAAAAGGTTCCTCAAGGAACTAATAGTGACATTGATTTTGGCAATGATCAGCTCAATCCTCAAAAGAGGAAGGCTTCCTCCTCAAGGGGAGGTCATGACGTTGAAGCTGGAAGTTCTTCTGCTGTTGGTGATCCTTCAGCACCTCCTCCTAAAAAGAAAAGGAAGCTTATTTTTTATCTGAAAAAATTAGTAGAAACTTGGAGATTACCAATTGAGGAGGTTAGAGAAATCATGTTAGAATATAATGTTGTTGTTCAAAAAAAGAAAGAAGCGAGAAAAGGAGAGTGTCTTTCTGCAAAACTTGCTCAATCCCTTGCATCCACTGATGAAAGTTCTAATGATCAAGTCAATAAATTAATTTTTCCAATAACAGTGTGGAGAAACAACACAGGGTTTTAGACCTGGATGACAAGATAGACAGCATGTAGTTTAGAGATGTTCTTACACGCAGATTAAAGCCTGATCCTATTATCAAAGTAAGATGCACCAAACTATGAAACGAGTCACTAAAGCTTAATCTGGTCAAGAAGAAAAATGAGTATGAGTATACTAAGGTTGTATTTTCTAGCGAGCTAGTCAAATTTGGCTATAACGAGTGGATGCAAATTCAAGAAATTATCAACAAACACAAGGGTATTCATGCTCAGGAAGTGAAGTTGGCAATTCAGCAGCTGCTCAGTAAAGTCAAGAAGCTGAACCTTTTTCCATAAGCAGGTCCAGCTAGATCTTCCTCCTTAAGAAGAACAGCCCAGACAGTCCAAAATACAGAGTTTATTCTTCCTTATGGTACTAGGTACATCAACAATAAACTGCCAGCGGGTTTTAAACCAGTCCAATACATGTTCATTCCAAAACCAACGCATGGGATATTTTATCTTGACAGTCAAAATCAAATGTGCTTTCAACGTATTGATGATCTTCCTTTTGCTCCCATTGAACATTTGTTTCATCTTCACTTGGAAGGCTTTAGTCACTATAAACTAGAAATAGGATATTGCGTGCTGATATCTCTGGAGCTTAGTAGAACACTGGATGAACTAAAACTTGATCAATTTAGATGGGTCAAGCCTGAGATCTTAAATGAAGCTGACAAGTTTTACAACGACTTTTAATGATGACTCTGAAGAAGATTAGTTTTGACATCTTCAGATAGGGGAGATTGTAAGGCACACCTTATGATCTGATGAGTCAAACCTCTACACTCTCTGTCAGCGTCAGCTTCTTCTCAACTACCGGCGCTAGCGTATCAAGCTTATTAGCATCATCAAATAATATAAGTATTCTATGTAATTATTTGTATATTAGGTAATGATATAGATACATATAGAATAGATAGCAGATACGATATCTTTTTTATGAAGATCGGTTCTTAGTATATAGATAAGATACATTCCCTTAAATCATGGATGGATATGTATAGATTAGTATATAATCTACATTAGGGTAAACCCTAATGTAGAGAGTTCGAGTTTGTGACAACCTGTTTTCTTGGTGAAGACAAAACCATTTCTTGGTGAAAGAACAATTTAGAGAAATCTCTGTGCTATTTACTTTCTGTTCTTTGTTTTTCTTAGATTAATTTACTTTTGTTCTTTATACTTGAATTGTATTCGATCGATACAAACCTATATTTTTTGGAACAAAAACGAATTAACTTAGATGTAGAAACATTATCAATTTTAAAGAAACAATAGAAAAGAGCAAAAAACAAAAATCAAATATATCACCCATCCAATAGCCACAGAACAAGCTTCAAAACGATCTATCAAATCAGTTCTAATGTGAGTGGAACTAGGCGGCTTGGTTCGCTTAAGGTTGTGAAGATAAACAGGCAGGTTGTTAAAACTTTCTTCGTGTTGACTCTCTAAGAAACTCATTTTGAAGCAGATATAAAAGATAATTATGAATTATTTTGTTGAAGGTAAGGTTCTAATCATATATGGACACACACACACATATTATATATATATATATATATATATATATATATATATATATATATATATATATATATATATATATATATATATATATAACGAAAAAAACTGAGGTTATAATCCGAAATAAGAACTTTGGAACGGAGACCACATCATGAATGCTTCGTTCTGGAGCATGTGGTCATTTTACCAAAAAAAAATTATTTTTGTTTAAATAATCGTTTATATGGGTTAGATTACTCAGTTTCCCAATATAAAAATATGTTATAACTTATAAGGTATGCATGTTGTAATTGATGTTATTATACCAATTGTTTTAAATTTTCAAAAATTCAAATAATATATTAGTTTTTGAATAATTTATTTAATAATTTATGCTCCCCACATAAACAATTAATCTTTTAATCACAATCATCTGACTAACTAACGTTGAACGTTTTTATAACATCTATTATTATTAATATTATACATTTTCCTTGATTAATTATAATACTAGAAATATTAGTTGAAAAAATATAAATTGTTGCGAAAAGTGGGAAGATATTGCAAGATGCACATCGTAAGACCTCTGTATTAATGAACGTCCTTTTCTTAAGATATGAAATGGAATCAGGTTTGCCATTATCATTAGGATTCCACAAACCTTGTGTGAAGTTGAGTACTTCGGCCACTCTTTTCAACTTGTGGAGCATGCAATCAAGTACAAACATGACCTAATTCAATAGGCCCACAATTGTTGTATTTTTATGAATATTCAAAATATTCTATTTTATAATAATAATAAAATAATATATGTATTATTAGTTTAACCATCATCGTTAATGATTAACTCTAAACTTGTAAACCAAATTTACCATAATAAATCAAAATTATTTTTTCTATTTTTCACTTCTTAAAAGCTTTTAAGCTTTTCTCACGTGTTATTATATATGCAATTTTATAATTTTTTTAATTTCACATGTCATAATGTAATTTCATTAATTAATGCGTCTATATATACTAGGTTACAGCTTATATGGGAACCACGGTTACAAAAATAATTAAATTTTTATAGTAAAACTTATAATTTTTAATCATTTATTTTCAATAAATTATTAATTAAACATGATTTTGAAGGATTTTCAATATAGAACTACAATTAGTTTTTGGCAATCATAACTGAATCTTATTCAAGACAAATTTAAATTTCTTTTAAGAATCAGGAATCAAATAAATAATTGTTTAATTTATTATCAACATTAATACTTTTTAAAAATAAAAAATGATAAGAAAATAGCAAGTGTTATTTTTATAAAGCATTTGCAAAGAAAAAATAAATTATAAGAAAATAACAAATGACACTAATAGGTATTATTTTATTAGCATAGAAAGATGTAAGATATTTATTATATTAAGTGTGTAATTAACGTTCGAGATTTAATGATTAAAATGGATTTGATTTCATAAACAAATTAGTTGTGAGATTTATGTATTATACTGTTTAATTTAAAAAAAAGTTTATATAAAGGTTTAAATTTTTTAAAACTTTGAACTTAAAAGAAAATAAGAAAAATAATGAATTGCCAAAACTGAAATGTTTTTTTATCTTTTCAATTTAAACAAATAATTTAAACATAATAAACAAAAGAAACTAATGAAATTTAATTTGAGAATTTTGAATTTAAAACGTAAGTCTATTAATAAAACTGATATTTATTTATTAGTACATTTATTGTAATTACATTAAAGTATTACGTGAAATTTAATAAAATGAGAAAACCCATAATATGACATGTAAAAAAAGTTAATTCAAAATAACCACAAAATAACATTTAACAAATTAAATGAGAATATATGTAAAATTTTCTATTATTATTAAAATAGATTATACACAATTTCACAGTTAGTTTGACAGTTACATTTACTTTTAAATTAAAACTGTTTTAAGATTTAAGTGAAAATGAATACAAATCAAATACAGTTATATTGCACTATTAAATCCTTACCGTTAATTTGGTAGGTAACAACGTTAATTTGAAATCCCCCATTTTTATTGTCGATTGATAGTTAACTAGATTATGACCCGCGTAAAACGCGAGGAAACATATAAAAATGTACGTATAAAGGTTTTAAAAAGTTGGCACTAAAAAAAGATAAATTAACAAAAACAGACTTAACATTATTGGTAACATTGAAATGTCTGAAAAAAAAACAATGAAATACCTGAATATCTATAATCGTTGAAGGACCTCTTTGTAGACATAACTTTTTGTTTTATTAATTGGATGACCTTTCTCGTCATATATAAGTACCTTCAATCCTTTTTCACTTGTGACGCGAGAAACAAAAAACATATAAATGACAATGAGTGAAGACATGCATACGCAAGTATAATCCAACATTTGATAATTATTGTCATTAACTTTTGCTAATGGTCATAACAAAGTAAACAACTATGCGGAATTGGCTTCGCTAAAAACAGAATGAGATTCTTTTATTAGATGGAGTTAACTTCATGCAAGGTATATATGTAGTCTCGTTAAAGAATCTAGCATATATGATTCGGGCTTCAATGACGTGTCTTCCAAATCTAACAATCTGTAATCTAGTACCATTGCATAGTCCTTTGGTTTGGTCGATATTATGAAGTAATATGACTGGAACACCTATTTTTAGTGTAAGTTTATGGTTGGAAATTCTAGATGTCTTAAAACCATTCAACACTGCTGAAGAGTATATTGCTTCCTCAAAAAAATTTGGTACCTCTGTCTCACATAAAGAATTTGAACTCATATATGTTTCCCTTCATCTTTCATCAATCCTAAAATGTTTTCAAAGGATGGATAAATGGTGGATACAATTGAATGAATATGGTCACCTGTAGAGTGAACGGCAACGTCTTCTGGAAATTCAACTTCAGCTTCGCCATCATTAGAACCACCAGTATTACCTTCACCAATTTTAAGAATCCACTCATTAAATGTTTTTGTCTCATCCAAATCATTAGTTAGACAACCAAACTAAAGCCTCATGTTTACGGTTAAACGTAAAACTGTACATTTATGCCATATTTTGGATGAATATGATGCCTGCACAATATCTGAACGATTACATCTTTGTATTGCTGGAAGAATTTGTCTAAAGTCACCTCCAAATAAAATGGTATTGCCTCCAAATGATTGTGGAAGATAAATAGCTATAGAGCAATGATATCCTCTTTGTCGACCATATTTGATGTATAGACTTCACTGTCATTGAACTGTTCGTCAGAGTTCTCTAATACTTTTGTATTGGCATGTGATGTCCCTCTAGACAATGCCACATAAAGTTGGCCAAACGAGAAACCGATTATGGGAGATAAATACTTACATTTGGAATTGTTTGTTCCTGAGCATTGTCATTGTAAAACATAATCAAATTAGAAATTGTTTTCTTATCAGCTTGAATGGGAACACGTCATCTTCATGTGGACATAGAGGAATCATTGGACCAAATCTCTAGAATAGTTTATTTCAACTATTAGTGATGCAACAATACCAAATAGTTTCTTTCGATGATTAGTTTCAGACATTTATTTATGGGTTTAAGGTTTATAGGGAGAGTGTGTTGCAATAAATATTAGCAAATTGGTTAAAAAATTAAACTTATTTATGAATGCAAATTTGTATATGTTCTTAGCGGGAACATGCTATACTTTAAAGAAAACAGAATATATTGTTCTTGTATCATCTATCATTTATATATAAGTATACAATAATCCTAAACAAAATAAATAGTTATTTTGTTAAAATATTTGTTTAAAAACTAAAATAATATGTGAAGTTCATTTTAAAACAAGTTGATGCTTGTACTCTTTTTCATAATATGATTTTCATATATGAAAAACATAAACGGTGATTACTTTTATAATTTGAAAAATTAAAACATGATTACTTTTATATATTTAGACAAAATTTTCGTATACAAAAAATTAATCGTTTAAAGATCATAATGAAATAGAGAATCGATTAATTGGTTGTTATACTATTTTTATTTTTATAAGGTGGTAATCTCGTTATGTCTTATTTAAAAACTTAT
The DNA here is from genome assembly GCF_002870075.4 of Lactuca sativa. Taxonomy (NCBI): domain Eukaryota; kingdom Viridiplantae; phylum Streptophyta; class Magnoliopsida; order Asterales; family Asteraceae; genus Lactuca; species Lactuca sativa. The sequence goes on along the minus strand of NC_056625.2, from coordinate 5,139,776 downwards.
ATTATAATATATATATATATATATATATATATATATATATATATATATATATATATATATATAGAGAGAGAGAGAGAGAGAGAGAGAGAGTCGAGATCAAATAAGAAGGAAATTTTTGGTAGGAAGGTAAGAAGTTTTTTTTCTACATATTTTTTTCGCGAACAAACGAAATCAATCATTAGATGATTCATTTGTAAGATGATTCACAAGAAAAAATTCTCAAAAAAACATCTCGATGATTCATTTATATAATGATTTTGTTGTTATTTACTAAAATTATCATAAAAGTAAATTTTTTCTTAATTTACTTAAAAATGAATCATAAAGATGTTTTTTTGAGAATTTTTTATTGTGAATCATCTTACAAATGAATCAACTAGTGATTGATTTTTTTTGTTCGTCAAAAAAATATGTAGAAAAAAAACTTCTTACCTTCCTACCAAAAAAAATTTCTTACCGGATCTATATATATATATATATATATATATATATATATATATATATATATATATATATATATATATATATCTGATAAATACAAAATTAATTAATATATTGTTATCATTCTACTTTTATTCCACGAATAACTAAGTACGATTATAATGTAAATTATTTTAAAATAAGCTAAATAAGTAATCACATTTACATAATAATTATACAAATTTTAGAATTAAGACAACTAAGAAAACAAAAAGATTATATTTTAACTTTTGCATTATTAACGTAATAGTATATAAAAAGGAATAGTTTTGGTTTTTAAATGATTTTACAAAATGATTATTTAAAATCAGTCATTCAAATCTTATTATTGTAAAATAGAAACGTTACTGTCAAATTAGCTATTATATATTTCACAAAGAAAAGACAACACTCTCCTATTTGTAGGTATTATAGGTATTTATCCTTTGTACAGGTTAAAGTAGTAAAATCAATAGGGGAACCTAACAATTTACGATATACCTAAATAATCAAATGCATAGCAACTCGATAAAATTAATTAAAAATGTTCAAGGTTTAAAGTTGGAATTTGATGTACAATTTGGGAATTGATTCAAGAGTTACTATAGTTCAAAGTGCATTACTTATTTTGGAGGATTACTAAAAGTACATTGCTAATCTCAATGGGGGTCACTAATATGGTTGATTGTCTGCTCTTGGTTGATGTGATGTGTTCTTCTCAATCATGAAATCAATGTGGATAGTCCGCAAACCATGTGTTGGGTAACACCTAAGTGAAGCATTTTGACACATTTAGAAAAACATAAATCCATTACCTTGCATGGGAGAGTTGGATAGGGCCAATCAACTGTTACAGGAAGACCTTATTATAGTAAATTAAAAACATTAGGTTCTATATGCAACATTGTTTTGTATATTGATCACATTCTTCCTGGTCAAAAATCCTTCAAATGTTTCATAGTAATGATCATTAGAAAGTACAAAACATGTCAAATAACTTTTTAGATTTATTACATCTCGAAGTTATTTCATATGTTATTTTGAGAACATCTAAATAGTGTGCAAGCTACTAAATTGAATAAAGATTTTAAATAAATTGGCTTAGTCAAAACTGAGCTTTTCTTTTTCTTGTTTGAGTTGTCATATCAGGATTTTATCATTTTCCAAAAGGATTTATCCATATATGTTCATCAAGGTAGACATTCAAGGAATCTACCTGCAGTTAAAAAATTCCAGAAAAAAAAAGTTATTTTAAAAGTACGATGATATTAATGAAATTTTTTGGCAAAGTTCAACGCTATTAATGAAATTTGCTTCCAAAACATTGTCCTTCAAATGAGCTTTAATGTATGAAAAAATGAAACATTTCAATATCATCTAAAAATAATCCAAAATAATATATATATAAAAGTACAACGCCATTAATGAACTTTTTTTTGAAAATTTCAATACAAAAAACAAAAGTTCCCTACAAAATTGTCATATTAATGACCTACTAATTAGCATTTAAATTTATATATTACATAAATGGTTCACTTGTGAACAAAGGTACATAAATGGTCCATATTTGAAATGTTTTTTTTTTACATAAATGGTCTATATCTGAAATAAAATGAAATGTACTTTCCATTAACAAAATGTTTTAAAAAATCCTATTAATGAGCTCTAATGTACAAAAAAATAAAACTTTTCTACATTAGCCAAAAAAATCCTATTAATGAGCTCTAATGTACAAAAAATCAAACTTTTCTACATTAGCCAAAAAGAATACGAAAAAGTCATTTTTGAAACTACGATGCTATAGTTATGATATCTCTTCTAGGGTGCATATGATTATTGAAATTAATGCCAACAAAAATCTCCATTATTCAAGTAGCTCTAAATACAACTACCCTCCAGTTTTATGGCCCTTGACTTCACCCTACTCCTAAGCAGAAACGGTGCCTCAAATACTCTAAAAAACCTGAAAGATTAAAATAAGCACACAAAAAGATGAAAAAGGGTAAAATGAACTTACAAATATAACAACAATATTTTATAGACAATACTACAAAGAAGCTAGAAACATGCAAATAGAGAAGAAAGAACATCAAATTAGATTAACACCATACACTCATTTAATCTTATCTTTCTCTTCCCTTATAGGAGTTTATAAAACATTTTCTATTTTGTGATGGATTTTTGAATTACTTTTTTGAGATATGTTAGGTTGCAAAGAATGGAACAACAAAGAAATGGAATAGATAGGTAATCGTAAAGCAAGATAATAGAATGAGTAATTCCCTTCCAGAAACATGTTTGTGAGGCGTGGAATGGAACATAATGAAAATTTCATACGATTTTTATGTTATATATTGTAATTTAAAGTATAAACATAATCCTTCACATATATTTGTTTAGTTATTATTATGTAATTAAAAATGGTTTATATTCCAACTTTTATACTAATATATTCTCTTATTGCTGAGTATATCTTGATACTCACAATGATCCCAACACTATTTTCAAGAGTGTAGGGTGTACCCATTTATCCTTGATAAAGTAAACTTAATAAGAAGATTCAAACCAGTTAAACGAAAGAATAAGGTTGTGCAAGGTTCTTACTATACTTCTCGACATGCCCAAACAACGCAAGTTAAACAAAGTAAAATCCGCTAATTAACCAAAATTAATCAATCCCAAACATTTTCCAATAAGATGTATCGATGTATCTATATGCATGGCATACTAAAATTTGTCTTTTCTTTGCTATTGAGTCTACAAGATGTTTTTTATAGTATTAAAAAAGGATCGGTAAATAACTTATTTCTAAGAGCCCAATTTGTATTTTTATAAAAAGATGTTTTTTTTACAATAAATCAAAACACATATCACCGCTGGGTTTTGTTGAGTTGTAGAATATGTGGACCACTCACTGGTATAAGGGTTTGAATTCCATCTACAAATCCATGAAGGGATCAAATGGGTAAAGCAGTATAGATCTTACATTCATGACCTGGTAAGCCACAAAAAAATCATTGACTAAATTCATATACAAAAATGTAAAAATAAAAAATAAAATCGACATATACAAATTCATTACCGAGTTGACATATCTTCAAAATCGAAACAATGGATGAGAGGTAGTGGTGCTAGTGTGTCCATCTTTTTGCTCTCCAGATACCTATAACTTAAAAATTCAAAATCAACAATGCATATCATAAGAACAAAAATCGAAGTAGATTCAAAAAACATAACCATTATGGATTTAAACTTAAATTGAAAGGTTTTATAGATTAGAATTTCATAGTTAAAACATAACAAAAGAAACATAATCTAAAACGTATCCAAAATCGATTTAAACTATGATCAAATTAAAGTAGAATCCAAAGAAATTTATCTCTATATCATTCATTCTTCTTCCATGATGATCAAACACATGAATGATCCACACAGATCGAAGCCCACAAATATTCTATTTCTTCTTTCCCCAAATTTCTTCTCCACTACAAATTTAGGTTAGATAAATTATATAAAGAAATGAGGGGGAGAGCGTAGGAGTACTGGTAATGAGGGGTGAGGCGGGGTATTTTTTCATTTTATTTTTGGTGACAATTAATTGTCATTAATAAAATCCCTAATTTAATGCATTTTATTTTTGTTAGATTTAATTGTAATTAATAGAATTTCTAATTTAATTCATTTTATTTTTGTGAGATTTAATTGTAATTAATAGAATTCTTAATTTAATTCATTTTATTTTTGGTGATATTTAATTGTCATTAATAGAATTCTTAATTTAAAAACGTAATATATGTTTTATAAAATTTGTGGACAAAATTAAAGGGTTGACAAAGATGATGTCATCAAATAATCCAAATATGGAAAATATAGGATTGAAATACAATCAATGGTCCTGATTTTTTCAGTTTAGAATTAAGGGTTCTCTTTTAATAATATTTAGAGATATAACATTTTATATTTCTGTATGTTGACTCAAAAGCAAAACTTTTGGCAACATAAAAAACTCAGTCGATATATCAATATATTACAATATTTTTTGAAAAACTCTAAGAACAATAAATATTCCATCGTATACAAATTAATGTTGTTTCCCATTTCTTTGGAGTAGGAAAGCTTGTTCCATGAGATTTGGGAAGGTCATAATTGTCTGAACCAGACATATACAATGGGAGAAATTCAAATTAGTTGATTTAAAGTCCTTAACATAATACCCAATATAAAATATTAAGGCTAGGACCCAACACAATATTTTATAACTTGGAAGAGGGATGTCGTAATCCAAGCTATAAAATATTTGAAGGTAGGAGAATGATGTCTCACCTAAAGACATGATACTAGACCGGTCTTTTGCTATAATATTTCTATTTCTATTTACCATGTTCTCATAATTCAGATTCTGAAAAGGGATGTCGTAATCATAATCGAATTTTAGAAAGCAAATAATGTTCCCATATATATACTTTCCTTATGTTGAACCATTCCAACATAACATTCATATATATATATATATATATATATATATATATATATATATATATATATATATATATATATATATTTGACTAAATTTTATTAAACGCTCAATCTAAGCTTTTAAAATTGAAATAAAGTATAATTTCCTCTCCCTTAATTATAGCAAAACAACTTTTCCCAATTGAAACTTTTGTTTTCTATAATTAATATTTCTAACCTGCATCACTTATCATAATTATCATACTCCCATTTGATGGGTTTTGGTCATAAGACATCCTATGTGTTCATACAAACCATAAAGCTTGGATCTAGGTTTCTCTATTGTACATACTTTGAATCCAAGACTATGAACCCTAATTTTAGCATATGGAAATCAGAATTCACATGTAAATAGGTTTAAGAACATACCTTGATTGTTATATAGCAATAACAATCCAATTCCTCCTTGAATTGACCTTGGAAAGCTGAGAGTCACAAGTGTCACTCCTCTGATGGCTTACAAACACCATAAGCAAGTGGAGAAGGTATAAAGAGAGAGGAGAGAGGTTAGAATTCGTCCTTAGGACCTCTTGTGAAGGGTTCACACGAATTCATGAGCCAAGGGGTGTTTATATAGGTGTAGAGATAGGGTTTCAGTCATTATCCTTATCTAGTTGCTTATCCACAAAGCAACCCATAAGATAATCCTTGAATCCTTATCATAGTCGAATTCTAAGTAATTATCACTTCAAATTCGTCCACCATATATATAAGATAATTCTTACCTTATTTTGTAACTATCACATAATTACAATTCAGCCCCTCTAGTTTAATTAATTACACTTGATCACAAAATTAATTCTTAATTAATTATTGACCAATATTAATTAAACAAATATGATTTCTCCTTTAATATATTATTCTTATAACATATTAATAAATCATATTATCCTCTCTCTCTCTATATATTTCTCCAATCAAGTTGCTTTGGTGAAGGCAACCCAAAAGGACCATGCACCATCGGGTCAAGTACATACCAAAATAGTTATTGACTTAGACACAAATCCAACAGTCTCCCACTTGGATAAGTCTAACAACTATTCTGCGTATGACTTCGGATCCCGATCTGCAATCGTAGCTTTCCAAAGTCGCTGTAAACTCTGATCATATCAAATACGCGTGTCCTTAGATAAGGGATCATATATTCCTCCATTCTAGATATCATATGAGGTATGATTTCAAATCATTCTCTTTGTACTATATCTCGATTTCCGATTTATGACGACTAACTAATTGAACAAATCAAATTAGCCCTAGCCCGGCCGAGCATTTACGTTTGTCATCATTAAACCATCGAGGGGCCCAAAGATATCGCTTTTATCCTACTTTGAATAAAAGGAATGGATAAACTTCGATACAATGCTCGCTTGCACTCACGCACCGAATTACACACAACAATATGTTTTATAACACCAAGTTACTGGTGCGTTTACATATTATCAATGTGTAACCGATTTGCAAGATACAACTCACACATCTCGGTTTCAAGAATATAAGATGTTATCGTCTCACCAATCACTCGTGATACAATTCATGGAGTGATCCAAGTGAGAGTGGGTTTGATCCAATGCTCAAATTCATATTCATAAGCACTCATGAACGTTGCAGCAAACATTTGCTTATGTCTAATACTCTTTTAGACAATCCACACACCAATTCACGACAGTCTTCATTCATATCTACTTCCAACATATGAACGACTGTGGCCCGTTTGAATAATTCGATTATTCTTAATAAACTCAATTATTCTGGAAGTCAAAACATGCAAATGTGAAACACAAGAATAATACTAATCCCATATGGCCTCAAACCTTTGAGTATAAATAAAACGCCTTTTATTTATCACCATATTGATTACTCATTATTTGTTGTTTCGGGTAATCAACTTCTTACTTGAATTACAACACTTGTCCCATGCTCCTAGCATGCACACAATGTTTACCTATGGTTCTTACTTTGTGAAATAGATCATATTGAACACATTTCCAATCATTCTCATTTCTCAATTCCAAATCCTTTTTCCATAAGTTAAAGAATATCAAATTCTTGCTACTTATAGAATATGCTAGATTCTAACATTCTATGCAACTTATCCTTTCGTAATGTCACTGCACCAAAGTCACAAAGACTATTGCCAATGATATTACAAAGTCCTCTATCGGAGATTGTTACAAGACAATTCCATAGACGTGATGTCTCTCACTCAAAGTACATTCTTTGAACATCCTTTTGCATAGAAGTTTCTAATCTAATCATAGATTTCTCAATATTCAATTCCCAATATGGACACACTTCCATATGTTCCATATGACAACTCATTCTTAATAGAATCTTATCTATTCGTAATGATGTCGATATGGTCCATCCAATATGGAAACATTTCCATATTTTCCAATACTATACTTCCAACTACTCACAAGCGACCAATCCTCGTCGAACTTGGATTGTCCTTTGATAGTTGTTTAATTATTTTAGTCAAAACCAATTCTAGTCCCTTTTCCCTCTAAATGCGCTCGACATTTGGAAAATTTTAGAATGGTCAAACATTAAAGCATTTGCAATCGATCCTATACCCGAAGCGTATGGGACACGACGTATAATGTTTTATTTGCTATGTTCTCAAAATTCGAATTGTGAAGAGGGATGCCGTAATCATAATCGAAATTTTAAGAACACGCTATGTACCTTTGACTAAATTTATTAACATTTCTCAACCTAATCCTTTAGATTTGAAATGAAGCATAATATTCTCTCCCTTAATTATAGCAAAACAACCTTTCAACTCTTACAACTTTGTAAAGTATGACTCTTGTTTTCTATAATTAATATTGCTAACCTTGCAATACTTTCCTTAATAATCATACAATCATAACATTTATGCTCCCACTATCATGATGATTATTATAAAACATAACACTTATGCTCCCACTAGCTTCGACATGTTTTCATAAACATCTTAACTTTCAGAAAACAATACTTATTGAAGTTCTTAAGTTCATGTTTCTAATACTTAGTGCTTTGATAATCCTTTATCAATGCTTCTTGAACTTATACACCTTTGCCTTCTATAGTTCATATGTGTGTCTAAACAATTAAGACTAATTGCCAAACCTCACAATTCAAATTATGGAAAGGGATGCCGTAACCATAATCGAATTTGAGAATGCAATTTTACAATCACTATTTTCTTAAAATCTTTCTTAGTGAAAGCATTTCTTCACAATCATTTTCATGAAGGAGGAAATCTTATGACACTTAGATTTGAGCAGCGTATATGTTCTTTTCCATGTGAATTTGTTAAAACTAAAGTTTACGACAAATTCAAACTCATATGGACCGAGCTTTCTTAATCTTGATTTCTTGCCTTATGGTAGCACAGCTGCCCACCATGTCTTCCAAGTAGTTAAGCAGCTCACCTTTTCTTATCAATGTACCTTTCATTGATTAAGGTGCTTTGCCTTTTATGCGTTCAAAATGAAAACTCATAGAACTCTCATGCATAATTAACTTGATTGGATTGGCACAGAAACAAAATGATGTTATCACGATAGGTTGTAAACCTCAACTCGTGTGCTAGTGATGATCGATAAGGTTTATTTGATTTGTTCTTGAAACCTTTCAAGACCATTAAGACTCCCACTGACTCCTTGACATATACGACTCTCTTGCCAAAACATTTCTTGACAAACAAATATTCAAGAGTTAGTGTAGCTTTTACCAAAACACTTCATAAATTGGTACTAGTTGGTCTTTGTCTTATCCAAGATATCACAACTTACCACATTTATTGAATGTTATAAACCTTCTTAATACTTTTTCACTCAATGCCACAATCTTAACTTTAAGACTTGTTTTGGAACGAAGTATGATTGACTTTTTGATTTAACCATTTCTTCAATTCTTGATTCCTCTTCTCGGACATACAATTGTACTAAGACTCTCTTAGAGGATCAATTGAGATATGGTTCTTAATCATTAAGACCTATCATAAAGCATAAAAGCTACTCTCCCTTCTTCTTAGAATGGAGAAACTTTTATCTTTCTGCCTTCTTGATTCTTCTTATTCGTTTTGCTATTGATTTAAACCTTTTTAATCAATTCCTCATTACACTTAATCTTGTAAGTATAATCATATTTACTAAACCTTTAGTAAATTATGACAAATATCTTTGTTACTCTTATGGTGAACTTTGATCAACACATAACTTTGTGTACTCGATCTCCTAGTCCTTCACTTGACTCTTTGTCAATGAATTAGTCTAATTTCCAAATACGAAATTTCTCATTCATCGTGCATCCACGTTGCATGATTCCAAGTTTCTGTCCAATTGAAACTTGGGCGATGAGAAACTCTCCCTATTTGGTAAATTCTCGACTTTTCCATAAACACCATAAATAAGAATCATATCCATTTGTTGTAGAAATATGCAAACACCAATTTTCATAACGATTTCATTGCAAGGAAATAAACAAATAAATAAGTCAAACGAAAATTTATTTTATTTATAAAAGCAGCGGAAAACATTTGTCCTTACAATGCAAAATCCATTGAAAACTATGTATTTCAAAAGAAAATTTCTAACAACTCTATCATAACTATCTAAGTTCAAAATCTAATCTTCAAGTCCATGCGATCAAGATCCATTCCTTGTGATTAGATTCTTCTTGCTCTTTCACCAAGCTTCCTTTCTTTTCACCGATCCTGCAAAACATTCAAATGCAATCTTATCACATCATGTATTAAGAATCAATGAATAGGAACTTAATGGAGTTAGATAGTGGATTTTACCTGAAGCGCAGCCATACTCTTTGACTCTCCCATCTTCTGGACTCTTCAGGCTCTTTTGGCAGACTTGTATCCAACGCCCTTTCTTTTGGCAGCAAACGCAGGTCGATTCTCCTAGAACGTCCTTGGAAGTATGGTCGGTTGACTCTCCCAACAAATACGCTCCATTGCTTCGCCAAATCATTTCTGATTCAGCAGCAATGAGCATGTAAGTTAGGTCAATGAGTTTGTCGTCATGATCCATCATATAATACTTTCTTTTGAACTCATTATATGATTCTGGAAGTGACTGCAAAACCCAATTCACAGCCAACTCATTCGGGAATGACACACCCAACATTATCAACCTATCAATGTGTGACTTTATTCCTAGAACGTGTGCACACACGGGTTTACCATCTTCATGTTTCATTTCCAATAGGGCTTTAGTGATGTTGAACCTTTCAATTTTTCGATCTTGTAGGTTAGGGAGAACAATTGGAGGAGGTGGAGGAAGTGAAGCATGATTTCTTGTTCCTCGATCGAATCGTGGAGTACCATCTTCATGTGGAATGCTTGTTCCAGGGGATTTGAGAAGATCATAGTTGTCGATCTTTGACATCTACAAAACGGGAGAAAAACAAATTCAAGTTAGTTGTAGATTGAGTCCTTAGTAAATCACCCAAATGAGATACTAAGGCTAGGACCCAACACAATATTCTACAACTCGGGAGAGGGATGCCGTAACCCTAATTGCAGAATATTTGAAGGTAAGTGAATGACGATTCACTAATTTCCACCACGAAAAACAAAAAGGAATTTAAGTTTTAAATCTATGAAAACTCCTAGATCCTTTGAGATTCATTGAACTTTCAATGGCATGTTTTAATCTCGATATGCCCCTCTTTTTTGTGACTGGGATGCCGAGGATCACAAAGCGGGTGTGAATAACCATGCAAACTTACATGGTGCCCTCACATGTTACAATCATCTATTCGATGTGCCGGTAAACCACACACGCTCCACCGAACTATGACAAACATTGAGTCACCCTTTGCTACCTTTGCTTAGAACCAATTAGTGTGCCGGTAAACCACACACGCTCCACTAACGTCTTCGCAAGGGCACAAAGTGTAATTTCATGGAATTGCATCAATTCACTTTTGCCTAAGTAACTAATATTGGGAATTTTATGAAAACATTTAGTTATTTTAGTAATTCATTATACTTATAATGGAAGGTTTCGTCCTATCCTACCCGTTCGGCTAACGACCCTCCACTAGTCAAGAGTGCGGTGGGTAAGAGTGGATACCCATTCAATCGCCATTTTATAGGCAATTTCCTTAAACACCCCTTATAGACTAGCTTCGTGAATGAGGCCTACTAACGGTAAGACTGACTTTTACTCATACATATATATAATGTTAGACTTTTAATGTTATATATATAGTATAGGATGTATTTTATGCTTTCAAAATACTAGGTGGTTAAATTTAATAATTATACTTTTAATTCAATTAAATTTTAAACCAAAACTTTTATGGATTTATTAAACTTCTTTTAATTATACACCTTAATTAATTAACAAAACCATAAGGATGTGATTTGAACTTTTTCAAAACTATACTAGAGTTTTAGAATTTAACATTCCTAATTAAACTTTTAATCAACTTTTAAATTCCAAAACTTGAGGGCAAGTTTCGAAACATTTCAAACTATTAGGGTTTAGAATTAAAATATGCATCAAAATTAAACTATTTAATCAAAATTTAAATTCCAAAACTTGAGGGCAAGTTTTGAAACCTTTTTCAAAACATTAGGGTTTCAACTATTTAAATTTCAAAACAACAAAACTTTTGGGGTTCAAATTTAAACTATAAAACCTAAAGGGCCAAATATGAAACTTTTCATAACAACAAGGATCAAATAACAAATAATTCAAATTAACATTTAATCACATAATTATCCATATTCGATGATTTCTTGCAAAATAATTTATCAATTTACTTAAAATAATTAATCAATTATCTTATAAGGAAACAATTATCTTATTAATTGATAAATATCTTCAGTTAGATTAAAATATAGTCAAATATATCATATAATCGGATTAATATTAATCTAACATGATAAGGTAATTATCCCAATGCAAAAACAGCAAGAAATCCTGAGATAAACACTATCTGACGCACCGACTCGCCGAGTCACCCTCTGGAACTCGCCGAGTAGGGCTGACTCGCCGAGTCCAAGAGTGACTCGCCGAGTCAGGTCAAACAGTGAGGCCAAAACACGATTTTCAGTTACATCAAGCATCAATACAATAGAAACCAATCATGTCTCAGATACCACTGATGGGTTTTGGTCATAAGACATCCTATGTGCTCATACAAACCCTAAAGCTTGGATCTAGGTTTCTCTATTGTACATACTTTGAATCCAAGACTATGAACCCTAATTTTAGCATATGGAAATCAGAATTCACATGTAAATAGGTTTAAGAACATACCTTGATTGTTATATAGCAATAACAATCCAATTCCTCCTTGAATTGACCTTGGAAAGCTGAGAGTCACAAGTGTCACTCCTCTGATGGCTTACAAACACCATAAGCAAGTGGAGAAGGTATAAAGAGAGAGGAGAGAGGTTAGAATTCGTCCTTAGGACCTCTTGGGAAGGGTTCACACGAATTCATGAGCCAAGGGGTGTTTATATAGGTGTAGAGATAGGGTTTCAGTCATTATCCTTATCTAGTTGCTTATCCACAAAGCAACCCATAAGATAATCCTTGAATCCTTATCATAGTCGAATTCTAAGTAATTATCACTTCAAATTCGTCCACCATATATATAAGATAATTCTTACCTTATTTTGTAACTATCACATAATTACAATTCAGCCCCTCTAGTTTAATTAATTACACTTGATCACAAAATTAATTCTTAATTAATTATTGACCAATATTAATTAAACAAATATGATTTCTCCTTTAATATATTATTTTTATAACATATTAATAAATCATATTATCCTCTCTCTCTCTCTCTATATATTTCTCCAATCAAGTTGCTTTGGTGAAGGCAACCCAAAAGGACCATGCACCATCGGGTCAAGTACATACCAAAATAGTTATTGACTTAGACACAAATCCAACACCATTAACATGATGATTATTGGCATAACACTTATGCTCCCACTAGCTTTGACATGTACTCAGAAATCAGCTGGACTTCTAGAAATCCATACTTTATTGACATTCTTACCAAAGTTCAAACTTTTGATACAAGATGCTTTGATAAAACTTTATCAAAATCACACACCTTTCCTTAGATAGCACACATGTGTGTCTAAAAAATTTCAGAACTATGAAAAGGGATGTCGTAATCACAGTCTCAATTGTTTAGACCTTTTCCATTCCTCACAAGTCCATGTTAGTGTGCCGGTTAACCACACACGCTCCACTAACGACTTTGAGAATGCAAATATCACAATTGCTATCTACTTAAAACCTTTTAGTGAAAGCGTTTCCTCTCCATCATTTTCATGAATCGGAGAGAAACCTTATGACACTTAGATTTTATGGTGTATGAGTTCCCGTCCTTGTGAATTTGTTAAAACCATAATCACAAGATAAGGTTAGTGACAAATCCAAACTCATATGGACTGAACTTGTGTAGCCTTAACTTCTTGCCACCTGGCAGCACAAGGGCCTGCCATTGCTTCCAAGTTGTTATGCAACCAATTGAGAACTCTCAGAACTCATATGCAAAGCCAACTTTAACTAGAATGGGCACAGAAATAGGAATATGTCAACACGATAGGTTATAAACCTCAAGTCGTGTGCTTGTGATAAACTACAGGTTTCCTTCTTGATTAGACTCTTTCAAGATCTTTTAGACTCCCACTGTCCTCTTGACATATAAAACTCTCTTGCCAAGACCCATCCCTTGACAAACAAATATTCAAGAGATAGTGCAGATTCTTATCAAGACAAACACTTCACACAATTGGCCTAAGTTGGTCTCTATTTTATCCAAAACATCACAACTTACCAATTTCAAATGTACAAGAGTAGGAAACATTTTACTCTTACATTTGACAAGTGTTAATAAACCTTCTTTAAGACGTGTCACTCAAATTACAATCTTGGAGTATGACTCTAAGACTTGTTTTGGAATGAAGTATGTATCACCTTCTTGATTTAACCATTTCAATAATTCATAATTTCTCTTCTTATCCATAAGAATGCACTAAGATGTCCCTAGAGGATGAATTGTGATATGGTCTCACAATCATTAAGATGATCATAAAACATGATACTAAAGTACTCTCCCATCTTTACAGATTTGAGAAACTTTTATCTTTCTGCCAAATTTGATTCTTCTCATTCGTTCTGCCATACATCGAAACTTTTCCAATGCTTCAGAATTATACTTAAACTTGTAAGTATAACCATATTTACTAAACTTTAGTAAATCATGACGAATAGTCTTATCAATCTTTTGTGGTGGACTTGACCAGTGCACAAGAATGTGTACCCAATCCCTTAGTCCTTCACTTGACTCACGTATACATGTGAACAAGGAATTAGTCTTAATTTTCCAAAGATGAAGATGTTCATTCATCATACTGTACAACTTGCATGATTCCAAGTTTCGGTCCAATTGAAACTTAGGTGATGAGAATCTTTCCTTATTTGGTAAATTTAGACACTACCACAAATGAAAGAATCAAATTCACATTTCCATTATTGCTAGAAACATACAAACATCAATTTTCCATAAATGCCATTGCAAGGAGATATAAAATAAAACACAATTTTATTTATTTATTAAAACTGCGAAAAAACTATTTCCTTACAATGTAACTTTAAATGTAAAGTTTGCTATTACATATTTCCTAGAAATCTATCATAACTCCTAAGTAGCAGCTCAAGAATCCGATCTTCGAACCATGCGATTGAAATCCATCTTCGCGATCAGATTCAGCATACTCTTCTTTTAAGTTTCCTTCCCTTTGCTTGATCCTGCCAAACATCAAAATGTAACCGAGTCACATTTTGTATTAAGAATCATCAATAAGGAACTTAATAGAGTTAGATAGTGGACTTACCTAAAGTAGATTCAAACTTTTTGACTTGACCTTCTCTCAGATCTTTCAGGTAGTTAGGGCAGCTTCGCAACCAATGCCCCTTCCTTTGGCAATAGAACCATATGGACTCTTTGGTAATGGTACATGGGACTATCTCAGACTTAGACTTTCTCTTTACCATTTAGTCAATCGAGTTGACTATGGCCGATCCCTTTCCATTGGGAAGAGAAAGCTTTTCTGGATATCCAATGTTACCATTGTCAATATCCATGGAAGTTTGAGAAGTTGATATTCTGATCAAATTTGCTTTACCAGTCCTCCAAATTATTGATGATTCAGCAGCACCAAGCAAATAGATAATATTATTAAGGGTCATGTCATAGTCTGTTTCATAGTAGTCCCAAAGGAAACTCACTATGTGACTTAGAAAATGATTGAACAACCAACTTTCTCAAGACTTTGACACCCAACTCTCCCGACTTGTCAATATGTGACTTCATCTCCAGGATGTGAGCACACATAGACCTTGCTTGCAATTAGGGCTTGAGTGACCTTGAACTATTCAAGAACTTGTGGGTTAGGGAGAATAATTGTAGGAGGTGGAGGAAGAGAACTATAATTTCCATTATCCAACCACGGAACATCATCTTCATTAGGAAAGCTTGTTCCATGAGATTTGGAAAGATCATAGTTGTCTGAACCAGACATATACAATGGGAGAAATTCAAGTTAGTTGATTTAAAGTCCTTAACATAACACCCAATATGAAATATTAAGGCTAGGACCCTACACAATATTTTATAACTTGGAAGAGGGATTCCGTAATCCAAGCTATAAATATTTGAAGGTACGCGAATGATGATTCACCAATTTCCACCATGAAAAACGAAATAATTTATTAGGTTTTAATTGGATTTGAAACTCCTAGATCTTTTGAGATTCATTGAACTTTTCAACAGCATGTTTCAATCTTGATTGTGTCCTCTCAGGTTTTGTGACTGGGACGCCGAGAATCACAAAACAAGGTGTGAATAACCATGCAAATATACTTGGTACCCTTAATATTTATCACTTAATCGATGTGCTGGTTAACCACACGCACTCCACCGATCCTATGATAAACATTAAGTTACCCTTTGCCTACCTTGTTAAATCCAGGTTAGTGTGCCGATTGACCAGACACGCTCCACTAACGATTTAAGCAAAGTGCAAAGTGTAATTTCATGGGTTAGCACCAAATTCACATTTTCCTAAAGTAACTAAGATTGGGAATTTATAAAAGGTTTAGTTACTTTATATTTATCATTATACTTATAATGAAAGGAGAATTATAGTCCTTGTCCTACCCGTTCGGCTAATGACCCTCCACCAGTCAAGGAAGCGGTGGGTGAGAGTGGACACCCATTAAACTGCTATTTTATATGCAGTAACCTTATACCCCCTTATAGACCGACTTCGTGAATGAGGCCTACTAACGGTAAGACTGACTTTGTTCTTATGCATATATATATATATATATATATATATATATATATATATATATATATATATATATATATATATATATATATATATATTATTCACTTATAATACTATAAAGTATAAGAGTTGAATTTTAACTTTTAAAATTCTAAGGGTTTAACTTGGAATTAAAGTATTCATGAGGGGAAACTTTACAAATTCCAAAACTTGAGGGCAACTTTTGAACTATTCAAAAACTTTTGGATTTTCATAACTTATGAGTTTAATTGAGGTTTTAAAAACTTTAATGAAGAGACTCTTGAACATCCATAACTTGAGGACAAGTTATGGAGTTCATAAAACAAAAAGACTCTTCAATTGTGTAACCTATGCATTTTAATGAATCTTTAAGAGAAATGACTTTTGGTAATCCATAAATTGAGGACAAATTATGGACTCCATTAAAATACATTTAGATCAAGAATTAACTAACAACCAATTTGCAAATAATTCCTATGATCTACCAAAACTCATAAGTATATGAACAATCATATCAACAATTTCAAGAATTACATAAACACACATAAAACTTGAAAATTTGATAACACCTTAAAATTGGTTTACCATAATCATTACCACATAAAAAACAGGTTTTATAAGTCCAAAACAGTTTAAGGTAATGATTCTAGACCAATTCTAGCCTTAAAACTCGAAGATATGCTGTCAGGGGGTCCAACTCGTCAAGTGCATGAACCAACTCGACGAGTTGGATGAATTTAGGCATGGACTCGTCGAGTCACTTAATGGACTCGGCGAGTCAACTGTCCACATAGCATACAAACTTCGATTTTCATCAATTTGCATCAAGTATAAAAGAAAACAAGTCTAGGCTCTGATACCACTGATGGGTTTTGAGCATTCTACCACTTCTGTGGTGTACATGCAACCCTAAAAACCTTGGATCTATGTTTTCTCTATTATACATGCAAATATTTGATATTCCAAGATTTTAATCCTAACTAGCATGATATAAAGCAACTATACCACAAAAGCCTAGTTAGATGACATACCTTTTGATGTACCTTGAAGTCTTGAACTTTAAGAGCTTAGCCTCAATAGTGTGGAAGCCTTAAGTGGAATCACAAATCACCAAAACACCTTGGAAAACTTGAGAGAATAGTAATCACACTAGAAATTGGCCCACTCTTGTATCCTCACACACTAGTGTCATTTCATGTGCCAAAGACCTCTTTATATAGTATGGAGGATTAGGGTTTCCTCCATGTAAACCCTAATACCCATGACCTTTCATTTACATAGGATCCATGGGTTAAAAACTTCATGGACTATCCATGCAAGCTTAGTCCAACCTAAATGAACTTGGCCTATACTATATATAAGAGTCCATATTTAATTAGTTCCTTTTGATCACTAAATTAATTCTTGATCAATACTAATTAAATAATATGATTCCATATTAATATATTAGAACTTATAATATATTAATATAAATCATAAACATACTATTCTCAAAAGACTATCCATATAAATTGTTCCGGTGAAGTGCAACCCAAATGGACCATGCCAAATCGGGTCAAGTACATACCAATCATAATTATGGACTTAGACACTAATCCAACAATTTATTGGACCATTTCGAGTAGTGCCCAGGGTAGGCAAGCTGTCCTACCGATTGGATTTGTCTGAGGAGCTTAGTCAGATTCATAGCACCTTCCATGTTTGTCATCTTCGTAAGTTTATAGTTGACGATTCAGTGGTGGTCCCGTTAGGTGACATACAGGTTGATAAATGCCTAAATTATGTGGAGAGACCGGTGGCTATTTTGGATAGGAAGACGAAGGCCTTTCTCAGCAAAGTGGTACCCTTAGTCAAGGTTTAGTGGCAGCATCGGAAGGGTTTCGAGTGGGCTTGGGATCCAAATGCGGATATGTAAGAGCACTATCCATACTTATTTACAGTCGAGGATGTCGAGGTTGAAATCTATTCAAGTGGGGAAGAATTATAACACCTAGTCTTGAGGTATGGTTATATTTTCATTAAAGGTTAAATTCAAAATAAACCACACTACAATGGGCCTAGGATAGTCTCCTACGTTGAGCATGGGAGGAAGTTAGATATGGGACTTAGGTAACTTACGTAGGCGTAGGTTTACTTACACGTGACATAGAAACTCATAACCAAAAACCTAATATTGGGGGTTTGAGCCCTATTTAAAGGCTCTAACCCTTTGAGGTCCTTTCCGTTCTCAACCTCTACCCTCCTAAACGACCTCCTTAGAAACCTTAATCCCCATGTGTGAGTTTTGAACCTTTAGATTGTTTTGTGTTCACTTTTGAAGGAAGAAGAGCATTGTGGAACCACTTGGGAACTCAAATCAGCATAGATCCAGAAGTTTTATCGACTCATCCATCTCCAGAAGGAATAAATTTTCCACCTTTATGTTTTCTTGTGTTACATATAGTTATCCTTTAGAATTTTATGCGTTTGTCCCCACAACCTTGGTTCTTATGAGTAAGAGCTACTACAGACCATTAGAGTACCATTTCCATACGTTTTTAGGGTTGTTAAGTCATAAAAATGAGAGCATGGTCACTCTCATCCATCTATGCATGTGTTCTTGAGCAAAAGATGACTTTGTAGAACTAGGTTTAGGGTTTGTTCTCCTTGTGGTCATGAAAATGGATAAAGTTAGAGACTGTTGACCATTTATTTTGACCAATTTTGACTAGAGTTGACTGTTGACCATTTACTTTGACCAACTTTGACTTTAGGTTAAACTGAGGATTTTGGGTCATAGATTGTGACTTGAACCTTGTTTGTTGTATAGGTGACTCGTAGAGCCGGTTGTTGGATCTATGATCAGTTCGGTTATCTTTTAGACTATGAGGTGAGTTTTCTCACTGTACTCGTGGGTCCAAGGTACCAATGTCGGCCACTAGATTGTGTTATGTATCCTTATGGATAGGATGTTGCTATGTTGTAGTGATCAGTTAGATTGGTAGATTTGTATAATTACTTGAACTTGTTGGTCATTGATTATTGCTTGCATATGTCGACATTGTATTGTTGGGTTGAGGCGATCCTGCTGTATTTTGAAGCCCAGGATATCACGACGGTCCAGTTGATACTGTAGGACTAAGGGAGCAGTCCAGCTTATGATGTAGGCTCAAGAGCGGTCCGGTTTGTTTCGGAAGGCTCAGGTGGCGGTCCAACCTTATGTTGTAGGCCTTGTATGCATACATTGTATATGTGTTATGTGTAGGGTATATTTGGGAAAATCACTAAGCTTTGGCTTACAATTGTTACTTTCATGGTTTCATGTACATCATATAATCGGGCCAAGGCAAAGGCATGATCGTACACATCCTCCTACTAAGTTATGTTTTTGAGAGATTTTGATACTATGTTGTTATGGAGTGTTTGAAAACAATGATTTACTATCTATGGTTTTGTGGAAATCTTTTATAAAAATGAAAAATTATTTCATCGTTTTTGGGATGTTACAAATGAAGATCGACATGGCAACATACGTGGCTAAATGTGTGACTTGTTCAAGAGTTAAAGCACAACATCAGAATCCATATGGAAACTTGGAGCCTTTACCAGTACCCATGGGTAAGTGGGATGACCTTACAATAAATTTCATAACCAAGTTTCCTAATACAAGAAAAAGCCATGACATGATTTGGGTTATAGTAGACCAGTTAACAAAGAATGTGCACTTCATAGCCACACGAGAGACATGGTCTATGGAGAAGCTGACAGGAACCTATGTAAAAGAGATTATCAAAGTTCATGGTGTACCCTTATCGATTGTATCAGATAGAGACATTTGATTCGCTTCAAGATTCTATAAGAGTGTGCACAAAGAGATGGTTATGAAATTGTGTTTAAGTACAGCATATCATCCACAAATCGATGGATAGAGTGAAAGAAATATCCAAACATTGTAAGATATGTTGCGGGCATGTGCATTAGAATTCGTTGGTAGTTGGGATGACCACTTACCATTAGTAGAAATTGTCTACAAAAATAGTTATCATTCAAGCATCAAGATGCCTCCTTATGAAGAATTATATGAAAGAAAATGTTGTACGCCTTCTTGCTGGCTAGAAGCAGGAGAAAAACACTTTAGGGTGCATGAAATCATTCAACAAACTATAGATAAAGTAAAGATCATCCAAGAAAGAATGCTAGCTGCTAAAAGTCGTCAGAAAAGCTATGCAGATCGAAGACGTTGACCTATGAATTTTAAGGGCGGTAATCAGGTGTCACTTAAAGTCTCTCCATGGATAGGACTTATCAGATTTGGTAAACATGGGAAGTTAAGTCCTGATTTTATCAATTCGTTCAAAGTACTTTAGAATATAGGTAATCAAGCGTACAATCTTGAGTTGTCAATTGAATTAGAACGTATTCATAAGATCTTTCATGTTGGTTACTTACAAAAATGCTTGGGAGGAGAAACCGATATGATTCCACTTTTGGAGTTAACAGTCAATGAAAATAATAGGTTAATCTAAGAACCTTAAGTGATTGTCAATCGTTAAACGAAGAAGTTGTGACACAAGATGATTGATTTATTACTTGTGCGATGGAAGCATATTGTAGAGTTGAACCTTACTTGGGAAATATAAAATGACACGAAGAGTCATTATACACATCTATTTGTTGATGTATGATTCCATGACGAAATCATCCTAAAAGGGTGTCAATTGTAACATCCGCGTTTTTTTCATTACGTCAAAATGTTCTTACTTACATTAGATGTTAATGTAATTTTCTTATAATTAACTAAACAAGAATTCTTCTTACACGATATTTGTTTATGTAAATGTTATTAACAAATGTGTTAAATAACATTTATAATTAAAAGACTATTCATAATAAATAATCTATATGAAAGTTGTAGTAGTCGTGAATACGAACCTATGAATATAAAGAACGTCGAGAACATGGTTCGTACAAGGAAATTATGATTTTTCAAAGTTATGTACTACATCAGTATTTGTTATAAAATACAAAACGAAAATATATTACTTTTAACCAAAGTGATGTAAAAGAAAATTCTAGTACAAGTAAATCTGAAATCGTGAGTATAAAGAACGCCAAAATTTATTGTCTTATGAAAAAGTTATGATTATTCAAATATATAACATGTCTAGTCCACTTATAAAATATGAAGTAAAAATAGATTATGAATTAGACATTAAGTTCTAAATGAAAGTTGTAGTACATGAAATAACGTAACCGGAGATATAAAGAAATGTCGAAAATGAAGCATGTATGCGAAAGTTACAATTTCTCGAAGAAAACAAGAAAATGTTTGGCAGCTACAAACCCCCTTTTATCGGGTGCACCACAAGCTGCCACATGGCAGCTACTGGAGCTACAAGCCCCAGTGGTAACTGTGATGATGTAGTATCACTAGAAAGTGCCACATATACTTGCTTTTTGAGATTTTTTTTTTCTATAAATAGCCTTCGACCTCTCCTTCATTTTTCGTCAATTCCTTGTCTCAACCCTTGAGATTTCAATCCCTCGTGATTTGATTTCTTCATTCTTACAAGGATTTTTGTGAGGCGATGCAAAGTTGGAAAAACTCAACGAAAGAAGTATTCAACATTGAAGTTACGCACGTAGAATTTATGAGTTTCTATTAGAAGATCTCGTAAGGTGAGTTACACTTACTATGCTTGTTAAGTGTAATTTCTATTATTGTACATTGTTGTTGTTACGAAGCTATAAATAAGATTTATCAGTAATATCAATTATAATGGTGGTTGGCCTACTTACAGGCTTGGTGTCAGTGCAAGTTCTTAGTGAGGTGTTTGAAGTAGAATTTCGAAACAATATATTTATATACCAATCAAATCCTACATTCAATATGATCTTACATAGTCATTCCTTATTTTGATAGAACTTGGTATTCTTTGGGAATAATGAAGAATCTATGAAATAGTTAATATAGTCTTGAATAATATAAACGAAGACTAAAACTTAGTAATATTTGTATTTAAGTTATTTAAAAGGAAATCAAAAGTTTTAGACAAAGAGCTAAACTACTGGCAAATCTACCACCTTTAATCAGGTGAGTGTGTAGTTACTTTCATGACACACAATCTTAATAAAAGTATTTGTTACTCAAAAGATTAAATGTGTACCTTGTATTGTGAGTGCGTAGTTACTTTCATGAACCTGATTTTAATAAAAGTACTTAGTGCTTAAAATATTAAATGTAAATCGAATGTTTACCGTTTGTATTCTATGTTAAATGTATACCATGTATTATGATAGTATTGCATAACCAGTAAATTTGTATTGGAAGTTAATTACATGATATTGTTTAATTATAAAGTAAGACTTATAAATGATATTTAGTTCAAATTAGGCTGAATAATAAGTAGTCTCATTCTCAAGTAATGTGTAAGATTGAAACAAAATGTAGTATTTTGTCTCTTTCAAGACAACCATTTGGGTGTGTTTGGATTAGACAAGAAGTGGGTATGTCTGAGTCATCTACTAGAGTAAGATGACAATATTTGATTATTCTAGACCGTCTTTTGAATTAAGTTGTTAGTATGGATTTATAACCCACAAAAGTAGATGACATAAGATATCATATTTATCAAATACTCTAATGTTTGCATTGCCTTTATGACTTAACACCAACGAAGGAATCCCCTAGTTGTGTAGTCAAACTGTTGCTCAAGACGATTCATTAGGTAAGGTGATTATTGCAGATGATCGTTGATTGAGATTTGTAAGAATCCATTGGGCTAGGTAACCATGGGTAGACTATCTTATAAATATCTATGTTGGACTATATATCTATATTGATTGGTAATGTTTGTTTTGTTGGATTATTAATATGATTTATTATCATTATAATATTATGGGATTGAGAACCTTATGTGTCTCACCAGGTTTTCAAACGTGACCTACTTAAATTATATGTATCACATGTATTGGTACTAAGATTATTGGAACTTGAATAGGATGTCGAGTGAATAAACAAACACGTAATAGTATTCAGGACTGATATATCTTTACGTTATAACATATTTGTATATTAATTATGACATCCTTAATGTTTTTGGTATTTTGTTTGTTATTTCAAACTGTTTTATTAAACTCTGATTTTCCATAACAAAAATAATATAATGATATTTAAAGCATAAAGAAAAAAAATTATTTCCTTTTATTAGTGTAATGTTCTTAAATTAGAGTGTCATGACCAGGAGATTGGACATAAAACAGATGAAGTATTAAACAAACTAGATTATGAACCGCGTAAAACGCGGAGAACATATAAAAATGTACATATAAAGGTATAAAAAATTGTCACTATAAAAAAAATAAAGTAACAGAAACAGACTTAGCATTATTGGTAACATTGAAATGTCTGAAAAAATAAAAAAAACAATGGAACACCTAAATATCTATAATCATTGAAGGATCTTTTTGTAGACATAACTTTTTGTTTTATTAGTTAGATGACCGTCCTTGTCATATATGAGTAAATTCAATCCTTTTTCACTTGTGACGCGAGAAACAAAAAACATATAACTGACAATGAGTGAAGACGGGCATACGCAAGTATAATCCAACATTTGATAATTATTGTCATTGACTTTTGTTAATGGCCATAACAAAATAAACAACTATGGGGAATTGTCTCCGCTAAAAACGGAATGAGATTCTTTTATTAGACGGAGTTAATTTCATGCAAAGTATATAAGTAGTCTCATTAAAGAATCTAGCATATATGATTCAGGCTTCAATGTCTTCCAATCCTAAGAATATGTAATCTAGTACCATTGCATAGTCCTTTGGTTTGCTCAATATTACGAAGTAGCATGATTGGAACACCTATTTTTGGTGTAAGTTTATGGTTGGAAATTCTAGTTGCCTTAAAACCATTCAACACAACTGAAGAGTAGATTGATTCCTCAAAAAAATCTAGTAACTCTATCTCACATAAAGAATTTGAACTCATATATGTTTTCCCTTCATCTTTCATCAATCCTAAAATGTAGTCATTGGTAGCATCAGATTCTTCATTTGTAGGTACCAAAATAGCTTTATCCTGAAAATATGATGGATCATTAAGATGGTTTTCAAATGATGGATAAATGGTGGAAACAACTGAATGAATATGGTCACCTATAGAGCGAACAACAACGTCTTCTGGAAATCCAACTTCAGCTTCACCATCATTAGGGCCACCAATATTACCTTCACTAATTTTAAGAATTCACTCATCAAATGCTTTTGTCTCATCCAAATCATTAGTTAGACAACCAAACTAAAGCCTCATGTTTACGGTTAAACGTAAAACTTTACATTCACGCCTTAATTCAATAGGGGAAACTAAACAATTTACGATATACCTAAATAATCAAATGCATATGAACTCGATAACATTAATTGAAAATGTTCAAGGTTTAATGTTAGAAGTTTGATGTACAATTTAGGAATTGAATTTAGATTTACTACAATTCAAAGTTCATTGTCTGTTTTGGATGATTACTCAAATTACATTGCTAATCTCAGTGGGGGTCACAAATATGGTTGATGGTCTGATCTTTTGTTCGATGTGATGTGTTCGTCTCAATCATGAAATCAATTTGGATAGTCTGCAAACCATGTGTTGAGTAACACCTAAGTGAAACATTTTAACACATTTAAAACAACATAAATCTATTACCTTGCATGGGATAATTAGGTAGGGCCAATCAACTATTACAAGAAGAACTTATTACAGTAAATTAAGAACATTAGGTTCTAAATATGCAACATTGTTTTGTATATTGATCACATTCTTTCTGGTAAAAAAATCCTTTAAAGGTTTCCTGGTAATGATCATTAGAAAGTACAAAACATGTCAAATAACATTTTAGCATTATTACATAAGTTATTTCATATGCTATTTTGAGAGCATCAAAATGGTGTGTAAGCTACTAAAATGAATAAAGATTTTGAATAAATTGGGTTAGTCAAAATTGAGTTTTTCTTTTTCTTGTTCGGGTTGTCATATCAGGATTTTATCCTTTTCCAAAAAGATTTCTCCACATATGTTCATCAAAGTAGACATTCAAGGAATCTACCTACAGTTAAAGAATTCTAAAAAAGTTATTTTTTTAAAAGTACGATGTTATTAATGATTTTTTTTTTTGCAAAGTTCAACGCTATTAATGAAATTCACTTCCAGAACACTGTGGTACAAATGAGCTTCAATGTAGGAAAATTTGAAATGTTTCAATATCATCTAAAAATAATCCAAAATAATATTTTTTTTAAAGTACAATGCCGTTAATGAACTTTTTATTATTTTTTTTTTTTGCAAATTTCAATACTAAAAACAAATTTTCCCTAGAAAGTTGTCATATTAATGACCTACTAATTAACATTTAAATTTATATATTACATAAATGGTTCACTTGTGAACAAAAGTACATAAATGGTCCATATTTGAAATGTTTTTTTTTACATAAATGGTCTATATGCGAAAGAAAATGAAAATACACTTTCCATTAACAAAATGTTTTCAAAAAAATTCTATTAATGAGCTCTAATGTGCATAAAAAATAAAGCTTTTCTAGATTAGCCAAAAAGAATACGAAAAACTCCTTTTTTGAAACTACGATGCTATTAATGAAATTTTTTGCAAAGTTTAATGCTATTAACGAATATTTTTTTTCCAGAAAACAATCCTATAAATGATCTTCAATATACAAAAAATGTAACTTTCCATATCAACTAAAAATAATTCAAAAAAGTCATTTTTGTAAGAGTACGATGTATGAACTTCTTTTTTCTTTCAAAGTTCAATACTAAAAACAATTTTTTTTCTTCAGAAAATGTCTTAATATAAGGTTAAAAGAGCATATTGTAAAATACTTATCAATCTACATGACCCAATAAGGCATATAAATCATGCCTCATTTTGTAATGAATTCCAACGCCCCACAATGTGGAATCCTCTCAGTGGCAACATTCCAGAACTCAGACCACATTGGATAATCAATATGAAGAGAAGCTGCAATAAAAAATAATAATTGTCACCATCTTATACAAATATTATAGATTATTGGAGTGTTAGATAGCGTAATAACTTGCCAACAAAAAAAATACAAACACCTTGTAGACATCACATGTACAACATTTAATAAAAATACGAAAAACGTTATAAAAAATAAACTATATATATGATATCTCTTCTAAGGTACATATGATTATTGAAATTAATGCCAACAAAAAGCTTCAATATTTAAGTGGCTCTAAATACAACTACCCTCCAGTTTTAGGGCCCTTGACTTTACCCCACTCCCAAGCAGAAACGGTCCCTCAAATACTCTAAAAAACCTGAAAGATTAAAATATACACACAAAAGGATGAAAAAGGTAAAATGAACTTTCAAATATAACAACAATATTTTATAGACAATACTACAAACAAGCTAGAAACATGCAAATAGAGATGAAAGAACATCATAATTAGATTAACACCATACACTCATTTAGTCTTATCTTTCTTCTTCCCTTATAGGAGTTTATAAAACATTTTCTATTATATGATGGATTTCTGAATTACTTTTTTAAGATATGTGAGGTTGCAAAGAATGGAACAACAAAGAAATGGAATGAATATGTAATCCTAAAAGCAAGATAATAGAATAAGTAATTCCATTCCCAAAACATGTTTGTGAGGAATGGAATGGAACATAATGAAAATTTCATACGATTTTTATGTTATATATTGCAACATAATTATAAAAATAATCCTTCACATATCTTTGTTTAGTTATTATTATGTAATTAAAAATGATTTATATTGCAAGTTTTATACTAATTTCTTCTCTTATTGCTGAGAAAACCTTGATGCTCACAATGTTCCCAACCCTATTTTCAAGAGTGTATGGTGTACCTATTTATCCTTGAGAAAGTGAACTCAATAAGAAGATTCAAACTAATTAAACAAAAGAATAAGGTTGTGAAAGGTTCTTATTATGCTCCTCGACATGCCCAGACAACGCAAGTTAACAAAAAAAAAACATGCTAATTAACCAAGATTAATCAATCCCCAACATTTTCCAATAAGATTTATCGATGTAATCTATTTACATGGTATACTAAAAGTTTGTCTTTTCTTTGCTATTGAGTCTAAAAGATGTTTTTTTATAATATTAAAAAAGGATAGGTGAATAACTTATTTCTGAGATCCCAATTTGTATCTTTAAAAGATGTTTTTTAAATAATTCAAAACACATATCACCATTGGGTTTTGCAGAGTTGTAGAATATATGGATCACTCACTGGTATAAGGGTTTAAATTCCATCTCCAAATCCAGGAAGGGATCCATTCATGACCTGGTAAGCCACAACAAAATCATTGACTAAATGCATATATGAAAATGTAAAAATAAAAAAGAAAATCGACATATGCAAATTCACGACCTAGTGGACATATCTTCCAAATCGAAACTATGGATAAGAAGTAGCGGTACTGCTGTGTCCATCATTTTGCTCTCTAGATATCTATAACTTAAAAAATCAAAATCAACAGTATCATAAAAACAAAAATAGAAGCAAATTTAGAAAATGTAACCATTATGGATTTAAACTTAAATCGAAAGGTTTTATAGATTGGAACTTCATAGTTGAAACAGAATAAAAGAAACATAATCTAAAATGTACCCAAAATCGATCTAAACTACGATCAAATTAAAGTAGAATCCAAAGAAATTTATCTCTATATCATTCCTCCTTCTTTCATGATGATCGAACACAAGACTGATCAACACAGATCGAAGCCCACATATATTTTATTTCTTCTTTCCCTCATTTTCTTTCCCACTACAAAACTTAGGTTAGATAAATTATGTAAAGAAAAAAGGGAGAGATGGTAGGGGTACTGGTAATGAGAGATGGGGCGAGACATTGTTTCATTTCATTTTTGGTGAGATTTAATTGTAATTAATAAAATTCTTAATTTAATTAATTTTATTTTTGGTGAGATTTAATTGTTATTAATAGAATTCTTAATTTAATTCATACTATTTTCTGTGAGATTTAATTGTCATTAATAGACTTCTTAATTTAAAATGTAGTATATATTTTATAAAATTTGTGGACAAAAATAAAGAGGTTGACAAAAATGATGTCAGCAAATAATCTAAAGGTGAAAAATATAGAATTGAAATACAATCAATGGCCCTGATTTCTTCAATTTAGAATTAAAGGTTATCTTTTAATAATATTTAAAGATTCTATTAAAATGAGAGAAATTTATTCACGTAGCAGGTAAAAAAAGCTTTATTTCGTTTCATTTTCAACATTAGATCTAATTAGGTCTGTAATGCTCTTTGAGTTAGAACTAGAACAAATTCAATCGATACATATTTATAATCATGTAATTCTTTTTTATATTTGAAAAGTTATTAAAAAAAAAAAAAGCTTATCTAATAATAAAAAGGTATAATAATGGGTAGCAATAATGAGAAATTGGTAAGCAATTGTGGAGCAATCACCTTCTCCATCAGTGATGACTATTCTTATTTGGAACCAACCTCATGGCCATTATCAATGTCACCTTCTTTTGTTGCCATGCACTACAAATTGTTTAGACGAATGGAAAACGAAATCTTAGAGGTAAAACCGTCTTTTTATTTTTTTATTAACATATGTTTTGAATAATTTATATTTTATAGGATTTACAACATTAAATCATCCGGATTAAACAGTTATCAACCTTTTGTTAAAGTTTACTTAGGTTGTAAGTTGCAACAAAATTTTCCACTATAAAACCCCAAGTGCTCCCCTTCATCTTGTTTCCATCTCTCTAATCAATCATTACTTTCCTCTATATATCCTCAAACGATGTCCTGGTATTTGGTTCTCAATCTAAGCCTTTTGCTACTAATTCTAGCCACGCCATCCTTGGAAGGTGGTCGGCTGTCATGTCTGCTAAATAATAAATCATGTTCACTTATAGAGACAGAAAAAGAACAAGATGATGGCACAACATGGGCAGTTCTTGTTGCTGGATCAAACGAATACTATAATTATAGACATCAGGTGAATACATATATAGATCACTATGAATATCTATATATAGTATGATCATATATTTGTTTTTATTTTTCATACTATACGTTATAGTTTAGTACTTTTGTCTCATGTTAGGCAGATGTTTGTCATGCATATCAAATATTGAAAAGAGGAGGATTAAAAGATGAAAATATTATAGTGTTCATGTACGATGATATTGCACATCACGAGAGTAACCCAAAACCTGGAGTAATAATAAACAATCCCAAAGGACACGATGTCTATGCTGGAGTTCCTAAGGTACAATTTTATTTTTCCTGTATTAATATTATTGTTATTGTTATTTTCATAACTATATAGAAAAGAATTTATGTGGACCATATATTATGTGAAAGATTCGATCTAAGCGCATTATTTTACCTTTTTCCTCATTAATTAAATTTGATTGGGTTATACTGGAAACTTCCTAATGGAAGCCACTTTCATTTAAGCAAAATAAAAAGATAGACTTGATCAATCGTGTTTTTTTATTATTGATTTATTGTTGTAACGGTTGATGTTTATTTACCTTTACAAAATGATTTAATTAAAATGTTTTAAAATTACTTATATGTAGTAATCATTGAATATACCAATAAGAGTTATTTTAATTATTAAGATTCGTTTCGTAAATCTTTATTAAATATTTAACTACTGCTTAGACTTAATTATTAAAACATGTACCTAATTGAATTACAAATTTATGTGAAATCAAATATCAAGAAGAAACTTGCTAATGAGGTTTATGGACAAGTAAAGTTTTTGTGCAATATCTTTTTAATTTTTTTCTTAAATGTTCTCGTAAATACATTTTTGACAAATAATAGTTGAAATTAATTTATAAGAAAATTTTATATTTGAAAAAGACTTGACCCAAATATTAATTTTTAATTTTTAAATTTCAGCAATCTAATTAAAAGTACAACTAATATAAATTGTATCAATCCTTGAAAAAATTATGTTTTATTTAAATGGGATCTTCGTAGCGTCATATAGAAGGGATGTGTTTGGAACAAATTGTAAATAGTCCAATAAAGTCGCGACAAATAAAAAAAAGAATTACGTTTAAATAAAGTATATTTGCTTTCAAATGTCTTTAAAAATAATTATGGCAGTTAGACGTTGCCAAAAGGTCTGAAAGCTAAAGACCAAGAGCAGTCTTTAGATGCAATTATTATTATTATTTTTATTTTAAATAAAGATGGATTTAACTCAAAGCTAATCATTTCGGTTTTAATAAAGCCTTTTGAAGTGAGATGACAATATCATATAATTAAAAGCCGCTAAAAGGATATGTATATTAGAAATTCTGTCATTTATTATTCAAATCAAATACTCCCTTGGTTCCAAATTAATTGTCTATTTTTAACTTTTTAAGTTTTTATTTTCAACTTTAACCTTAAATATTTTTATTTATATTATATATTACTTGATGAAACTTATAACAATGAAAAAACAATTAAAATACAATCCATTCATATATTTTGCATCAAGTGTTATCTAACAAAAAGAAAAATATTTAAAATCAAAGTTGAAAAATAAATACTGGAAAAGTCAAATGTGGACAATTAATTTGGGACATAGGTAGTAGAACAAAACTGAAGAAGTAGGGATGTCAACGAGACCAAACGGGAGCGCTAATAGTTGCCCACCCCCGAAATCAGTTATTGCCCCCGCCCCCATTCCCCCGATTTATAGACTATTTTTTTTTGTCAAAAATATTTATTATATTTTGGGCTAAAAAACTATTTTTCATAACTTTAAAAGCTTAAAATCTAGTTTTTTAACAGCTAAAAAATTAAAAATCCAACATTACAAATTCAACATTACAAAACGACAAATCCAGTAAATTTACAAATATAAAATACGACAAATCGAACATTACAAAAAAAAAAAAATACGATATGTCCAAAAATATATGATCAATTCACTATCCAATCATCATATGCTATGAAGTGGAAGAAAGTCAAGAAATCATAAAATTAGATAATGTATTGTCTATAAATATTTGTATATTAAATATATATATTTAAAATAAATATACAAATGAGCCCCCGTGGGAGTACGGGACGAAAATACTCACTTCCGCCCCCGATCCCGAAAATAAAAGAGGGTTTAATCCCCCGCCCCAGTATTTTTTTTAAAATTAATCCTGTACGGAATCTAAATCCCACAGAAAATCCTTAAACCGAAGTTATGTTTGGAGTTTAATAATAGAAGGAAAAACCACTAAAGAAAAAAAAAGATAATCAAAAAATAAAAGAGAAACAAAAACAGAAAAACATATTTTAGAGTAAGTTACAGTTTACATACATGTGGTTTAAAAAAGTTGTATAATTGGTCCTTTCGTCCAACTTTGTAAGAGAATCTTCGTTAAATATAAGTAAAATGACCGTTTTATCTTTGCTTTTTGATTTTTTGTTTTTTGTTTTTTATATTGCTTTATTATTTTATTTAGACACCAACCGTCATTATCCACCATTCACCACCATCTTTTTCGGTCATCTTCATTAGCAATATTTCAGTCAAAATTTATTTTCCGCCCTCATTAGGATATAATTACACATAAAATTTTACAAATATAGAAATGTCTAAAAAGTATAAACAAATTCATGAAAAATCATGCAATTAGTTATAAGGTTTCCCCTCAAACATCATCATAGTGTAATTGGCTATGAAAACATGAGTTGCATTTGAGATCTTGGGATCTTCTTGTAAATTTATCTCCTCCGATTAGCAGTACCCACATCAAATTTGAAAAGCTTAACACCAAATCTAATACACTATCGCCAAATCTGTAATCGAAACCCTTCACCAAAACTATGAAAACAAGACCTATATAGATGAAATTCAAGTATTCAAGAACAGATGAAATTAGACCTCCAAGATTTAGTATTTGGTAGTAAAAAATAGGTATTCAATCTAACATATCTTCAAAAACAAACAAGAACTTGGTACCCATCATCAAACATGCAAATGAATTTAGTTCCTACCAATTCAATCAATTTAAAAGGTGGGTCGACATTGAGGTTTTTCGGTGACTAGATTAAGGGGAAGATGTTTATAAGGTAAAAGGTTGATGTCATTAGGCTTTGTAGAACCCCAATGACATAAGTTATGAGTTACTTGGTGCATGAACGATAGGTATTTAGGAACTAAGGTTGATTGCGATAGTGGATGACAACTGATGGTAGATGTGATGATAATGATGGTGAAATATGTTGGTTACAACATCAATATCCATTGGAGACGAGAGTGGTGGTGAAATTCATCGAAGAATAGGGAGTTGTGGTACTTGTTGGAGAAGAGGTGGGTAGTGTCATGAGTTGGTCGAATGAGGAAGTGAATTTAGGATTGTTGATCCAAATCAGTCATGTTGGTCCCAAAAGCTCAATTTATTCCTTTTGTTTCTCACCTATAGTCCAATGATGTTGTTGATTTTTAACATTCTTACGACTTAACTAGTGAAGATATCAATTACATAAAAGTATAAAAGGCTAAAAAGTAAAATTGGATTGCTTTTAACTGTTGAAAACCGAAACAAATTCAAAGCCACGTTCCTTATCGGTCAAACGCCCAATCTATAGTAAAAAAGTTTGGATCATTCAAAACCACAAACTTGATCCGTCCAAATGAAAGGGTTATTTGTCCTTTACTTGATGTGTATGTAGCGTATGTCTCACACCTAACTATAACCAAGTTTTTTTTAATTTAATTGTGCTTCAAAGAAAATCGATTTTGAAATTGTTGATGATTAGTGGGTTTGGTTCCAAACATTTTTGAAGTTTTTGCACATATCTAATTGTAGATTAACATGATCACTTAGGGTCCATGAATTCTTGAAACATAGTTCTAATCCACTTAAGAAAATGAGAAGATGTAATAAAGATTTTTTTTGTAGGATTACACTAAAGATAGCGTGACAGCGGCCAATCTGTATGCTGTGATTCTCGGTGACAAAAAATCAGTAAAAGGCGGAAGTGGAAAGGTGGTTGATAGTAAACCAAACGATAGGATCTTCATATATTACACCGATCATGGTGGCCCCGGAACCCTTGGTGTGTTTATTAAATTCATATTATTTGAATAAAAATCAAAGTAATGAAGATTGATTTTTATGTGGACCTATAATAAATTTTTACCAACAGGAATGCCAGACTCTCCGAATGTCTATGCCAAAGACTTCATTGAGGTTTTGGAAAAGAAGCATGCTGCTGGGACTTACAAAGAAATGGTAAATTTTTATTTACTGTAACAAATTTGCACAAACAAATTGATATTTTATCTCGAAAAATAATAAAAAATTGTTTGCTACTAGGTTATATATGTCGAATCCTGTGAGAGTGGAAGTATCTTCGAAGGTCTTTTGGCCGAAAATCTTAATATATATGTCACAACAGCATCAAAAGCAGATGAAAATAGTTGGGGAACTTATTGTCCGGATATGGAACCCCCTCCCCCACCCGAATACGACACCTGCTTAGGTGATTTGTATAGCGTCGCTTGGATGGAAGATAGGTATGTTTGTCCTTTTCTCATTGATTATATTTAACAAATTCATATGTTTTATAAATATTTGGATGCCTCATGCTTTTAGCGACAAGCAAGGTGACAATGGTGAAACATTGGAGCAACAATATAAGACGGTTAGTGTCAAATATATGAATTTAAAATACTATGCATATGTTTTTCGTTAACTTTTGAAAATTATTGTAGGTAAAGGTGAGGACTTATAATAACAATAGCACGGAAGGATCTCATGTAATGGAGTATGGTACTAAGAGCATTCGTTCAGAGAGTATTTCTCTTTATCAAGGTTTCAGTGCATCTAATGTCACTGATAACACCTACATTTACAACGGTCATATGGGTGTTGTTAATCAAAGAGACGTAGACCTAGTGTTTTTCCAAAAAAAGGTATTAACTTTGTTAATAAATGTCAAAAGGATAGTTTGTGGAATCTTGTGGTGATGGAAATTACTTTATGATGTTATATAGTATGAGAAAATGATCGAAGGGTCTCAAGAAAAAATAGACATGTTGAAGCAGATCACTAATATAAAGAATCATCGATCACATTTGGATAGCAGTGTGGATGCCATAGGTACACGGTTATTTGGATCAAGCAATGGTCCATTGATCCTTGGTTCCCTTCGAGCTCAAGGGAAGCCAATTGTAGATGATTGGGAATGTCTTAAATCTACGGTAAATAGACACATCTTTATTACATTTTGGTTATTGATTTTCATATAGAAGTTTAGTGGTTGGGAAATGAAATTATATGATGAAGGTTTAAGGTTAAAACCTATGCACGTTCTTTTGATTGTTGGTATTCCATGAATACCACTCACATAATGGTTGATGGATACATCGTGGGACAGTTCGGGATACATTTTATTTTTTATCATAGATTTTTAATGTTTTTTTCATCATTATGGTGTTTCTTATGTTAGGTTCGAGTGTATGAGACACATTGCGGTTCACTGACACAATATGGGATGAAACATATGCGGGCATTTGCCAACATTTGTAACAATAAGGTCACACAAGCGGATATGAGTGATGCTTCCATGGCTGCTTGTAGTGGTTATGATGTTGGGCAATGGAGCCCTTTGAAGAAAGGATATAGCGCTTGATTACAGAAAATGG
Organism: Lactuca sativa; assembly: GCF_002870075.4. NCBI lineage: Eukaryota > Viridiplantae > Streptophyta > Magnoliopsida > Asterales > Asteraceae > Lactuca > Lactuca sativa. The sequence continues at coordinate 5,104,727 of NC_056625.2, read as the reverse complement.
AATATCGTACATACAATCACCTAAAAGTATGTGATTTAAACACTTTGTTGATAGTAGGTGGATTTTACTTTGAAATGAATAATTGTAAATATGGCTTTCATTTTCATATATATTTCCGAATTTCAAATTTGTAAATTATTGTCTAAGTTGTATACAACTTTTATTTCACTACTTTTAATTAATTTTTTTTATAAAGCTATATATGAAACCTAAGTTTAGTTTTTCATATTTAAATGAAAGAAATGCATGTTCAACAAATATATTACTAGGGATAGCAACGAGGTGGGTTTGGGATGGGTTGTGGTAATCCCAGCCCCGACCCCGAATATGAAAACCAATCCTATCCCAGGCCCGATACCCGACGGATACCCGTTTACAAAACACTATTGAGTCTGAAGGTATCCCAACGGGGTAATGGTGATCCTCGTTTAATATTCAAATTAAGAATAACTTTGATGCAATGAGAATATAAAACCATTAGAGTTAGTGATGCAAACATAAATTCACACCATTAATAGAGGCGTACTTGGTGTGATACATAAGTGGTTACTAGTGACAAAAAAAAACAATAAAAACACTAGCATTCATAAATCATAATATCATTATTACTTTAAGTACTATGAATTTAAAAATGGCAAAACACTAGCATTACAAATTATCAAATAGTTCACATGTTAATAAATAACATATTTAATGGTAGTTATTATTATTATTATTATTATTATTATTATTATTATTTAAAAAAATAGAACACTTTTAACTATTGGATAAAAGATGACTTATTTTAACTCACTCCAACGGTTTAATATTCTTCTAACCTTTTAGATTTTTTTTAGACTTTTTCTATTTTGGTCTTTATATTTCATAATAACTAGGGAAGAGGTCGTGCGTTGCACGGGTCAGGTTTTTTTTGATAATGTTTAGAATGTCAAATGCACAGAAATCCAAAGCTAAATGCAAGAAATGACAATCTACTTTTATTTTATTTTTTTAGTTTTATGTTTTGTCCAACAAAGCAATGTACTTTCATATGCACAGTTACATAATGAGTTTGGTAAGCAATTAAAAATAAGAAAATTAGCAAAAGAAAATAAACAATTGTTGAGATATGAGAATATTAATTACCTAGAACATTTACAACAAATACCTTCTCACTCAGAGAAACAAATGCAAAATAGGTTTTATAGAAGTGACCATGCCCGGTTATAAGGAGGGGCAACCTGTGTATGTGCACAGGGCCCAATTTTGTAAGGGGCCCAACTTTTTTTATAGTATATGTAGGAATCAGTTCGTAGCCAAAACACGAAGACAGAAGCGATCATTCAAGGTATTGAAGCGAGGGTCGTCTCGTCGATTAATCGATTACGGAAAGGAAAATAATCAATCCTACTACCATCGATTACCGATCGTCCGGCCTCCTGCTGTCCTGTGATCACTAATCAGGTTATCAGGTAATCGATCAGTCTTGTTGATCCCTTGTAGACACTTCCCTACCCTCTTGCCCTAGTTTCTCATCATTTGAGTTTCTCATTTTCTTGATTTCCAAATATTTGAATCTTTTTGGGGCTGTAATTCCAAAGTTTCGTATGAATATTTCAATTTCATGATTTGTCATGGTTCCCTGTTAACCGTGGTAGGTTGGCGAGCTTGGAGAATTTTGATCAAAAAATCCAAAAAATGCATAATAATGGAGATTTTTAGGAGCAACTTGATTTTCCCCTAACCTCTTTTTTCGACAGAGCATCACAAACAACATGAGCATGATTCCAGCAATGCCACTTGAGACTCCTATAAACGAATTTTACATATGATGGTTAAATACATCTACGTACAATGAGGAATATAATTTCTCTCTTTGTCCAAATTCGAATAAAGAGTTTACTTTTTTTTCACTGTTAATTTTTTTTTTCTAAATGTGTGTTAGAAAAATATGTGCTCTGTTTGTATAAAAGTTTGTCTGCTTACCTTTTATCAACTTCCTTGTAGCTTCTTTGGATCCTGGTTTGGAAAATAAGGTAAAAAGTAAGTAAACTTGTTGATAAAGATTAGAACACTACCAATAGTAATAAGTGATGCATGAAAGGGGAAACTCCATCCACAATGACTTAAAAGACACTTAAGTCACATTATATGATGATCCAAACTAAAACAGGAAGGATTAGTATTTGAAAACGGTTATTGGTTGTAGTTGTCAACTATTAGGTGTTCTGATCCAGTTAGCTAGTTGAGTAAATGTATCCACATAGGACTTACGAGCTACAAATTAATTCGTTATACGTTAGGGCGTAAGGGTCTTTTTTCCGGCTCGTCCTGGGCATTTGAATCCTCAGGACCGGCCCTGGAAGTGACTTTTACATGATATTGATTTATGGAAGAGCTGGTATCTTTTTTTTACAACTCTACAAAACCCAAAATAGCAATTAGAATCATTACAATTGCACTTATATCATATCCTGCTTGCGGGAAAAAGAACATAATTAGATTCTAGTAAAACTGTTTGTGAAAATAACGTGCATTCATAAACAACATACAAACATGCATAATAGTGATGAACTCTTTAAAACCTAAAAAACCTTTCCTTTTAGATTCTGCAATTCCGTAAACCTTCAAAAACATAAAATCGTGAATTGAGAATGAGTCCTATTATCCGACCATCATCATCTGTAGAGAAAAGCCCAATTATACAAAACCTCAATAAATACAATGGAATGATACACATTTACAAATAAACTTTAGGAATGTATATATGTTTAAATAGACTCCGTGTAGAACTTTTAACACATTTAACTTTCACTTTGCAATTGATCATATACATATTCATATACCTATCTAATTACATATTAACCTATCTAATTACATGTACATTAACGCATAACTATATGTGTGTATCGATCGATCATAAACAGAATGCGAAGAAGAAATTGCAAACCTAATGATGTTGAGCTGCTTTTGCGCTCAACCCAACATAAGCTTCAGTCATTCCAACCAACCGCTGAAAATAAATATCCAATTATAAAAATAATAAAAAGTTCAGGTTGATTTGGATGCCATTTCGATGCACAAACTCGGTATCTGGAAAACAAATTTAAAAAATATAGAATTAAAAAAAAAAAACAAAACTATGATCTTCTACCTGTGACATTATTCTAAAGTGTGATGATCGTAAATTTTTATAAAAAAATAGGGAAAAAATGTTCGGTTGCATCTCCTTATCAATTTTGGTAAATTGATTTGGCGGTGTCATGGTTGCCTACACAATTAAAAAAAAAAAACACAAAAACAATATGTAATGAGAGGTACTTTGGGAAGAAAAACAAAGATAATAAGAAAAACAATAATAAAAAGTTAGGATTACCATATAAGAGTTCGAATCATTAGAATACGAAGATGAAGACATCATATGGAAAAACCAAACAATCCTAGCTCCTTTACAGCCAATAATTGTGAAGGTATTGCATGATAAGATGAGAAAAGACAGAAATGTTGATATCAACATAATATAAACATGTAAAGTAATAGCTTGAAATCATAGTGAGGGGCATATATAGAAAGTTGAGAAAAGACTAACCTTGGTAACTTTATAACTCTGCCCCACCAAATCTGGATGAGCAAAAACAAGTCCAGGTTTGTGTTTCTTGTTTATTGTTTCATATATAGTTGTTGTTTTACAAAAATATGTTAATCTTAATCATTTTATTGTATTTTATTTTGGAAAACATTAATCTCTTATAATACTAAAACATGACAATTACACACCGACCATCATAAACAGCAAGATTTATGAGTGAAAACATAAAAATTAGACATTTATCATCTTATAATTAGCTCACATATTGTATATAAAATATGAAAATAAAATACAAATATGCTTACAAGGATAATTTTGGTTTCATCTAATTCCCCCTAAATTTTCAGCAACTTATCTGCCTCTGCGGGATCCTACAGAGATTAAAAAATAATCACCCAGAGATAATGAAGTTTAAAGCTAAAGATTAAGAAACCAAAAAGTAAAAATTTACCAAGAATTTGGTTAGAGCTTCATTTAGATAAGGCCATGGTTGGGTGCTATCAGCTTGTATTGTCCTCCATGAATAACCAAACACTTTTGATACTCATCTATTACCTGATCATGATAGATTAGTCACCTGGATCTTCTAAAAGACCATTTGTTCTTAAGATGGAAGTGATATGGATGTTTTACCATATTCAATACAGAGAAAGCACTTCTAACAGGATAGTGATCATCCATGAAGCCCACTACATATAGACCATTTCTATTATATGAATGCACCTTATACTCTTTACCAAAAATTAGAAAAAAATTCAATTAGACAATAGACCAATCATTTCTTCAAAGAAAGCAAAGATCTGTAATTTAGCTTAATGCTAGTCCAAATCTCATACGATTTCGAAATTGGTAGAGCAATGATTGGTTAAAAACATAAAGTTATCATCAAATGATCAATTTTGATAAGAAATAGAGCATCATGAAAGTGAAAATCAAACCTTCGTGTTGAACGGATTGGTATTGATCAGGAGGGGTGCGTAACCTCAATCAAATATAAGCATCAACCTTTTACCTTCTGTGACCCCTCAAATCTTCTTAATTTGTCATAAAGCCCATCGTAGGTTGTCTTTCTGAAATCGGAAAAGTAATTTACTAAGAAACCAAATTAAGTGATGATAAAATATAGATAAAGTGGGGTGAAATTGGGGGAATTAAACCCTAATCGAAGTGCTCCATGTGATGACGGCGGCGTGACCAGTTGAACCACCTTTTTCGCCGACCTCACCACCTCTTGTGTTGATTGGATTCTATAGGTAACAACGGTGACACCTCCTATGTTAAGGATTTGTGTTTTGATATAGAGAAACAGAGGGGAGAGAACCTCAACGGTGAACAGGTTGTGGTCTTCCAATGTCTATTTTTCGACCCTCTCTCACTCAATCTTTGGATGTCGTAAGAAGGGAGGGGAGACATCAGCCTTTCTTGAAACGTTGTTGGAAGCCACCAATCGAAGGTAAAGAAGATGTGGAAGTAAGATAACGAAAGTGGGTTGATTCAAAGCAAATGAAGCAGAAAATGGTAGGGACGAAAAGAGTAGATAGGCGGTAATGGGGAAAAAACCAGCTTCTCTTTGAGAACAGTTACGATGGCATTCGTCAAACGTCAGAGAAGGTGCGCCTGGGTTGTTAAGATCGATCGGATGCTTCTAGATACAAATAGGTGAGGCAGTGATTATCTAGATTGTAGAAACAAATGGAAAGCTCCAAAACGGTGAAAAAAACTAGGGACTATTATGGCGGTGGGAACCATCCAGAAAGAAAGAGATAAAAGAGAGATAAGGCGGTGGAGAAGAACCGAGAAGCATCTGATATGAAAAGTCAAAGGCGGTGGAGTGGAATAGAAAATAAAAAATAAAAAAATAACAGCCAATCACAGTGAAGTACTGTTCACAAAGGTACCTCAATATATATATATATATATATATATATATATATATATATATATATAGAGAGAGAGAGAGAGAGAGAGAGAGAGAGAGAGAGAGAGCTAGGTTGAAGTATTCTAACTAATTATTGTGTGGATGTAGGAATCAATGTGATTCAATCATTTCAAAACCTAAATATTGTAAATTTTTGATATTATCTGTTAATTAATTTTAGTAATTAAATAAATATTTAATTAATCCCTTTAATTTAGGCAAGATAGTTTAAGAAATAATTAAATAAGGTAAACTTTTAATGTTATCTATTAATTAATTTTAGTAATCGAATCTATTTGTTCAATAATTGTATATTTAGAGATGGTATTTAGACTATTATTATTTAAGAATATGTATGAATATATATTTGAATTACAATATTTGAATATATAAGGATCATGTTATATTTCAACTGAAGGTTGAAGAATTTATACTTTGTTCTTTAATTTAGCTTCATATTTTATAATATGTTATCAACATGACTCTACCATAAAGCTCTAACTTCTTATTGCTCTTGTCATTTTCAAGTAAGTATTTTTTTAATAAGTTCACATGTATAATGCTTACAACTTATTTTATGAAACATTTTAACTGACAATTCGTTAACATACAAGTCTTTATTTTGATTAGTATTTTCACTATGAAAAACCATGATAGAGAAAACTGTCTCTATTTTTCATGCTACTAACATGCTAATGCAGCAACAATATCCTGAGAATTTTTTTTTAAAAATTATGAACTAATCTCATGTCTTTTTGTGGCTAAACAAAACAATGAACTATTGATGAAAAGTCATCAGTTACGCCCGACGGGTTCTAGTCTCTTCCCTGAAGTGAATGCAACATCATATAATCATAATAACCATGGATCTAACCGGGGTCGTGGAGGTAGTCATAATTAGCGTAACAACAATAACAAAATTGCAAGTAACCACCAAAATTTGGAAAAAACCCACATCCTAATGATAAAAATGGTCAAGGAAAAAAGAAAGTTTAAAATATGTCACTATTGTGGAATGACTGGTCAGTGGTTTCGTACATGCCGATCTCCAAAGCATTTTGTTGATCTTTACCAAGTTTCTATAAAATCTAAAGAAAAATAAAATATTGAAACAAATTTTAATCAAAATGATTTTCACAAAGTTCAACCAGAAATGACATATTTTGATGTTGCCGGTTTTTTTGTCTACCCAAAAAGGACAAATGGTGTTATGTATAGTGATGGAAGAATAACGTGTAGTTTTGTTTCATGTCATTTATTACGTTTTTATGTCAAATTCGTTTCATGAGAAATGATGTCAGTACAATATTCTTAAAGTAATAAAATATGACTTTATTTCTTTAAGTTGAATGTTTTTTGTGTTTTATTTATTTATTAAAGAGAAATATAGATATTCGCAAAAGAAATGAGAAAGATATATGTCTTGGAGATAGTCAACAACACATAGAATTTTTAATAATGAAAAGTATTTTGCTTATTTATCAATTAGAGAAGCAAAATTTAATACAATAACGGATAATGCAAAAATGATTGAAGGCTTCGGAAGAACGAATAAAGTATTACCACAAGGGACAATAATTACAATTGGTAATGCATTATTTCCATCCAAATCAACAAGAAATTTATTAAGTTTTAAGGATATTCGGTCTAACGGATATCATGTTGAAACAAATAATGATGGTAATAAAGAGTATGTCAATATTACAAAAATGATATCGGGTAAGAAAAGACTTTTGGAAAATTTTCTCGTATTGTCCTTTGGATTGTATTATAAAAATATTAGAATGACTGAACCCCGTGTTATTGAAAATAAAATGTATTATAACACCTTCAAAAGTTTGGCATGAACAGTTGGCCATCCGAGATCAATTATTTGTAGAATAATTGAAACTTACAGTGGTATTCTTTGAAAAACCAAAAGATTTTTCAAGCTAATGAATTTTCTTGTGCTGCATGCTCTCACATAAAATTAGTTTTCCGTTTCTTAAAAAGAATTCAAGGGGATATATGTGGATCAATTCATCAACCATGTGGACCTTTAGATAGTTGTTGGTTTTAATTAATGTGTCAACTAGATGGTCATACGTGTGCTTGTTGTCTAGTCGTAATCTTGATTTTGCAAGATTACTTGCACAAATAATCCGCCTAAAGGCACACTTTCCTGATTACCCAATTAAGAAAATTCGACTTGAAAATGTTGGAGAATTTACATCACAATATTTTAATGACTATTGCATGTCAATTGGGATAACTATTGAACATCTCGATGCACATGTTCATACACAAAATGGTCTAGCTGAGTCGTTAACCAAACACCTTCATTTAAATGTAAATCCATTTCTAATGCATTCTAAACCTCCTACATCGACAAAAGGGAATGCAATTTTACATGCAATATCACTTATACGCATCAGACCAATGAGGTATCATAAGTTCTCTCTGATTCAACTGGTTTGTGGTTAGGAACCAAATATTTCCAAGTTAAGGACATTTGGATGTGCAATTTATGTATTTATTTCTACATCATATCGCACAAAAATGGGCCCTCAAAGAAGAATGAGAATTTATGTTGGATATAAATCTCCATCTATAATAAAAGATTTAGAACCATCAACTTGAGATTTATTTACAACTAGATTTGATGATTGTTATTTTGATGAATCTGGTTTTCCAACATTTGGGGGGGGGGGGGGGATAAAGAAACTGGAAAGTAAAATCTCTTAGAATGAATTATCACTTTCAGTTTTAGATCCCCATGCAAGTCAATGTGAACTTGAGTGAAAAAGATAATTCATTTACAAAATAAAACAAATCAATTGTCAGATGCATTTACTGACCCTAAGAGAGTAACAAAGTCTCATGTTCCAGCTATAAATGTTCCAATTAGAATTGATATCGCGGAAGGAAAAAATACAACTACAAGGCACACTTGAAGCGTGGAAGACTAGCCGGTTCCAAAGATAGAAATCCTCTAAAAGGAAAGGGTGCAAATATAATTGATGGTCCAAAAAGAGAAAACATAATCTCTTGAAAAAATTAGTGAAGCTCTAGAGGAGCCCAATGACACAACAAAAGAAACCAAGGTACCTAAAAAATGAAAATGAAAAGATTTCAATAAATTATGTCATGACAGGAATAATGGAACCAAAATAAGATAGACAATGATGATAATTTCTCATATCATGTTGCACGAGATTATGGAATAAAATGAGGATCTTGAACCTGAATCTATATTGGAATGTAAAAATAGAAAATATTGGCCAAAATGGAAAGATGCAATCATTAAAGAGCTTAATTCTCTTATTCAATGAAATTTTTTGGACCTATAGTCCGTACACCAAATGGAGTAAAACTAGTGGGACACAAATGAGTATATGTGCTTAAAAGAAACAATAAAAATGAAGTTATGTAATGATCAAGGTTCATGCAATTACTCTTTTTCCCCTACATACGTTGGGCGTACATAAGTGTACGCTTAGCGTACCGGGGGAAGTTGGTCGTGGGTGTGCATCACGTATGTAGGGTGTACCTATCACTACACAGGGCGTACGTGGTTCATGACTAAAACCCTAATATTCGGACTTGTGACCTATTTAAACGTCCTTACGTCATTTGGGCCTTAACCTAACCAACCTCCATCACTCTTTATCGTCCCTAAAACCCTAAAATCCTTTGTGTGTGCCTCTTGAGCTTGTAAGTGCTTTGTGTTCTAGCAAGGAAAAGGAATTGGAAGTAAGCCTTGGACATGGAAAAGCTTTTGGATCTTGCATTTGGAGCTCATTGGGAAGCTTGTGGAGGTAAATAGCTCAAACCTTGCCATCTCTTCTACTAGTTTGAGTTAGGGTTTGTTATGAAGTCCATTTTTGGTTCTTAGACCCTATTTTGTGAGTTGTGCAACTCCAGAGGCTAGGATTGTTAGACATAAGCTCCTTGAGCATGCTTGATGCATAAAGTTGCCATCTTGAAGGTTGTATTGAGAACATGTATGAGTCTAAGGTCTCAAATGTGGTTTTAATGGGAGAAATGAAGTATTGGGGACCCATGTGTCATGCAAGGGCATAAAGTTGCCAACTTTATGCCCTATGATATCTTAATCAACTCAAATCTGAAGTTGGACGTTGAAACCTTAAGCATTAAGCACTTAATAAACTTTTATGTATGAGCTGGTTGTACGTTAGGCGTTAGGTCATGTATGCAGCGCGTACGGCCAAAAGGTCGAGTACACTAAGCATATTGATGTGGTAAGCTGGGTGTACGCACCACAGGAGAGTTGGGCTTCATTGGGCTTGCAAGCTTATTGGGCCTTATTCAACCTTAGGCTTGGTCCCATTCAGAGATATTGGACTTTTGTTCTTGTTAGGGCATTAATGTCATGATTGGGCCTTATTGGTCCATGTGGCCCATTATAGTTTGGACTATTGATCTTGGGCTCATTAATGTAGGTTAGAAGTTTGGGCTTGGAATGTGGGCCTTAGATTAAGATATTGGGCCTTTGTCTAGGTTGTGACTAAATTCTAATTAGGGTGTTTTGTATATTGTTCAGTGTAAGATTTTAGGCTAGTAGACGAGCAGCTTTTGTGTTCAACAGATTGAGGTGAGTCTTCTCACTATACCAGTTGGTCGAAGGCACCAATGCCGACCCATTATTTGATGTGATATCTCCTTAAATGGTTATGTAATGGTATGTTATTTGGTGTGTATTGATTTATATGAAGACCATGGGGGGAGACCATGGCACCTGGTAAGACCACAAGGGAGAGCCCATGACACTTGGGTATAAGACTATGGGGTAGCCCATGACATCCCGGTTGAAGATCATGGAGGGAGTCCATGGCAATTTTGTGTGTATATGTGCATGACATTATACGATTATGTGATTAGTGTATTTTAGGAAACTCACTAAGTGTGTGCTTATAGTTTTTTTGGGTGTTTCAGGTACTTATGGTTCTAAGGGCAAGAGCCCAGCTTGACGGCGCAGCGTACATTGTCCAGTATTCCGCACTAGTTGTTTTGGATACTCTGATCTTTTGAACAATATGTTGTGTAATGGAATTTTGGATAATAAACATGAATCTGATTTCTAAGTATTAAATGAAAAAAATTTACCTAAGTTTTTGGGCTGTTAAAAGTTGTGAGATATAAAGCAAGACTCGTTGCACAAGGCTTTACCCAAATACCCAAAATTGATTATGAAGAAACATACGCTCCTTTGGTTAATGCAATTACATTATGTTATCTAATAAGTATAGCAACACATGCAAAACTAGAGATGCGTCTAATGGATGTAGTTAATGCCTATTTATATGGTTCACATGAGAATGATACTTATATGAAAATCACAGAAGGGTTTAAGGTGCCAGAAGCACACACTTCTAATTTTTGAGAAGTATATACGGTAAAAATTAAATAAATCTTTGTATGAATTGAAACAATATGACCATATGTTGTTCAAATGTTTAAGTACATTTTTTTGAAAGAGGGCTACAAAATGATCCAATAAACTCATGTGTATTTATAAAAAGATCCAAATCAGAACTTGTCATATTTGATGTTTATGTAGATGATTTGAACCAAATTAGAACTCCTAGAGAACTGGAATAGGCCACTTATTGTTTGAAAGAAAAAAAATTGAAATGAAAGATCTTGGCAAGACAAAATTATGTTTGGATCTTCAAGTTGAGCACACCAAAATGGAGTTTTTGTATGAATAACTCACATCCATGAGTCGATGGCGGTAAGGCATTTAGATGCCAAAAAGGACCAATTTCAGCCTTGTAAAGAATACGAAAAACTTCTTGGTCCCGAAGTACCATATCTTAGTGTTATTGGTGCACTAATATATATTACTATTAATACAAGACCTGATATATCTTTTGTTGTAAACTTATTAGCAAAATATAATTCTTGTCCAATAAGAAGACACTATAATTGAGTCAAACATATTCTTTGGTATTTTTGAGGTACAATAGGTATGGGCTTATACTAATCAAATTCATTAAATGTTGAGTTAATTGGTTATGTAGATACTGGATATTTATCTGATCCACACAAAGTTCGATCCCAAATGAGTTATTTATTCACTTGTCGAGGTACCGTAATTTTTTAGTGTTCTGTTAAATAAACTTTAGATGCTACTTCTTCTAACTATGCAGAGATCATAGCAATTAATGAGGCAAACCGTAAATGTATTTGGTTAAGAAATTTAACTCATCATATTTGTGAGAATTGTGGTCTAACTTCTAACAGGGATGTTCCAGCAATACTATATGAAGATAATACAGCTTGTATAGCCCACTTCAAGGAAGGGTTTATCAAAGGAGACATAACCAAGCATATATCACCAACATTTTTTTCTTTTACTCATGATCTTTAAAAAAAGCGTGACATCAACATCCAGAAAATTCAATCAAGTAACAACTTGGCCGGTTTGTTCACTAAAACGCTTCCTACATCTAAATTTGAAAAGATTGTACAATACATTGACATGTCACGCTTTAAGGAAATCAATTGATGTGATGACCATGGGGAGTTGGAAACATATTGCACTATTTTCCTTAGTTATGTTTTTTCCCAATAAGTTTTCTTGGCAATGTTTTAAACGATGCAATTGTTCCCGATATTTATTATTAATCATATACCCTTTTTCCTTGATAAATGTTTTTTTTCCATGGGGTTTTACTTATTAAGGTCTTAATGAGGCATGATACAATCATCATTCAAGGGGAAGTGTTATGAATTATTATTTAGTGAATAACTATTGGATTACCCATATTCCCTCATCACTCTCCATAAGACCAACTCCAATGGACCCACAAAATGATGATTTGCCGGCCAAAAGTGCTCCAACGGACCACCATCTTCAACAACAAAATATTGATAATGAACATAACACAAAAAATTTCTGAGCCACTATGCATGAACGCCAAATACATTAACTAATAAAATAATGATTTTTATAAACATATAATTCATTTTAAAGTAAGTAAAATTGGATTTCATCTTTATTGTTTCTTCTTCATCGCTGCCCTCTTGTATTTCATTTTTTTATTTTTCATAATGAAATTTGAAAGCAACCATCTCTTTCTTGATTTTGGAGAATAGAAACTGTAATTGAAATGCATACCCATTTTTACCACTTCTTCAACTTGGTTAGGAAATTGTCAACAAAGTTTTTTGAGTTTAGTAGGAAAATTGGAGGAATTGTTTCAATAAAGATGATGATATCAATAGTGAACTCACAAATAAAAAATACACAAAAAATATTTTGTAATTAATAAATTAAAAATATGTTTTTAGTGAGATGTTTTTAGTGTATGGTTGGAAAAAAAATAGTATAAAAATTACATCATTTTAATGTTTTTTTTTATTGTGTGGAGGTTGCAGTTGTTATAATTAGTGAGAATTATAACAAACACTAGGTTATAACCCGTGTGCCGCACAGGTTGACAAAATAAAATAATATGGACTATAAAAATAATCATCATTAATCATCAATTTACAAACAATTATTTTTATATAATATTGAACGTTTGTTTGTTGACTATTATCGTTATTTTTAATTAATATTTAAAATCTGTCATTTTTTTAATTTACAGATCGGCATCGTTTGTAATTATTTTTTACATGATAATAGTCTGATTCCATCATTTCTATATGTATCAAGGGGTAGTCCCTCCATTAATATGTAATTCTTGTATCCATTATTAAGACCACCGTGAGAATTTATTGAAAATATGACCATGGACAATCATAAAATGAATGAAGAAAAACACATAATTCAAAAACTTGACATGTTTATAATTAGAAAATATGGTAATGAAGTTACAAAACTATAATTGAAGTAACCTGAGTTGCCAAAAACTTGACATATTCAAGCATCTTGGTTACATGTGAGAATGTTGAATCTTTGTCATCGTAAAACACATAATGTAACATCCTGAAATATCAAGAGTAGAGTTGAAGGGCTAAAAGAGTAAATTGAAAAAGGGAACTCGGCGAGTCCATGGGTGGACTCGGCGAGTAGGGTCGCGATTTTGGTCGCGTGTTAAGTGGCCAACTCGGCGAGTCCAAGGCTGGACTCGGCGAGTAGGCGCTGAGTAGAGAAAACCCTAATTCTCGGGGTTGAGCCCTATATAAAGAACATAACATCCATCCCCCAGCCTCCTTACTCATCCTCAAGTTCAGAAACCCTAACCTTCGTGTGTGAGTGGATCAAGTTGCATTTGGAAGCTTGGAGAAGCAATTGTTGAGGAAATCTTGAGGGTAAGAGGCCTGGAGCAAGGGGCTTTGCTTGGATTCGAGTTTCATTGCTGTTGAGGCGTTCTTTTGAGGTATTATCTCGTCTTTGAGCTGTTATTTCTTAGATTCATCATTTTGGGGGTGTTAGAGATCATATCCTTGGATGTATTGGAGTTTAGAGGTTAGATTTGAGGTTGCTACCTCAGATCTGGAACGGAGAAGGGTTGGAATGCATGAAAGTCCCCGTTGATGAGTGATTGAAGGAGCCATCATGTCCCAAACCCTAGCCCTAAAGTGTAAAAGGCCTAGATCTCTTTGGATTCACGTAAAGTTTGCCACTTTACGTGATGGATGGGTGGTAGGAGGCTAGATCTATGTTTTGGATCAATTGCATGGCCTAGAATGCTTCTGTATGGATTCAGACCGGTGGTACTCGGCGAGTCACATGGGTAGACTCGACGAGTTGCTTGAAGATAAACTGGAACTCGACGAGTTGGAAGAACAACTCGGCAAGTTGGATGAAGATGGCCTGGAACTCGGCGAGTTGTATGAACAACTCGGCGAGTAGGTTGAAGATAGCCTTAGACTCGGCGAGACTGTTCTTGGACTCGACGAGTCTTGTCGAAGAGTCCCAATATTTTCTGGTTGAGTCGAGAATCGGTGAGTCAAGGGATGACTCGGTGAGTTGGGTGCGAGTGGACTCAGAGTTGTTGGACTCGGCGAGTCTCGGGGTGACTCGGCGAGTTAGGTCGCGGATTGAGGGAAGTTCTGAGCTTGGGGACTCGGCGAGTCATCGGGTTGACTCGGCGAGTAGAGTCAGTCAGGGGTTGACTTTGACCTTGTCCAAAGGTTGAGCAGTTGTCTTGCAGGGGTATTTTGGTAATTAAGGGTATTTATCGAGTTGTGTGTTTTGGTGTTCAGTGGAGGAGTTCGTGTCGGAGTTTGGAGCAGCAAGATCTTATCCTTTTGTCACACCCCGAAAACCGGAGGCGGAAACATTTCCGGGGTTGACTCCACGTTGAGTATCAAATCCAATGTACATAGTAAGTAAAGTGAAACAAACATTACATTACATATTAAAAGTTTTACAATTTGTTTCAAAAGACACAGTTTATACAGTTGTGATACATAATATAGATATAAACAAAATGAACGAGCCTTGCACGCACACGATCCTGAACCAAGTAAGTCTTCGGATACCTGTACTATCGATTACCTGAGAACACAAGCAGTTTGAAAATCAGCATAACGCTGGTGAGTTCATAAGTAGTTTTGTGAAAATGTTTATGTTTCCTTTCTGTTTCTGAAAATGTAACACACGCCAAGAAAATCCCATATTTTCTTAAAGTTGGTTGTTGTTTCATAAAAGTAAGGTATGGTTTAGTTATCCAATTCATTGTTTTATGTCTTTAATGTGTCAGTGTATTCCCAGGAAAGTCCCATACTTTCCTGAAGGGTGGTTATTGTAAAAGATGTAATGTTATTCAGTTGGTTACTCTTTTCTGATTATGTGAATGTTACCCAGGAATGCCCCATGCTTTCCTGTATGTTGGTTTTCAATGTAAAAGATGTATTTTGTTAGACCTGGTTATGTACAAGACTTCCCAGGAAGGTCCCATACCGTCCTGAATGTTGGTTATCATTTGTAAAAGATGTAAAAGATGTAAATGATGTAAACTGAATCCTGGTTATCTGTAAAATGTAGTATGTGGTTCATTATTACTATAAGTAAATCTCTGTTATCCTAGTTGCGAGTTCCATAACCATACTAAAGACTGAACCTGTGGCAATAAGTAGTCCACAGCCTTGTGGCAATAAGTAGTCCACAATCCTTATGACTTTCGTCACCCTTGAACCATTTTGGTTCGGCTGTAGCTAGCAGCCAGGTGTGGGGTAGTCAGCCCCATATAGATCTATACACTCAAGTCACGCTCTCTAAATTCCAGAGATTCTGATTACGGGTGTAGTCCTCCACTCGCGTATCTCTATGGAGTGTTTGCCGAGGACGTGTCTCCAATCATACAGAATAACAAATTTACTAGTAATAATATGGTAATCCTCCATTCACGTATTTCTGTGGAATGTTACCGAGGACAAGACAGTGTACAAAATATATTATTCATGTGTTATAAGTCATGCTTTTAACTGATAAAATATGGAAACCATTTGTGAAATATATAAAACATAACAGTTTATAAAACTCATTTCACAAATAAATGTTTAAGTAATCTGTGTATTCAACTCGTTATCAGTTGTGTAATCAATATTAAAAGCATATGAAATGTGAAGTACACACATGAAAATAAGTTTTGAGTACAAGAAATCCCTTGTACTTTGCTTGTGTTCCCCCCTGAAAACAGTGAAAAACAGTGAAAAAGGGTAGGGGTATGAACTCACCGGACTCGGGAATGTGTCGGTTTTGGATACTAGACGTTGATTCGGGGATTGTTTACTCGCGATGACCCTATGTAAATTGAAATAATGTCCATATATACACAATTAGGAATTCATTCACTAATCATATGGAACATTACACTCCAACGAGGTTAAACACCTCAAAATGAGCGTTTGGAGTGACCCGCGTGACATCTTCGGACGTGTAAAGGCACTAGGGACTTGGACTTGAGTTTACTCTCCATAAGTAAACATTTAAATGAGTTTACAACTACAAAACACACCCACACATGAGTTTACGGCCGTAAACTCATGTTGGTGTGATTTTGATGGTCTAAGGGCTTTAATGGACATGGGGATTGCTAGAATGGATTATCTAAAATGCCTTGGAACACTTGGAAATGAATTTACAATATTTAAAAGGGAGTTTACAGCCACCCCATAAGAGTTTACGGCCGTAAACTCACCTATGGCCAAGGAAAAATTGATTTGAGCTTTATAGGACAATCACATGTGATTCTAACTAATTTTCTAAGCATTGTTATGAATTTAGGTTACCATTTAACACACTTATTGGAGTTTACGGCCTAGAGGTATGTTCTAAGGCCATAAACTCTCCTTTACCCATGAAAAAGATAGTTTTTGATGCTTAAAACAATCACATGTGATTCTAGAAATTTATACAAGCCATTTGAGTGTATTTGATGCATCATTAACATGGTTTCATGAGTTTACGGCCAAGGGTGAGTTCCTAGGCCGTAAACTCCTATAAATGACATTTTTAATATGTTTCAAACCTTTAAACTATTTTTAGATGCATCTAGATTTTACCACAGGGCCATTGGTTGAGTTTGAAAGCATTTTGACATGTTTTAAGGCACTAAATCCCCATTTAAGAGGAGTTTACAGCCCAAGAACATACCTTGGCCATAAACTCTCTTTTGTCCCTCATAATTCATGTTTTAATTGTTTTAAGTCTAGATTTGCAAGCCTTATAGTCATATCTAAGTCCCAACTTTGATTTGGAAGGGTAATTTGGCTTAAAAACCCCCTTTTAATGGAGTTTATGGCCAAGCTTGCTCCTTGGCCGTAAACTCATGTTCTTGGTCCCAAAACTCAATTAACTCATCAATTTGAAGGCTAAAGAGGTTGAATAACATGCTAGGGAGGTTACCTTAAAGATTTGAAGCCTTAAACTTGAGATTTGGACCTTAATTCTAGCTTGAGGAGAGAGGTTGTGAAAGTTTAGTGAGAAATTGGCCAAAGGCTTCAAATGAAGTCTTAAAACACTTTATATAGTGTTCGGGAATTGGACACGACGGAATTCTACCCGATACTGACGTTAAGCGAGGCTTTTGGTCATACCCGACTAAATTGTCGTGACTCGATATGGCCGATTCTATAATTATTCCGATCACTAAAGTGGGGTGTTAAAATGATTTCTAAACGTATTAAGACATCCATTAAGTCATTTTAGGTCAATATAAATTAATGACTTAATAAAATGGCGAAATTGGAAACGAAATTGAAAATGACGTCTGATTGATCGGATTGGATTACAAGTTGTGGTACAAGAAATGACATGAAATTTCGGGTTGTTACATTATCCCCCCGTTAAAGGGAATTTCGTCCCGAAATTCAAGACAAGAGATAAGAGAAAATACAAATCATGGACCTAGAAAGAGTTGCGGATATTTTTGTTTCATCGAGTCTTCTCGCTCCCAAGTGAACTCCGGTCCCCGCTTGGCATTCCAGCGAACCTTCACCAACGGGATACAACTCTGTTTCGTACGTTTGACTTCTCGATCCATGATTTCGATTGGTTCCTCCACAAAGTTGAGGTTTTCATCAATCTCAATCTCGTCTAATGGAATCACTAGAGTTTCATCGGATAGGCACTTCTTGAGGTTTGAAACATGAAAGACGAGATGGATGTTACTAAGTTCGTGAGGTAATTGAAGCTTATAGGCTACCGGACCAACTCTGGCGATGATTTCAAAAGGTCCAATGTACCTCGGATTAAGTTTCCCACGTTTACCGAAACGTACAGTGCCTTTCCAGGGCGAGACCTTCAACGGAACACGGTCCCCAACCTGGAATTCTAGTGGTTTCCGACGATTATCAGCGTAACTCTTCTGACGATCGCGCGAGGCTTTTAGTCGTTCACGGATTTGGATAATTTTCTCAGTGGTTTCACGGATGATCTCAGGACCAGTATGTGCGCTGTCGGGGACTCGACTCTTGGCTAACTGTGTATCTCCTACCTCTGCCCAGCACAGAGGGGATCTGCACTTGCGACCGTATAAGGCTTCGAACGAGGCAGCCCTAATGCTGGTGTGGTAACTGTTGTTGTACGAGAATTCGATCAAAGGTAGATGTGCGTCCCACGACTTTCCAAAGTCAATGACACATGCCCTAAGCATGTCCTCCAGGGTTTGGATTGTTCTCTCGCTTTGACCGTCGGTCTGAGGATGGTATGTCGTGCTCATGTCTATTTGGGTTCCAAGGGCTTTCTGGAGAGACTGCCAAAATCGGGAAGTAAACCTGCTATCTCGATCAGAGATAATGGATGCAGGTACATCGTGTAGTCGGACTACCTCTTGAATATATATATCCGTGCGAGTATTTCCATCTTGTATGATTCTTTGATTGGAACGAAGTGAGCTGATTTTGTCAAACGATCGACAATCACCCAAATGGTATCATACCCACTCGAGCACTTGGGTAGTTTGGTGATGAAATCCATGGTGATCATCTCCCATTTCCATTCAGGTATCTCAGGTTGTTGAAGTAGACCCGAGGGTTTCTGATGTTCAACTTTTACTTTGGCGCAAGTCAGACACTTGCCCACAAATGAAGCTATCTCAGCCTTCATATTTGGCCACCAATATTGTTTCTTGAGATCTAAGTACATCTTGTCAGAGCCCGGGTGAATAGAGTATCTGGTTCTATGTGCTTCCTCCATGACTAATTCTCTAAATCCTCCGGACTTGGGAATCCAGATTCGATCCATAAAACAATGGACTCCGTCACTTCTGATCTCAAGTTTCTTTTCCATCCCTCTCAAAGCTTCAGTTGTCATGTTCTCGGGTTTTAGGGCTTCTAACTGAGCTTCTCGGATTTGCATGGGTAGGTTGGAATGGATGATTATCGACTGGCTCCTCACCTTGTTGCTGGTACTCTCCTTTCGGCTAAGGGCATCTGCTACCACATTGGCCTTGTCGGGATGGTAACGGATTTCACACTCATAATCACTGAGTAATTCTACCCATCGCCTTTGTCTCATATTCAAGTCTTTTTGGTTGAAGATATGTTGTAGGCTCTTATGGTCGGTGAAGATCGTGCACTTGGTTCCGTAAAGGTAATGCCTCTAAATCTTTAATGCAAAAACTACGGCTCCTAGCTCCAAGTCGTGTGTGGTATAGTTGACCTCGTGGGCTTTCAACTGCCTAGAAGCATAAGCAATTACTTTTCCTCTCTGCATAAGCACACAGCCTAAACCTTGAGTAGACACATCGCAGTAGACAACAAAGTCCTCTGTCCCTTCGGGTAGGGACAGGACAGGTGCGCTGCATAAAGCTTTCTTCAACGTCTGAAATGTGGTTTCTTGTTTATCACCCCAACAAAAGGGTACACCTTTCTGTGTTAGAGTGGTTAGAGGTTTGGCGATTCTGTAAAAGTTTTGGATGAACCTTCGATAATAGCCAGCGAGACCCAAGAATTGTCGGATTTCTGTGGGTGTCTTCGGTGCTGACCAATTCTCTATTGCTTTAATCTTGGAGGGATCGACATGAATACCCTCCTCACTTACTACGTGACCAAGGAAAGTTACCTTCCGTATCCAGAAATCACATTTTGAAAATTTCGCGTATAACCTCTCGGATTGCAGGGTCTCCAACACTAGCCTCAAATGTTGTTTGTGGTCTTCTTCACTTCGGGAATCGACGAGTATGTCATCGATGAATACTATGACAAACTTATCCAAATAAGGACGACACACCCGGTTCATCAGATCCATGAACACTGCCGGTGCGTTGGTTAAACCAAAGGGCATCACTACGAACTCGTAGTGTCCATATCGAGTCCTGAAAGCTGTTTTGGGCACATCACTTTCATGAACTCGCAACTGATGGTACCCTGATCGAAGGTCTATCTTAGAGAAGTAACTGGCTCCCTGGAGTTGATCGAAAAGGTCATCTATTCGAGGAAGAGGATATCGGTTTTTGACAGTCAACTTGTTTAGCTCACGATAATCAATACACATACGAAAGGATCCATCCTTCTTCTTGACAAACAAAACCGGGGCTCCTCAGGGTGAGGAACTCGGTCTAATGAATCCTTTGCTAAGCAGCTCGTTAAGTTGACTGGATAGCTCCTGCATTTCTGCTGGAGCTAAGCGATACGGAGACTTCGCTACAGGAGTAGCCCCAGGAATTAGGTCAATACGGAACTCGACCTGACGTTCGGGAGGAATTCCTGGAAGCTCTTCGGGAAACACATCAGGAAAATTACAGACCTCGGGGATGCTCGCGAGGTCTTTAACTTCTTGTTTCTCATTGATTACATGGGCTAAGAATGCAATACACTCCTTTCGCAGGAGTTTCTGAGCTTTGATGCAGGAAATGATACGAAGGTTGGAACCGAGTTTATCGCCATAGATTACTAGAGTTTGACCCGAAGGAAGGTTAAGACGGATGGCTTTTTCGAAGCAAAGGATATCTGCATGATTGGGACTCAACCAATCCATGCCAATAATGACATCAAAGCTCTTTATTGATACGGGCATAAGATCGATAGGAAATGAATGGTCGTTTAAGGTAAGAGTGCAATCTACGAATACCTCACTCGCACTTTCTTTCTCTCCGTTTGCCATTTCGACGGTAAATATTTCGGTTAGGGATTGGGAATTATGTTTTAGGTTATGTTTGAAAGCATGACTAATAAAACTTCTTTCAGCACCCGAATCGAAAAGAATATTAGCATACGAGTTGTCGAGAAGAAACGTACCCGAGACAACATTGGGATCGGCGACTGCTTCTTCCCGTCCCATAGCAAGGACCCTTCCGGTGTTGCCAGCAGTAGTCTTCTTGGGGCAGTTCCTTTTAAAGTACCCGGTCTCACCACAGTTATAACAGGCTTGACCAATGCCTGTTCCAGAAGATTGATTTGTTGATTGAGTCGGAGCTTTGCAGTATCGAACAGTGTGCCCCTTCTTACCATAATTGGTACAGGATAGTTCTCGACAGGGACCAGGGTTGTGGTGATACTTGCATTTTTCACAAAGAGGGAGGTTTGTTGGATTAATGTCTAAGTCCATAACTATAATTGGTAAGACTTGACCCGACCCGGCATGGTCCATTTGGGTTGCATGGCATCATGCACTTGGATAGACTAAATGAGAGAAATAAGTCACTTATGGTTATTAATATATTATAAGTTCTAGTATATTAATAATAAGAATAATAAGATTATTTAATTAGTATTGATCAAGAATTAATCTAGGATTATTAAGTGATCAAAAGAAGACTAATTAAATATATGGGTTGATTGTGTAAATCATCCATACTTGTATAGTGGGCTAATGCTCCATGGATAATCAAGTTGGGCTAAAACCCATAGGATGGTCCATGGATGCTCCATGGTGTATTTGAACCCATGGATCCAAGGAAATGGAAAGTCATGACAATTAGGGTTTGCCCTAATTGTAACACTATATAAAGATATTATTCTTGGCAAAATCGGCACTAGTATTATTCTAGAGAGGGCTAGCCGATTTCATGAAGTGTAGAATTCTCTCTAAGTTATTCCAAGTGTATTTGGTGTTGTGTGAACCATTTGAGGTGTCACACTTGGGGCACTTGGCACTCAAGCTTCATGAAGACTTTCTACACCAAAGAGGTATGTATTCTATCTTGCTATAGTTATTGTTTTGTATGCTAGATTAGGATAATACCTTGGAAGTTCTTATTTGCATGTATAATAGAAAAAACATAGATCCAAGGTATTCAGGGTTGCATGTACACTTAGGAGTGTTAGAATGCTCAAAACCCAACAGTGGTATCAGAGCCTAGGCTTGCTTTCTCTTATACTTGATGCAAATTGCTGAAAAATGCTGAAAAACTCGATTTTCTGGCTTTCTGGGCACTGGACTCGCCGAGTCCACTGATGAACTCGCCGAGTCCATGAGTAAAATCATCCTACTCGCCGAGTAGGTTCGTGCACTCGCCGAGTAGGAGCCCCAGACAGCATATATTCGAGGTTTTGGCTAGAAATGGACTAGGAACATTACCCTAAGTTGTTTTTGAACTTATAAACTTGTTTTTTGAATGTGGTAATGTTCATGCTAATCCATTTTCAAAGATAATTGTCAATAGATTCATGTTTTGTATTAGCTTATGGTTTAGACTAATTACATGAAAAAGTTTGATTTGAATTATCTTGTTCTTATGAGTTGCTTAGATTAATAGAAAAGTTAATTGAAATAGTTGTTTTCAATCCATTTTAATCTAAGAGTTGAGTATAAAATGTGTTTGTGTAACTTGTCCTCAAGTTACATGAAGAGTCACATTAAAGACTCATAAAATTCATAAAAGTTGGCAATGGTTACAAAATGAAGAGTCTTGTGTCATTGAATAATTTTTTATGACTCCATAACTTGTTCTCAAGTTATGGAAGTTCAAGAGTCACTTTATTAAAGAAAATATGTAACCATAATTAAATCCATAAGTTATAAAATAAAGAAAAGTTAGTTCTTTTATTAGTTTAAAGTCTTCCATAACTTGTCCTCAAGTTATGGAACTTGAAGAGTTTTTGGATTAAAACTACTTTAAACACATAAGTTATGGAATTAATTAGTTTTGAATAGTTTCAAAACTTGCCCTCAAGTTTTGGAATTTGAAAAGTTTTCCTTATGAATACTTTAATTCCAAGTTAGCCCTTAGAATTTTAAAAGTTGAAATTCAACCCTTATACTTTATAATATTATAAGTTAATAATATATATATATGTATAAGAGTAAAGTCAGTCTTACCGCTAGTACGCCTCATTCACGAAGCCGGTCTATAAGGTGGGTATAAGGTTGTTGCCTATAAAATGGCAACTTAATGGGTGTCCACTCTCACCCACCGCTTGCTTGACTGGTGGAGGGTCGTTAGCCGAACGGGTTTGACAGGACTATAATTCTCCCTTCATTAAAAGTATTAATGATAAATACTAAGTAACTAAACTTTTAATAATACCCAATCTTAGTTACTTAGGAAAATGTGAATAAGGTGCTAATCCATGAAATTACACTTTGCACTTTGTTTAAGTCGGTTAGTGGAGCGTGTGTGGTTAACCGGCACACTAACTCGTATTTAACAAGGTAGGCAAAGGGTAACTTAATGTTTGTCATAGTATCGATGGAGCATGTGTGGTTAACCGGCACATCGATTGAGGGGTAAACACTTAAGGGTACCAAGTAATTTGCATGGTTACTTCACACCTTGTTTTGTGATCCTCGGCATCCCAGTCACAAAACCTGAAGGGCACACTCGAGATTGAAACATGCCTTTGAACAGTTCAATGAATCTCAAAGATCTAGGAGTTTCAAAACCAATTAAAACGTAATAATACATTTCGTTTATCTTGGTGGAAATTGGTGAATCGTCATTCACCTACCTTCAAATATTTTATAGCTTGGATTACGGCATACCTCTTCTAAGTTATAAAATAGTTTGTTGGGTCCTAGCCTTAATATTTCATATTGGGTGTCATATTAAGGTCTTTAAATCAACTATCTTGAATATCTCCCAAAAGATGTCTGTAATAGACACCTATGATCTTCCCAAATCTCTTGAAACAAGGGTTCCTAAATGAAGATGATGTCCCTTAGATATCATACTTCTTTCACCTCCTCCAACTGTTCTCCCTAACCCACATGTTCTTGAAAGGTTTAAGGTCACTCAAGCCCTATTGGCAAGGCAAGGTCTAGGTGTGATCACATCTTGGAGAGGTAGTCACATATTGACAAGCCGGGAGAGTTGGGTGTCAAAGTCTTGAGAAAGTTGGTGATTCAATCACTTTCTAAGTCACATAGTGAGTTCCTTTGGGACACCTATGAAACAGACTATGACAAGACCCTTAATGATCTTATCTATTTGCTAAGATCAACTTCCTAAAACTTTATGGACATTGACAATGATGACATTGGACATCTAGTAAAGCTCTCTCTTCCCAGTGGAAAGGGATCGGCCATAGTCAACTCGGTTGACCAAATGGTAAAGAGAAAAGCTAAGTCTGTGATAGTCCCGTGTACCATTATCAAAGGGTCCATATGTTTATATTGCCAAAGGAAGGGGCATTGGTTGCGAAGCTGCCAAATTTACCTAAGGATGTTAAAGTCAATAAGTTTGACTCTACTTCAGGTAAAGTCCACTATCTAACTCTGTTAAGTTTCTATTCTGAGATTCTTGATACTTGATGTGACTGGGTCACATGGTGATGTTTTAAGAATCAAAGAAAAGTGAAGAAACTTAAAGAAAGAATATGCTGAATCTGATCGCGTAGATGGATTTCTATCGCATAGCTTGAAAATCGGATTCTTGAGCTACTTCTTAGGAGTTATGATATTTTTGCTTAGGAATAGATAACAACAAGTTTTCATATGGATTGTAAGGATTAGTTTTTCCGCAATGTTTTAAAATAAAAGAAAAATTTTTGATTTTATTTATTTTAAAATATCCTTACAATGGCATTTGAGGAAAAATTGTTGCTTATATGATTCCATTAATAGCAAGAGTGGAAATATGAAATTGATTCTCTCATTTGTGGTAATGTCAAAATTTACCAAATAAGGAAAGATTCTCATCACCCAAGTTTCATTTGGACCGGGACTTGGAATCATGAAAGTTGTATAGCATGATGAATGAGAACCTTTCAAGTATTGGAAAATTAAGACTAATTACTCGATCACATGGATGTGTGAGTCAAGTAAAGGACTAAGGGATCGAGTACACATTCTTGTGCACTGATTAAGTCCACCATAAAAGATTGATAAGACTATTCGTCATAGTTTACTAAAGCTCAGTAAACATGATTATACTTACAAGCTTAAGTGTAACTCTGAGACATTGGAAAAGGTTCCAATGTATGGCAGAGCGAATAAGAAGAATCAAATTAGGCAGAAGGATAAAAGTTTCTCAAATCTGAAAAGATGGGAGAGTACTTTAGTATCAGTTTTGTGATCATCTTAATGATTAAGAAACCATAGCACAATTAGTTCTCTAAGGAAATCTTAGTGCATTCTTATGACTAAGAAGAGGGATCTTGAATTGTTGAAATGGTTAAATCAAGAAGATGGGTCATACTTCATTCCAATACAAGTCTTAGAGTCATAGTCCAAGATTGTAACTTGAGTGATATGTCTTAAAGAAGGTTTAAAACACTTGTCAAATGTAAGAGTAAAAGTTTTCTACTCTTGTACATTTGAAATTGGTAAGTTGTGATGTTTTGGATAAAACAAAGACCAACTTAGGCCAAATGTGTGAAGTGTTTGTCTTGATAAGAATCCGCACTATCTCTTGGATGTTTGACAAGGGAGTCTTATAGGTCAAGAGGACAGTGGGAGTCTTAAAGGTCTTGAAAGTCTCAAGAACTAATCAAGAATAAAACCTGAAGTTCTTCACTAGCACACGACTTGAGGTTTACAATCTATCGTGCCGACATATTCTGTGCCCATTCCAGTAAGTTGGCTATGCATATGAGTTCTTAGAGTTCTCAATTTGTTGCACAACAACTTGGAAGCAATGGTAGGCCCTTGAGCTGCCAGGTGGCAAGAAATTAAGATTGAGTTCAGTCCATATGAGTTTGGGTTTGTCATTATCCTTGTCTTGTGACTATGATTTTGACCATTCACATGGATAAGAACACATACACCAGTAAATCTAAGTGTCATAAGGTTTCTCTCCGATTCATGAAAATGATGGTGAGGAAACACTTTCACTAAGTAGATTTTAGCTAGATAGCAATTGTGATATTTGCATTCTCAAAGTCGTTAGTGGAGCGTGTGTGGTTTACCGGCACACTAACCTGGACTTGTGAGAAGTGGCAAAAAGGTCAAAACATTATGATTACGGCATACCTCTTCATAATTGTTTAGACTCACAAGTGTGCTATCTAAGGGAAGGTGTATGTTTTTGATAAGGTCTTATCAAAACAATCTAGTATCAGAAATCTGAACTTTGGAAGAAAGTCAGCTGATTTCTGAATACATGTCAGAGCTAGTGGGAGCATAAGTGTTATGCTAATAATCATCATGTTAGTGGGAGCATGATAATTATGACAAGTATTGCAAGATTAGCAATGTTAATTATAGAAAACAAAAGGTTTCAATTGGGAAAGAGTTGTTTTGCTATAATTAAGGGAGAGGAAATTATACTTCATCTCAAATCTATAAGATTAGATCGTGAGGTTTTAATCATTTAGTCAAGGATATATATATGAATTTCATGTTGGAATGGCTCAACATAAGGAAATTTTGTATATGGGTCCATTATTTGCGTTCTTAAATTCGATTATGATTACGGCATCCCTTTTCATAATTTGAATTATGAGAACTTGGCAAATTGAAATGGACATATTACAGCAAAAGACTGGTTTAGTCTTTATGTGAGACATCATGAATCGTGTCCCATATGCTTCGGATATAGGATCGATTACATGTGCTATAATCATCTGTTCTAAAATTTTCCAAATGCCTGGGGCATTAAGAAGGGAAAAGGTTTAGAACTGGATATGACTAAAAGGATTAAACAATTGTTGAGGACAATCTAAGGTTTACCAAAGATTGGTTGCTCAAGGACAGTTGGAAGTAGATAATTATGGAAGGACCATATTGGCATAATCTGTAAGGAGGCAACTCTTGTTCAGAAGTGATAGTCAAAATGGAATCTGGAAATGTTTCAAAGTTAGAAATTTCAATCTGTATAAGATTAAGGAAACTTAATGCAAGAAGGATATTTACAAGGAGTTGATCTCCTTTCGAATACTCTGTAATGATTGTTGCCAAGTCTTTGTGAGTTTGTGCATAATCGTTACAAGAGGATCAATGCATATAAGTTTAGAATCTAACAGATTTCAGTAAATGGCATGAATTTGGAATTCTTGCATTTGCAGTAAGGATTTGGGAGTGTGAAAAGAGAATCATTGAAGTTATGTTCAATTGATCTAGTTCACAAAGTAAAGGTCATAGACAAACATAGTATGCATACTTGGTGTATGGCATGACTAGTGTTTAAGAAAACATAGTGTACATGCTTGGAGCATGGGACAACTATTGTTTTAAATTCAAGAATAAAGTTGATAGCTGAAACAGTATACAATGAATAATGTGTAATCATATGGTGATAAATAAAAGGTGTTTTATTTATGTTCAAAGGGTTGATACCATATTGGATTCAATTATTATTGTGTTTCATTTTGCATGTTTTGACTTCCCGAATAAACTGGGTTATTCTTCCGGAATGACTAAGTTATTCAAACCATCCACAGTCGGTCATATGTTGGAAGTAGATATGAATTAAGACTGTCATGGGTTGGCTTGTTGAGGTCTAAGGTGTTGGACAAAGGGCTACAACACTCATGAGTGCTCATAAGTTCTGAGTATTGGATTCAACCCGCGCTCATTGGAATCACTTCATGGATTTTATCACGAGTGATCATGAGACGATAATATCTTATATTCTTCAAACCTAGAGATATGAGTTGTTACTATGAGTTGGTTGTACATTGATTGCACGAAAACGCATACGGTAACTCGGTGTTATAAAACGTGCCTTTGTGTATGATTCAACAAGTAGTAGAACAAGCCATATGAGTCGAAGTTTATCCGTTCCTTTTACCTTCGGGATAAAAGCGATATCTGTGGGCCCCTCGATGATTTGATGATGACAAATGGAAGTGCTCGGCCGGGCCAGGATTGATTTGATTTGTTCAATTAGTCAGTCGTCATAAATCGCAAATCAGGAAACAACAAATGGACAGAGAGAATGATTATAATCCATGTCTCAGTCCATATGATATCTAGAATGGAGGAATATATGATCCCTTATCTAATGGACAAGTCATTGACAAAGGTCAGAGTTCATCGACAAGGTCAGAGTTCGACAGAAGCTTTTGAGAGCTACGATTGCCAGTTGGTTCCTGAAGTCATACGCAATAATATTTTTAGACTTATCCAAGTGGGAGACTGTTGGATTAATGTCTAAGTCCATAACTATAATTGGTAAGACTTGACCCGACCCGGCATGGTCCATTTGGGTTGCATGGCATCATGCACTTGGATAGACTAAATGAGAGAAATAAGTCACTTATGGTTATTAATATATTATAAGTTCTAGTATATTAATAATAAGAATAATAAGATTATTTAATTAGTATTGATCAAGAATTAATCTAGGATTAATTAAGTGATCAAAAGAAGACTAATTAAATATATGGGTTGATTGTGTAAATCATCCATACTTGTATAGTGGGCTAATGCTCCATGGATAATCAAGTTGAGCTAAAACCCATAGGATGGTCCATGGATGCTCCATGGTGTATTTGAACCCATGGATCCAAGGAAATGGAAAGTCATGACAATTAGGGTTTGCCCTAATTGTAACACTATATAAAGATATTATTCTTGGCAAAATCGGCACTAGTATTATTCTAGAGAGGGCTAGCCGATTTCATGAAGTGTAGAATTCTCTCTAAGTTATTCCAAGTGTATTTGGTGTTGTGTGAACCATTTGAGGTGTCACACTTGGGGCACTTGGCACTCAAGCTTCATGAAGACTTTCTACACCAAAGAGGTATGTATTCTATCTTGCTATAGTTATTGTTTTGTATGCTAGATTAGGATAATACCTTGGAAGTTCTTATTTGCATTTATAATAGAGAAAACATAGATCCAAGGTATTCAGGGTTGCATGTACACTTAGGAGTGTTAGAATGCTCAAAACCCAACAAGGTTACCAATATATCGACTGGTAGGAGTTGGTGCTGTGGATCCCACAACAGAAGCAGCAGCTACGGGGGTAGTAGCAGCATGAACTGCTACTGTTTGTTGTCTTTTGGAGGAGCCTTGGGAAGATTGACCCTTCTTTTTCTTCCAGAATTTTTCTTTTCTCACCGCTGCTTTTGGTCGACTCAGGGGTAGCAGTGGTGGCTTCCTCAACATCATCACTGTGGTGAATTATAGCTTGGGCTAAAGTCTTAGCACTATCATAAGTATCTGGGCGAGCAACTAAGACATGACCTTTGGTCGGATTGGTTAACCCCCAAATAAACCTCTCGATCTTTTTGCTTTCAGGGGTGACTAGTCCAGGGCAGAGAAGGGCAAGATCATCAAATCGGGAAGTGTAGGCAGCAATGTCGGAACCTTTCATCTTCAGGTTCCAGAGCTCGTGCTCTAGCTTCTGCATTTCGCCTTTGGGACAATATTCAGCAAGGAGGAGTTCTTTCATAGTCTCCCAGCCCATGGCATTGGCTACTGGGAGAGTTAAGGATTTGACTCGGCCATTCCACCAAGTCAATGCTTTATCAAGGAAGGTACAAGCTGCGAACTTAACCTTATCGGACTCATCACAGGCACAGATTTCGAAGATGGATTCAATTCTCTCAAACCATCGGGATAAGGAAATGACACCACCAGTGCCATTGAAGAAAGAAGGCTTCACATTCATGAAGTCCTTATAGGAACCCTCCTTACGGCGTTCCTGATTACCATCTTGACTTTGATTACTACCTCCTGAACCACCGGTATTTAGCTGAGACATGGCAGCTGCCACCGCGGCGGTAACAGCTGTTTGAAATAACACGGGATCAATTTCAGGAGGAGGTGGCGGAGGATTGTTGGAGCTGGGTCTCTTTCTGGGAGGCATCTTGATCTAATAAGATCAATAAAGAGAGAGAGGGTGATAAGTCCTCTAAATCGAGAGATATGACAGGTATTTATTCCAATTAAGCGGTAAAGCAGGAAAGAGTTATTGAAGCAAGTATACTATTGCTAATGGAATGATCGGGGGTCTATACATGTACGATTGTTCAAGAAATACTCCCATAGTATTTCATGGTTTGTTACAATACTGGCTCGATGTTTGTGGTATTAGGGTAAGTTTTAGGCATGTTGCATACCACAATCACTCCCAAGCACATGTTGGCCGTGTCTTGAATGAATATAGTTGGCCAGGCTATATTGACCCTAGACACGACTACATAACTGCCCAGGTTTAATTACAATACACAACACCCATTTACTTATATTTTGTTCTACTTATAGATATGAATCTCGACGGTTCGGTATACTTGTATATATTTGAAAATACTTGTAGTCTGGAGATACTTTTATTTCAGAGCACTTAGGCCCTTTAGTGTTTATAGTTTTATACCATGTAAGGTTTGGTATACTTTATTCACTATAAACAAGGGCTCTGATACCAATCTGTCACACCCCGAAAACCGGAGGCGGAAACATTTCCGGGGTTAACTCCATGTTGAGTATCAAATCCAATGTACATAGTAAGTAAAGTGAAACAAACATTACATTACATATTAAAAGTTTTACAATTTGTTTCAAAAGACACAGTTTATACAGTTGTGATACATAATATAGATATAAACAAAATGAACGAGCCTTGCACGCACACGATCCCATACCGTCCTGAATGTTGGTTATCATTTGTAAAAGATGTAAAAGATGTAAATGATGTAAACTGAATCCTGGTTATCTGTAAAATGTAGTATGTGGTTCATTATTACTATAAGTAAATCTCTGTT
This sequence comes from Lactuca sativa, assembly GCF_002870075.4. Classification (NCBI taxonomy): domain Eukaryota; kingdom Viridiplantae; phylum Streptophyta; class Magnoliopsida; order Asterales; family Asteraceae; genus Lactuca; species Lactuca sativa. Next base: position 5,073,810 of record NC_056625.2, on the reverse strand, counting down.
ATCCTAGTTGCGAGTTCCATAACCATACTAAAGACTGAACCTGTGGCAATAAGTAGTCCACAGCCTTGTGGCAATAAGTAGTCCACAATCCTTATGACTTTCGTCACCCTTGAACCATTTTGGTTCGGCTGTAGCTAGCAGCCAGGTGTGGGGTAGTCAGCCCCGTATAGATCTATACACTCAAGTCACGCTCTCTAAATTCCAGAGATTCTGGTTACGGGTGTAGTCCTCCACTCGCGTATCTCTATGGAGTGTTTGCCGAGGACGTGTCTCCAATCATACAGAATAACAAATTTACTAGTAATAATAGGGTAATCCTCCATTCACGTATTTCTGTGGAATGTTACCGAGGACAAGACAGTGTACAAAATATATTATTCATGTGTTATAAGTCATGCTTTTAACTGATAAAATATGGAAACCATTTGTGAAATATATAAAACATAACAGTTTATAAAACTCATTTCACAAATAAATGTTTAAGTAATCTGTGTATTCAACTTGTTATCAGTTGTGTAATCAATATTAAAAGCATATGAAATGTGAAGTACACACATGAAAATAAGTTTTGAGTACAAGAAAACCCTTGTACTTTGCTTGTGTTCCCCCCTGAAAACAGTGAAAAACAGTGAAAAAGGGTAGGGGTATGAACTCACCGGACTCGGGAATGTGTCGGTTTTGGATACTAGACGTTGATTCGGGGATTGTTTACTCGCGATGACCCTATGTAAATTGAAATAATGTCCATATATACACAATTAGGAATTCATTCACTAATCATATGGAACATTACACTCCAACGAGGTTAAACACCTCAAAATGAGCGTTTGGAGTGACCCGCGTGACATCTTCGGACGTGTAAAGGCACTAGGGACTTGGGACTTGAGTTTACTCTCCATAAGTAAACATTTAAATGAGTTTACAACTACAAAACACACCCACACATGAGTTTACGGCCGTAAACTCATGTTGGTGTGATTTTGATGGTCTAAGGGCTTTAATGGACATGGGGATTGCTAGAATGGATTATCTAAAATGCCTTGGAACACTTGGAAATGAATTTACAATATTTAAAAGGGAGTTTACGGCCACCCCATAAGAGTTTACGGCCGTAAACTCACCTATGGCCAAGGAAAAATTGATTTGAGCTTTATAGGACAATCACATGTGATTCTAACTAATTTTCTAAGCATTGTTATGAATTTAGGTTACCATTTAACACACTTATTGGAGTTTACGGCCTAGAGGTATGTTCTAAGGCCGTAAACTCTCCTTTACCCATGAAAAAGATAGTTTTTGATGCTTAAAACAATCACATGTGATTCTAGAAATTTATACAAGCCATTTGAGTGTATTTGATGCATCATTAACATGGTTTCATGAGTTTACGGCCAAGGGTGAGTTCCTAGGCCGTAAACTCCTATAAATGACATTTTTAATATGTTTCAAACCTTTAAACTATTTTTAGATGCATCTAGATTCTACCACAGGGCCATTGGTTGAGTTTGAAAGCATTTTGACATGTTTTAAGGCACTAAATCCCCATTTAAGAGGAGTTTACGGCCCAAGAACATACCTTGGCCGTAAACTCTCTTTTGTCCCTCATAATTCATGTTTTAATTGTTTTAAGTCTAGATTTGCAAGCCTTATAGTCATATCTAAGTCCCAACTTTGATTTGGAAGGGTAATTTGGTTTAAAAACCCCCTTTTAATGGAGTTTACGGCCCAAGCTTGCTCCTTGGCCGTAAACTCATGTTCTTGGTCCCAAAACTCAATTAACTCATCAATTTGAAGGCTAAAGATGTTGAATAACATGCTAGGGAGGTTACCTTAAAGATTTGAAGCCTTAAACTTGAGATTTGGACCTTAATTCTAGCTTGCGGAGAGAGGTTGTGAAAGTTTAGTGAGAAATTGGCCAAAGGCTTCAAATGAAGTCTTAAAACACTTTATATAGTGTTCGGGAATTGGACACGACGTAATTCTACCCGATACTGACGTTAAGTGAGGCTTTTGGTCATACTCGACTAAATTGTCGTGACTCGATATGGCCGATTCTATAATTATTCCGATCACTAAAGTGGGGTGTTAAAATGATTTCTAAACGTATTAAGACATCCACTAAGTCATTTTAGGTCAATATAAATTAATGACTTAATAAAATGGCGAAATTGGAAACGAAATTGAAAATGACGTCTGATTGATCGGATTGGATTACAAGTTGTGGTACAAGAAATGACATGAAATTTCGGGTTGTTACACCTTTCGGCCGGCAGTTTTGAGGTGAGTTATCCTCACTATATCAACAGGGTATAAGGCACCGAGGCCAGCCCTTTATCGGATCGAGATCCGGGTACTTGTTGTTATGTTATTGTTGTGATATGATTGCATCCTGGTAGTTAGGATGGTACGTCTTAGAGACCTGGTAGAGGTCAGTATCCTGTTATGTGGGGTGATGCTATGCTAGTGACCGGTTAGGTCGGTATCCTAGTTAGGATGATGATATGCTATGTGATCTATTGATCGGTTTGTTGACTGTGAATTGTTATATGTTTGTATGTTTATGTGCGCATGGTTGTTTGTACTGGAGTTGGGTTGAGGCGGGTCCTGCTTTGTGCTGTAGGCCAAGATACCCAGGGTGGACCGGTTGTCCCGAAGGCCCAACGAGCGGTCCGGATAGGCTGTAGGCCCCAAGAGGGCGGACCAGACGTGCCGAGGCTCGGAGAGTGGACCAGGCCAACTGAAGGCCCGATGTGGGCGGACCAGTCATACTGTAGACTCAGAGAGTGGACCAGGTGGATTGAAGGCCCGGTGCGGGCGGACCAATCACACTGTAGACTCGATGTATATGGATAGACTCGGAGGGTGGACCAGGTGGACTGTTGGCCGGTGCGGCGGACCAGTCACACAGTAGACTCGAAGTGCATGGCTGTTCTGTGATCGGATATGTTATGGCTTGTTATGCGTGTATGGTATATGTGGTTGGTATTTTGGGGATATCTCACTAAGCTTTCGGGCTTACAGTTGTGGTTTTATGTTTTTCAGGTTCTTCAGGAGACCGTGGCAAGGCGAAGGCGTGATCGTACCGCTCCTCATGTTTTAGTCGTGATGTGATTCTGGGAACACTTTAAATAAATTGTATTGAAAACCTTTTTGTAATAACTTTAATGGAATCGAGTTGTTTTCGAAAATTTTAAATTGGTTGAATTTTTTTTGGTCGTTACAAGTTGGTATCAGAGCCTTGGTTTGAGTGAATTGGAGGAACACTCGTGTGACTCCAGTCTCAAATCGAGGAGAGTTTTCAAAAGTGAATTTAAAATGGTTTTCAAAATGAGTAAAGGAGGACGCGGAGGTACGATCAGCCGGAGCCAGTAAGTAACCCCAAAATACCATACATGATATTTGTTTTTGAGCTTTGTTAGAACAGCATGCTAGTGCTAGGCTAGGGATCTTCAGGATTTCATGATAATGTTGCCTGATTTGTGATGCCTGTAGCCTAGGGTTCCTTGTGGGAGATTTCCAGAGTTCCTCTAGTGGTGAGGGTTGAGCGCTTGATTGTATGTTTTCTCTAGGGCGTTGTGATAGTACTTCATACAAATATGGGTAGGTGTGGAAGGTAGTATGGGCCCGTACTACTGAAAGCACAGGACCCATACGCGTATCAGGGAAACCATGACCTCTAGGTTTGGGTTGAGAGTTGGTTTCCGGGTTGTGGGAAGTGTCTGAGATTTTGTGATGTTTTTCAGTATGGAGATTCCGAGGCATGCTGGGAGTGGATCCAGGTCAGGATCGGGAGTAGGAGAGGGAGTTCAGGGTGGGTCTGTGCCGCCCGAGGTTATTGGTCAGATGAGCTCGTGCGAGTTGGATGCGAGGATTCGTGAGATCCTGCATGATGAGGTTGCTGCATTGTTCCGGGCTGAGTTGCCGGAACTGTTTGGGTCGATCAAGACCGCCATGGTTGAGTATTTTGATGAGCGCTATGCAGCTCTCACAGAGACGGCTGCCGCGGCGGCTACAGCGGCTGTAGTAGCGGTAGGGGGAGGATCTGGTCGGGGCTTTCAGTATCGGGACTTCGATAATACGAAGCCTCCCACCTTTGATGGAGTTCAGGACCCGATTGTTGCTATGAGATGGTTATCGGACGTGGAGGGGTGTTTCTTCACGTGTTCATGCCCTGCTGATCAGAGGGTGAGGTGTGCTCTGAACCTGTTGAGGCTCGGGGTGAAGGATTGGTGGAGATTGACCACGGGGTCATATTCAGATGCGCAGAGGGTTGCAGTTTCATGGGATCAGTTCAGAGAGATGTTAAGCACTGGTTATGTTCCATGAGTTGAGAAGGAGAGATTGGCTCAGGAGTTCCTTGAGCTGAAGCAGCATTCGGAGTCAGTGATTGAGATCACCAGGATGTTCACTGAGAGGGCGATGTTTTGCCCTGAGTTCGCTTCGGAGCAGGCTCAGATGTCCCGATATCTGAGTATGCTCAAGAGGGATATCAGACAATTTGTGTCTACGCAGAGGTGCGAGACATCGTTGGAGTTGCAGGAGGCCGCCAGGCGGCGTGAGTTAGAGATTGAGTTGTAGTTGCGTGAGCTGAGGCAGGCTCCAGTGCAGTCGCAGCTGGCGCCAAAACGATCCAAGACCGTTGATTCTAGAGTGGGGGATCTGAGTAGCCACACTTGTGGGAAGTGTGGAAGGAGTCACACCGGAGTTTGTAGGTCCGGTGGTGCATGCCGCAAGTGCGGAAAGGAGGGGCACTATGCGAGGGATTGTAGGCAGTCAGCGCCGGTTCGGGATTTGAGGATTTGTTATCATTGTCATCAGGTTGGACATTTGAGGGTCAACTGTCCACAGCTTGCTGCAGGACCGGTGCAGGCTCCAGCACTGGCCACTTTGAGGATTTCATGTGGAGGTCAGGGTGGAGCGGAGCCCCCAAGGGCTCAAGGTCGTGCTTTTCAGCTTGTAGCAGAGGAGGTCAGGGCAGTGCCAGATGCAGCTGCGGGTATGTTTCTTTCTTGATGTCTTGTTATCTTGTGTTCATTGTGGAGTACTGTTTATGTGTTGGTATCTTTGTGTGGTTTTCGATGTGGTATTTGTAGTTTTGAGGGTTGTGGTTTGGTTATGGGTTATTGTATTGGGAATTTCGTTGGTTATCATTCATGAGGTTTATTAGTGGAAACCTGGCATTGGTTTGAAGGCTGGGTAGCATCTGCTTTGGAGGAGTGGCTAGCTGTAGATTGAGTTTCTTTCGAGCGGGATGATCAGCGTGGAAATGTGTTTTGTGAAGGGTTGTTTATGCTTGTGGGAAGCAATCCGCGTGTAAGTGTTGGTTTTGTGCAGAGTTGTTCTGGGTGGTCGGTATGGCGACCGGTGTTTGATATTCAGTGCTACAAGTGGGGGAGAATTGGAAAATTCTCCGGGAGATTGATGAGCATTTGAGGGTGCTTAGCTGTTTAGGATTTAGCAGTGTTCTGTCAGCCCAGAGTGTCGGCTGGTAGGAGCAAGTGTCGGGCATGCAGGGCGAGATACAGATCTAGGGCATTTGATTGTGGAGGGCCTGGGATCAGGTTGGGATCGATTGTATGTGATGGAGATAGAGTTCGGAACCCCTAGGGGGCTAGAACAGTATGCATGGGAGGATTTCCCGGAGAGATAGCTCGGAATGATGAATGCTAGTTGAGCGGTCCGGATAGACTGAAGGTCGGTAGGCGTACCAGTCAGGCCGAAGGCTTGGAGGACGGTCCAGCCAGACTGAAGGCACTGAGAGCGGTCCAGATTGGCTGAAGGTCCTGAGAGTGGTCCAGATTGGCTGAAGGCCTGGTGAGGTGGTCCAGTCATGCTGAAGACTCTGCAGGTATTGTTGGATCGGTTCGAGGATATGGATTGTGTATGGTGCGGTGTGATAGCCTTAGAAGGTCTGGCCCCAGGTAGTGATCTTGATTAGTGGAGTTTGTACATGGGCTTGAGAGTCCCTGCGGTTAGAGTCAGAGCATGCGTGATGGATGGTTAGCGGTTACGCTATGAAGGAGTGGTGTAGCGTTGGGCGAGCAGCGTGGCACTTGTCGGAGTGACAAGGTGGCCAAGTGAATCTCCTTGGTAAAGGAAAGAGAGAGGAGGGTAACTCCGAGAGGGAGTGCAAGTTCACGAAAGTGAAAGCGGCAGAGCAGAGTTATGATTAGAGTGATCTGAGTATGGTTATTGAGCAGCGTGTTTGCGGCAGTGGGATGGAAGCATATCCGGTTTGGGATGTCTGCTGAGGTCGCGGAAGGAATTCCGCGGGTGTAGCGCCAAGAGGCTCGGAAGGGATGCAGGGAGGGAGTCTTGGGCTCTCAGTGTGATTCTGATCAGGGAATTGTGTATGTAGTAGTGGTTCATCCTGGGGGATGTTGGAGATGTCGTCAGTGTGACGGGTTTTCCTAACTCGAGAGTGCAAGGGCTAGTGCAGCATGTGCGTGTGATTGCAAGAAGAGGACTCGTGGGAGTTGCTCTGAGATTGTAGAATGGGTCTTTCGGTCAGCATGGAATGGATAGAGTGGGATTCGGATCAGGGATCAAGTGGTTCATGGTTTTCTAGCTCATATGGGTCGAGTGATTGTTGAGATTTGGAACAGTGATGCATCATGGGAAGTACTCGGTTGATGAGTACGATTATCAAAGGGTACAACCGGTGCCCGGTTTGAGACGGTGGTCAGGACACCGCAAGGAAGAGAAAGTGAGTTCGAGTTTCGATGGGTATGCCTTGAGGGACCTGGTCCGGTTAAGGCCAGGTGGCGCGTTGTGGGAGTATTTTTGGAGTTGAGTTGTCGTAGGCTTCGAGGACGAAGCCTAATTTAAGTGGGGGAGAATTGTAACATCCCGAAATATTAAGAGTAGAGTTGAAGGGCTAAAAGAGTAAATTGAAAAAGGGAACTCGGCGAGTCCATGGATGGAGTCGGCGAGTAGGGTCGCGATTTTGGTCGCGTGTTAAGTGGCCGACTCGGCGAGTCCAAGGCTGGACTCGGCGAGTAGGCGCTGAGTGGAGAAAACCCTAATTCTCGGGGTTGGGCCCTATATAAAGAACATAGCATCCATCCCCCAGCCTCCTTACTCATCCTCAAGTTCAGAAACCCTAACCTTCGTGTGTGAGTGGATCAAGTTGCATTTGGAAGCTTGGAGAAGCAATTGTTGAGGAAATCTTGAGGGTAAGAGGCTTGGAGCAAGGGGCTTTGCTTGGATTCGAGTTTCATTGCTATTGAGGCGTTCTTTTGAGGTATTATCTCGTCTTTGAGCTGTTATTTCTTAGATTCATCATTTTGGGGGTGTTAGAGATCATATCCTTGGATGTATTGGAGTTTAGAGGTTAGATTTGAGGTTGCTACCTCAGATCTGGAACGGAGAAGGGTTGGAATGCATGAAAGTCCCCGTTGATGAGTGATTGAAGGAGCCATCATGTCCCAAACCCTATCCCTAAAGTGTAAAAGGCCTAGATCTCTTTGGATTCACGTAAAGTTTGCCACTTTACGTGATGGATGGGTGGTAGGAAGCTAGATCTATGTTTTGGATCAATTGCATGGCTTGGAATGCTTCTGTATGGATTCAGACCGGTGGTACTCGGCGAGTCACATGGGTAGACTCGACGAGTTGCTTGAAGATGAACTGGAACTCGACGAGTTGGAAGAACAACTCGGCGAGTTGGATGAAGATAGCCTGGAACTCGACGAGTTGTATGAACAACTCGGCGAGTAGGTTGAAGATAGCCTTAGACTCGGCGAGACTGTTCTTGGACTCGACGAGTCTTGTCGAAGAGTCCCAATATTTTCTGGTTGAGTCGAGAATCGGTGAGTCAAGGGATGACTCGGTGAGTTGGGTGCGAGTGGACTCAGAGTTGTTGGACTCGGCGAGTCTCGGGGTGACTGGGCGAGTTAGGTCGCGGATTGAGGGAAGTTCTGAGCTTGGGGACTCGGCGAGTCATCGGGTTGACTCGGCGAGTAGAGTCAGTCAGGGGTTGACTTTGACCTTGTCCAAAGGTTGAGCAGTTGTCTTCCAGGGGTATTTTGGTAATTAAGGGTATTTATTGAGTTGAGTGTTTTGGTGTTTAGTGGAGGAGTTCGTGTCGGAGTTTGGAGCAGCGAGATCTTATCCTTTCATCCGGCAGTTTCGAGGTGAGTTATCCTCACTATATCAACAGGGTATAAGGCACCGAGGCCGACCCTTTATCGGATTGAGATCCGGGTACTTGTTGTTATGTTATTGTTGTGATATGATTGCATCCTGGTAGTTAGGATGGTACGTGTTAGAGACCTGGTAGAGGTCGGTATCCTGTTATGTGGGGTGATGCTATGCTAGTGACCGGTTAGGTCGGTATCCTGGTTAGGATGATGATATGCTATGTGATCTGTTGATCGGTTTGTTGACTGTGAATTGTTATATGTTTGTATGTTTATGTGCGCATGGTTGTTTGTACTGGAGTTGGGTTGAGGCGGGTCCTGCTTTGTGCTGTAGGCCAAGATACCCAGGGCGGACCGGTTGTCCCGAAGGCCCAACGAGCGGTCCGGATAGGCTGTAGGCCCCAAGAGGGCGGACCAGACGTGCCGAGGCTCGGAGAGTGGACCAGGCCGACTGAAGGCACGGTGTGGGGGACCAGTCATACTGTAGACTCAGAGAGTGGACCAGGTGGATTGAAGGCCCGGTGCGGGCGGACCAATCACACTGTAGACTCGATGTATATGGATAGACTCGGAGAGTGGACCAGGTGGACTGTTGGCTGGTGCCGCGGACCAGTCACACAGTAGACTCGAAGTGCATGGCTGTTCTGTGATCGGATATGTTATGGCATGTTATGCGTGTATGGTATATGTGGTTGGTATTTTGGGGATATCTCACTAAGCTTTCGGGCTTACAGTTGTGGTTTTATGTTTTTCAGGTTCTTCAGGAGACCGTGGCAAGGCGAAGGCGTGATCGTACCGCTCCTCATGTTTTTGTCGTGATGTGATTTTGGGAACACTTTAAATAAATTGTATTGAAAACCTTTTTGTAATAACTTTAATGGAATCGAGTTGTTTTCGAAAATTTTAAATTGGTTGAATTTTCTTTTGGTCGTTACACATAATTATGGTTTACTCTCATATTCAAGAAGGAATTATCACAACTATTTTTTTTAAAGTAAAAGTAAAAGTTTTACTTCTCTAGTTGTATGATCCTTTATGCTCTAAATAAGGGATGTTGATAGTTGTGGCTTAATAACATATATTAGGATTAAGATGTACAATATAACAACTGAAATTGAATTATAATGTGTCTTTATATGAATTACGTCAACACTTTGCTTTCCAAGCTATGTTCCCACGCGGCAATCCTCTTGATCATCTCCGAATATGTATATTGAAACATATAACAATCTTATGTGCAAATTTTGTATATTTGGTGTCGGGTAGAAGACTCTTCTCTTTTTCATCCACACGCCAGATATAGTTAACCATTTTGGGAATATATTAATAGATTCAAGACAAAAAGAAGCAATATAAATATACATACAAAATAACTGATATTACAAAAGTAAAGAACCTACTTTACTTAACATATATATAACACTAAATTGAATCATTAATAGTTAAACAAACACTCCAACTTCAATGCTAATCAACAGAAAGCAACACCCCTGTCAACACCAAATGGAAATGGGATTAGCATTATAATCTTCTAAAACCATCGAATTTAATAATAAAAAATATGTACAAAAATCCTGAAAAAATGCCCATTGGTAATGCATTGTAGAAGAAACAGGGGGAATGACTTAAAAATCAGTAAATACAAATAAATACAAACCAATCACCATTTTCATATAAAGAAAAAGAGATCGACTAAAAGATTGGCAATTGCTTCCATGTTGTAAGCATTCACCTGTTTGGAACTATCACAATTTTTTTTAGACCTTCACATAAGAAACTCCCATCTAAGATGACAAGATGTTACATGTTCAATAATATACATTATAAATCACCAAATGCTAAAAAAAAGTAAATTCCAATACAGAGCTTTTAAGCCAAGGTGGAAGGCTTAGGATTGTCACAAGTCATCACCATTTACCCATAACTTACTTGTTTGTAAAAACAATATGTTACATCCACCTAAACATAGGATATGAATTTGTGAAACACGTTATGTTTAAGAATATGTAATGTAAGGACATAATAATCTCTTTGAAATCAAATTGTATATCCCAAAATACATATAGATGTTCTCCAATAAAAAGCAAATTGAGTAATTTGAAATAAAAATAAACCCTCAAGCATTTCATCAAACATGTTATGGGCATCATAGAATTATGCAAGAGACTTACATGTTGAGGGGAAGGCTCATTGAAAACATCAATTTAAATAGAATACAAACTTCAAGAAAGGATCCACAACAAAGCAATATCGATTGCCATTCTTGCTCAATTTATTAGCAACATACACATCAGTAAGTGAAAGAGTGAGAGAATATAACTTGTGAATGATCTCACCCACTTTTTAATCACTTGAAATCTTCACCCAGGTCTTTAAAATAGAAACGAATATACCCTCAATCAGAGTCCCTCTAACCGTGTGAGAAAGGGATTGTACAAAGAGAGAAAATTAAAATGAGTTTATACTCATAAATCAAAGAAAACAAACTTCATAAAGCAAACTAAAATAATGAATGGTGTGTTGTAAATTAGAAGAAGCAAAGTTACATATACTAATGGAATCACGGAAATTGGTTTGAAAACAACAATGCTAAACACGAATTCTTCACAAACTTGGGTCGATGAAGTGTATATCAAATATACATGGAGTATTTAGAGGCATATATGTGGCTAGCGGTTTCAAATTTGGAGACTATTACTTAGTGATTAAAAATTTAAATTATACCGCAAATTAAGGAATCTCGTAAATAATTTCTTATGATTTTATGAGATTTACAATTGAGAATGAACCTAGACACACCATACGACCAGATAAGAGTTTAAGCGGGAAAAATAAGAGAGTAGAATGATGGTGTGATAAGTGACATAAGATAGCACTTAAAAGATGACATTTGGCTATTAGATGAGTCTTTTATTAAGAATAAATTATTATGAGTTTTATGAAATTAGTGACGTTAAGATATAAGGCTAAACGGAGTGCCTTGCCACGTCAGTTTATTTAACTTTAAGCCAGAAGTACTTTGGTGATTTTAGCTTTACTTAGAAATAAAAATCTTTACAGTCTCTTTCCTACTTTGTTCGTATAATAAAAAACAAATTATTTCACCGTTTTGAGAAATTGCCGAAAATACCCTTATACACGTTTCACACAGCACAGACGCCTCCATTCTCGTCAATCGTTGGCTCTTCCGGGGCCGATTCCTTCGACTCCTCCCCTGCCCCCGCCGTTATCTCCCCTGAAGCTACCGGCCGGAGACCGTCGCACCCCACCGGAGGTTTGTGATTTCTTCGCTTTCATTCGTTTTCCATTTTCTTTCTGGTTCGTTTTCCCGACTTGAATTGAAGCACGGAGCATTTGGAAGGGGAAAAATGGAAGCGGCGAGGTTCGGTTCTTCCCAGTTCACCACCATTTCTGGTTCAACGAGTTCACGGAGGAGGCCGCCACTTAAATTGCATAGAAATAACATCACTTTCAAATCTCCACTGAAATTCTCTGTCCGCGCTTCCGCTGTTGAAGGCGACGATTCTGGTTCTCTCTACAGTCTCTCTGTTTTACATATGAATTCCATTTTTAATAGTATTTGTTAACTTGCATGTGTAGCCGTGACTCTGCTTGATTATGGTGCCGGCAATGTTCAGAGTATTAGAAATGCAATTCGGTATCTCGGTCTCGATATCAAAGATGTAAGTTCTTCTGAGCTTCTTTCTGCAATGGTGTTTATGAACAATTAACAACAAAGCCATAATATATATTGTCCAGGTGGAAACACCGGAGGACATTCTGAATGCAAAGCGCCTTATTGTTCCTGGGGTTGGAGCATTTGCTGCAATGATGGACGTCTTAAACAACAACGGGTAACTTTTACACATCATATTTACAATGTTCTTTCATCCATTAACAAACAAAATTGAAATTTGTTTTAGGATGGCTGAAGCACTTTGCAGTTACATAGAGAATGATCGGCCATTTTTAGGCATTTGTCTTGGTCTGCAGCTACTTTTTGAGTCAAGTGAAGAAAACGGGCCAGGTGAGTCGATGTAATTTGTAACTTAAAATAATATTTTTGTTAATTGAATCAATGTTTGGTGACTTGGTTGTGACAAAAGATAACGAGGTAATTTTAATAATATAAAAATCATAGCGAATTTTTTTTTTTAAAAAAACAGAAGAAGCTTGTTTGTTGCAGTTAATGGTTTGAAGTGATAACTTTGGAATGTTGCACAGATAGAAAGTATTTAGTTTGAAGATAATGTATTTTTGTAAGAAGCATTTTGTTGAATAAATAAATGGTGTGATTGATAGGTGAGGAACTTGGGGAAGCCAGTTGAACTTGCTGGACAGTATTACTTAGATGGGGCTGATGAGGTACTTAATTACTCTCTGTCTCTGTCTCTTTCTTACATATTACATATTAGGTCTTAGGTTAGAATGGAATGGAATGAGTCATTCCATTACTGAGTTGTGATTATTTGTGGATTCCAAGTGACAATAACATGTTGCAGGTTAGCTTTTTGAATATCACAGGCTTTCGCGATTTCCCTCTGGGCGATTTGCCAATGTTGCAGGTACATATATGTTCTTTCATTCTCCTGTAACTATTAATTAATTAATGTCCACATGTGTTTTGACTAAATAATAATATTATTATGTAATTTGATAGATATTGAAATACACATCAGAGAATGTTTTTGTACCACTTACAGTTGGTGGTGGTATCAGAGATTTCACTGATGGAAATGGAAGGTATTTATTATTAAGTGTTATTAAACTCTACTTGTATATGTAATATGTTGTTGTGAAGAATTTAATAACTGTTTATAATATGTATATATTATATATAATATTAAATAGGTACTATTCTAGTTTGGAGGTGGCTTCAGAATATTTCAGATCTGGTGCAGATAAGGCAGGATATAGCCATGTGTCAACAATAAGATATTATGTCAAAGAAATATTTTGCAACTTATTTTCTTTAATTTCTTTGATTAGCTTTTGTAACTTTTGTTGCTGTAGTTTTGTGATATTGTTTGAAAATGTGTTTGTTAAAATGTTCTAGATATAGCTTTAAAAGATTTATCAAAACTATGTTTCACAAATTAAAAAATTTCAACATTTAAAGGGAATTTGAGGTAACTTTTTTATATATAAATCCGGCAGTTAAAAAGAAACTTCTAATAGACCTAGGCTTTAACTGTATCGAGCTCGAATTCCGATTTTAGGCTTCTTTTTTTTTTTTTAAGTATTAATTGCAGTGAGCCCATGAAGTAACATAACAAAATAACTACTTTTTATTATTTTTTTTATCCATCATTTGTTTTCGTTGGTTCCATCCAAATTCTATAAAATGGTTACGATGTGATTGGTTCATGTTAAATCCATCCTAATCACTAGTAATATCTTTAGGGGTCAATATTTGAATTCTTATCCTGCTTAGAACACTAGAAATATTTGAATTCTTAACCTACTTGGAACACTAGAAATATCTTTGACGTATCCATATGTGAATTCTTAACCTACTCCATGGCATATCACATATTCGAACCATAAACCTTTATGTGGATTCCATATCTTTGGTTTAACCACATAAGGATTTTTCTCGATGAGTGAACAAAAAATTGTGTCTAACGTAATACAGTAATTATCAAAATATGCTCATAATCTTTGAAAAAACCATTTTCAAAAATAAATTCTGACATAAAGGTGCTTTGGAAATCAGAATTTTTGAATCATTTTGAGTTTGGGGTTGGCTAAAGGGACATCTCATTTTATCATCTAGACACCCTATATAGTTTTTAATGTATTTTTATTGGTTAAAATTGCATTGTTTTTTGAAAAAGATGATTAAAAATAATTACCTATAAGTTGATTTTTTGATACAGATATCTTAATAGCAACATCCTTTATAAAGTTTTCGAACCACTTTTTTCACAAAAAAAAAAAAAGTACTTCCTAAATAATAATTAAGTTCAAAATTACTAAAAAAAATTACTTTATGTCATAAATAGAATTTTGAAAATCTAAGTGACACGCGTTAAAACATTATAATAAAATTGTTTTCAAAATAATTTTGCATTGGAAAAGGGTGATATTAAGAAAATTCTTTTTTGCATTTAGTCCATTTAATTTTACATATTTAGACTATTTAAGGGTATATTTATATTTTTGTGATTCTAACACACTATTAGTGTAAGTAGTCATCAAAACATTCTTAATGAGATGTGTTGGGACGTACACATAAACACCATTCAAATTCATCAACAAATTTATTCTAATAAATAAATTTTTTTTTACCACATGTCATCTTCTTATTCATTTGGACACATAACATTTTGCAGAATTTTTAAATTTTTTTATTTTCCACTTGTCATTTTATTGTATTTTTCATTTTATTAAATTAAAATTCCACATTTAATATGTAAAGTATTTATTAAAAATGGTGTATGTATGTAATGTATTTAAATTCATTAAAGCCTCATTATTTTTAATAATTCAAAAAATTTCTCATTTTTCTTACAAATTCAAACTTTTCAAATTGTTAAAATTTCATATTTATTTTTTTAAAAAATAAGCTCATGTAATACATAGGTCACACACCTAATAGATTATCAAAATAAGAGAATCCATCATCCTAAGAAGAAATCTACGAAACTGTTGCAGACAAATGACGCACGACATATGGTCTACAATGCTTGAATAACGATCAATAAGGTCAGATTCTTGAAGTACATAAACAGTTAAACACACTCTAAATGATTGGGTTGCAAGGCATCAATCTTTATGATCTAGTTGTTAGTGGTAAAATATGGTTGAGTTTAGGTGAATGGTTAAGGAGATAACAACACCAACAATGATTTATGAAATTTATATCCACTTCTTGATTCGATGACAACTTCGATGAAAATATGTTGGAGACTAATTTTTTACACAGATTGTCCAAGAAGTATATATATATATATATATATATATATATATATATATATATATATATATATATATATATATATATATATATATATATATAGATAGAAAAAACGTTGTTAAGAAAATCATAGTAAAAAATAGTTATATTCCTTTCGAGTGATATGCACACATTAATTACATTACATTGATTTTTTTTTTTTTTTGGAACCGGCAAATTTTATTAAAAAGGCAACCCCCAACAAGGGGCTCGAGGGAGCCGAAGTTACAACATCAAAGATTACATAAAGTAGAAAGGAGATTTAAGCCATTCCCCCAAACAAAGTTTCCTTTCCTATGTCTATGTTTAATCCAAGCATGAACCAAAGCTCTAACTCCTTCAAACACCAATTCTGGGGAATTTAATTTGGAATTGAAGATTCTATCGATCCTTGCTCGCCACATACCCCATAGAGCACCACAAATGATTGAAAGTAATGTTGTTCTGCGTTTTGGACATTGTCCAGTCGTTGCAATATAATTTAGCATCTCCTTGATACTAGAAAATATCATTGGTGTGATTCCACACCAATTCCAAAGCCGGTTCCAGAGATCAACAGCAAACGGGCAACGCAGAAACAGGTGATCAGTGGATTCCAATCCGGAAATACAAGCACTGCATTGTGTAGAGTGCACCTGAACTCCCCGTTTAACAAGAGCCATTGTAGAGTATTTATTTGAACAAAATTAATTATCCTTTTTTCCGACTCGTCTCGGGCATTTAAATGGCACGAGAAAAAACTAAAAATAAAAAAACAAGGAAAAAATCATAACGCAAGAGATAATGAATACATAAAAGCTTTTTTATGTTCTATGAGTTGAACCAGCATATATATTATTATAAATAATTATAATAACATACAAAATCAGAATGTCTTGTATCTAAAATTTGTATGTAACCTCCACCAACATAGATATACTTATAAATAATTATAATAACATATTAAATCAGAATATCTCGTACCTAAAATTTGTATGTAACCTCCATCAAAGTAAGTACTTAACATAATGAATAAATTTTCAAAACCCATTAGCGATCAGATCTAATTGATAATAAACATGATATATTGATATGCAATTGACAACTTTAATTTGCCATTTGATTGGGTTTCTTGATGACTGATTCAATTTTTAGTAAAGCAACACCCTTTGAAGTTTTCATAACTGTAAACAATTCTCGATTATCCTTCTTAAATTAGAAGTAGTATACCATATATCATATGCATAGCATTCCACAATGCAATACTACCTTTATTATTTTTAACAATACTCGACTATATACATATATCAGGAAAAAAACAAACAAATTAGTCAAAGATGTCAAACAGCAATCAAAGCTAGAGCCAAATTTCAACATTTTAACATTCAATCAGATAATCTAATTTCAACATTAAATCAGTCAATCAAATAAACAAGTAAACAACATTCAATTTCAATTGAATTATGATAAACTGATAAACTAGTAATGATTCAAGTTCAACATTCTGATTTGTATTACTGATTTATGTAATGATTCAATTTCATCATTCAATTATAAACTATTAAACTGAATAACTGATGATAAATTGATAATCGATTACCTGATAAACTGATGATGATTCTTGATTCAAAATTACAAATAATCAAATGAGTGCCTAAAGGGTTGTCGCTGAAGGCTGAATGGCTACTGCCTGTTGAATCATCGTCAATCGACGATGATTGACGAACCGTGAACGATCAATGCTTCTACTGGATTGTTGCAATTGGGTATTCTGTAATGTACATATGCGCTCCATTCTCACTGAAGCTCTCGATTAGGACTAATGGACTATCAGGATTTGGGCTGCATGAAAATTTAAGCTGCAATTAAATATACTAAAAGAAAAATTTGGGCCCCTTAAAAAGCTGGGCGTGTGCACTGGCCCTTCTTGCCCCCCTTCACCATCGGCCTCGGACACGAGGATATTTGATTTTTTTACATAATGGATTATTATATTTTAAGAAAACTAGTAATGTAATTATATCTTTTGTTCGACAACCTCTTAAGTGAAATTACTTCCTAACATTATAGGTGACAAAAACTGACACAATATGTTAATCAATACGAACCCAACACAAAATTAATGGATTTTGATAAGAGATTTCAACCCATTTAATTAAATGGATAAGATTTCATTTATACGCAAGTTTTTTTGGTGATAAATTAGAAAGACCCAAATCCAAAACGAGATATAAAATAAATACTTTGGTTGAGTTACTTTGTCAAGTGGAAACGACTTAGTAATTGGTATCATAGGTCAAAATTTTATTTTTCAGTTTTTTATTCCTCTTCCATACTTTAGATTCTCAGTCTGCCACCTCCTCCTCATGATCTCGCCTTACACCTTCCAACTCCTACCTTTTCCACTTATTTAGTGTTTCAACCCGAAATGACACGTCACATTTACAAGGTCTAAAACATTACCATCTAACTTGACGTAAAAATAAACATGTTGATACACCATGATATGTTAATTAGACAGTGGGTTAGAGTCAAGCTCTCTCAAGAAGTTTAATGTTTCAACTCGACACAAACCCGACGTGACATGACACATAATAATGGGTTATTGTGAAACAAAGAACTAATAATAAATTTATATCACTTTCCCGAGTATCCGCATGAAAGTTTATCAGAACTTTCACTTGGAAGATTATCGAAACAATAGATAGAAAACCATTAATATTTTTATATTGCCCTAGGGATCATATCTAGAGCCTTCTAGATCCTACTATCACTAGAGCCTTCAGATGAGATGATTTGTCACAAAAAAATAGTTTCCATGCCAAGATTAGAGATGAATCTTGGAACAAAATCTGTGAGAACTTTTAACTCTAATTATAGGTGGCATTTTGTGAGCCTAAATATGCCATGTCATATAGACATGAATGTCTAATTTATTGGTTTTATTTTTTGTTTTTGTAATCTCTTAGGGGCTTAGGGCAAATACACATGATTTTTTTCCCCAAAAAATAAAAATAAAATATTAGTTAAAGTCATAAGAGAATTTTGAAAATAGTTCATGATTTTTGAAGAAAGAATAATATACATCTGTTTGCAAAAAGACTTCTCAAAGATTTGTATTATAATTTTTGAACATATTCTAAAGGATTTTTTTTCATAGATTTTCAAAGGGAAATTTTTTAATCCATGAACAATTTTGTTAAAAGGATATTACCTTAAATAGAGGACTTCGAAAAAGTCATCTTCAACATTCATCACTTCGAAAATATTATGAAAACGGTAAAGTATACTTTTGTAGATCCAGATTTTCGAACATCATGGTCATTGTCTTATACTTTCGAAAAGAGTGGTTTTTATATGAGATGTTTATTTTTGATGTCGTTTAGGTTAATATCCTATATTTCTTCGTACTTAATCGTTATAAGTTTTATTAAACAAACATAATATTTTATTTGACAATTATAGTTTTTAGCATACAAAAAACCAATTTAAGTGACTCTTGGTAGGAGATGAGGGTATGGGTGAAATAAAAACGTAATAGACGTTACGACTTGCACAAAAAAGATGGGAATACCGTCCTACATTCTACGATAACCCTCCCATGCGGTGACCATTATGTGCACATGTAAAGAAGGTGATACCAAACCTATTTTAAAGTGGATTCATTCAAGGTGAATCATTTTCTGATTGACACATTTTTGGTGGATCGGGGAATCCATTTTAAAGTGAATAAAATGGATTTATTTTCAAGGAATCGATATAAATAAATCCATTTTGTATGAATTTGATACTATTTAAATTTAAAGCTTTATATATATTTTTTAATTAAAACTAAGTGTGAAATGAACCAAAGAAAATAATCAAATATAACCATTTCCTTTTAATTTAGTCAAAGTTTGGAAAGGGGATGAAGGAAGAAGAAAAAGTTAACATGGATGTAATATAATACTAGTTGTAATAACCATTTATTACATAAGTTTATTAATAAAATAAATATTTAAAAATTTAGAAAGTTTGAATTTATAAGAAAAGAAAGAAAAATATTTAACTGTTAAAATTAAAGTGCTCATTTCTTTTTTAAATTTAAAATAATAATTTTAATAAATAAACAATTAAAATAATTGGGTTCGATTTAGAATTTTAGAATTATAAGGAAATTTGCATTAATGAATTTGATATGTATTTATTACATTTAAATATCATATGAAATTTAATAAAATAGGAAAAAACCACAAAATGACATATGAATATAAATTAATCTAAAATTACCACATGTGACATAATGACAAGTGGTAAAATGATTTTTATTTATTAGAATAGATATGTGTTAGTGTGTATAATATGTGTGAATGGAAGAAAACATATCATCCATCCTAATTTATTGCAAAAAAAGAAAAAAAAAACATTCAAAAAGCATCTTTGTTGTTAAATTTATTTTTGTTAATTCAAAGTTCTCATGGTTAAATATTACAAAATTTACTTCGCACGTTAAACCAAACAAATTTCAACTGACTTAGAATTCAATGTTTTACTTAGTGTATATAACACATGAAACCTCAATGATAATGAGAAAAATATTCAAAGTGTTTTTGAAACCACTAAAAAAATTATCAACCTCCATTGGTCTGAGTGTTTGGTATATATGTGAGCAAATATTCGTTGAAGTTGAATCAATTGGAACCAAATATGTATTTCAGCTTGGTTTTCGGTTCCTCTATATCTATAAATTCAGTTCTCTGCTTTTTGGTACTGATTCAGTTTGATTTGGTTCCAAAACCGAGCTCATCTTAGTTTTATCACTAATTATTAGCTAGCTATATAAATTTGAAATTTTTATTACCAATTTTCATAAATAAAAAATATGGTATTTTGGATTAATGTAAGGCAATTCGTTATTTCTTTCAAACTTAGTAAAATCTTACTATTAATTGAGCTAGAATTACATGGCTTGATTTGTTCGCCTTTGTATCATGGATCCATCAAATTTTACAAAAATAAATTATAATATGAAAATTGCATATGCATGCATGGAAAAATTCTTATTTATCTTCCATTAAAACACAAAACCCCTGTGCTTGTAAAACACGTCGGACATAAGCTTACGGCTGCCCATCCATACCTCCTTCAGCAACACCACCGTTGCCAATACCACCTAGACCACCGCCACCAATAACAACGCCAATCCCCACACCAATTACTGCGTTACCCAATCCGGTGTTACCTGTTCCAATATCACCACCAAGTCGAATGTTGTGGCCAAGCTCACCACCACCAAACCCTTGATCTCCGCCTATACCACCACTACTACCAGCTACACCTCCACTTCCGAAACCCTTACCAACATTTAACCCACCTCCTCTAGAAACTCAACCACTACCAAATCCTTGACCAAGACCTCCAGATCCGCCGTCGGGGCTACCAGGTCTGCTTATCGGAATCCTAACACCAGGTCCGAAACTACCATCGATTCCACCGACGACACCCGTATTCATCCCAGGAATTGCTCCTCCTAGAAGGTTACCACGACCCATGTTGGCTCCAGCTCCAATGCCAAAGCTCCAGATAAAGCATTTGCTTCTACCTCCGTTGCTGGAATGTGTTGGTGATATTAGTGTTATCAACATGATTTAGTGTAGTTGTTATAACCATTAAGATAGGTTGAGTTCTATTTCACTTACCGATATTGGAATTACGGGGTGCACACTCGGAGTGATTAATACGAGCTTGGGATACGTGTTGGAGGCTGTACACCTCATTTTCTGGGATTGTAGTTTAATCGGTCAGAGCACGGGGGAAGCACCCCTAGGTATTGGGGTTCCAAGGGGAAGTGCCCCTGGCAGGGTGTAGGGTAGCGCCCCTACCGTGGTCCAAGGGGCAGATTCCCTGGCGGTGGTGTAGGTGTTGGCTATGTCTAATACATACCTGTTTTGGCACCAAATCTGTTGGAAACTATCAATAACCATTTTTCATCTTGTATTAGAGCATGTTTTATGTTCCAAAAAAGGGTTACAGCATATACACTCAAAATTCTATTCATTAACTTTTTCTCTATCTCTCAAGAGCACTTCAAACAAGGTATTCTGTGTTTCACAATTTGAATTAGGCCTGTAATTCAGATTGGTTCATTCTTGGATTATCTCACTTCTGAATTCGTGTACCCTAGGCAAAAGGGACGAATTATAGATTTTGGAAAGTGTTTGAAAACAAGATTCTTGAATCTATCCAAGTTACTATTTATTGTTCTTTCTGATCTCTTAAATTCTAACGTTCGAAATCTATAATTTTTTTTAAAAGAATAACAATGGCAGAATCTGTTAAAGACATGACTTCCAAATTCAAGAAGTTGGATAAGTTTGAAGGCACTGATTTTCGTCGTTGGCAAAAGAAGATGCATTTCCTTCTTACTGTATACTAAAAGTTGTCCATATTTTAAGCACTCCTGCACCATAACTAATAGATGATGAAACCCTTGAACAAACCAGGAGAAGATGCAAATGGAAAAATGATGACTACATCTGTCGTGGGCACATTCTGAATGGTATGTCTAATTCTCTCACATCTATCAAAATCAAGAATCTGTAAAAGATATGTGAGATGCCCTTGAATCTAAATACATGGCAGAGGATGCCTCAAGTAAGAAATTTCTTGACAATAATTTTAACAATTACAAGATGGTGGATTCAAGGCCTATTATGGAGCAATATAATGAACTCATGAGGATTTGGCACAATTTGAACAACACAAACTGCAAATGGATGAATCTATTTTTGTCTACAGTGTTATTGAAAAATTGCCCCCATCATGGAAAATGTAACACCCAGTTTTGAAAGTGTTCGATTGTGTCTTCAGAGGACAAGGGCATAAGCGTTATCTAACGATTCGGTCTTTTATGGGTATCAGGTTTTATTCGAAAGGTTTTAATGGTTGGGGAGTAGTTAGGAGCGTAGGGATTCATGCCACTTTTCGGGGATACAAAGTTCGCCGGAAACGGACTTAGAACGAAGAAGTTATAGTACTTTGAAGTTGTTGGCAAAATTGGTCCCTGAATGGAAAACTTTGCATTTCAGCCCATGCATGCAAGGTGGCAGCCAAGTGAGTACGCCCAACATAAGCTGGGGTACGCCTAACGTAGGGGTGTAAAGTGGACGCGGGTGTTGTAGGCGTACGCCCAGCGTATGAGAAGTACGCCCAACGTACGCTCAGGTTTCTAAACCCTAATTTTAGGGCTATGACACTATAAAAGGAATAATATGCCTCATTTTTCAGCCTCAATTTCATCTTTAGACAGCCACCATAAAACCATAATCCTCCCATGAGTGTTCTTGGAGCTTTGGAGGCCATTAGAGAACATTATGGTGATGTGAATCCATTTTCCAAGCAAGTGAAGAGCAAAGCAAGGTGGTGGTTCAAAGGAGAAGCTGTATATCCGAGATTGTTGCTTCATTTCAGACATCTTGAGGTATAAAGTCTTAAACTTTCCCCTTAAATGCTTAAATCTATTATGTTGAGTGTTTGGACCTTTTTGGTCCCAAGGATGGAGCTTTATGGTTGAAATCCGATTCTTAGGCTTAGAGTTGCCACTCTCCGTGTTAAATGAGTCCCTAAGGCAGAAAGTTGCCATCTTGGAGATCTTAATGGGTTCATGCATGAGTTAAGACCATTTCCATGGAAGTAGATTATCATTTTTGGAGTTTGAGCTTATGTGGGTCATGCAAAGCCATTCAGTAAGCAACTTTACGGTTTAAGACGTTGAAGAGGGCTTGGATCTGTAATTGTAGCTTCTGGAGTAGAGTATTAAGCACTTAATGGAAAAGTGGCTTAACAGAGGAGTACGTTGGGCGTACATGCAGGTACGCACAACTTACACTCCATTCAGCCAGTATGCCTAGCGTATAGAAGAGTACGTCCCACATACTCATCAGTTATGGGTTTGGTGTGTTTTGGGCCTCGGGTTGGGCCAAGCAATGGACTTTGTGTTTTAGGGCCCTGTTGAGCCATCAGGTTTTGGGATTGATATTTATTTGTGGAGGCCATTATGGTTCTGAGCCCAATTTGGAAATTGGGGCATTAAAGGACTTATGGACATTATAATATCGGGCTTTTGTTTTGGGTTTGGGCCTTAGTTTTGGATCATACTGTGCCAGGGGTAGAATGGTCATTTTATCCTATGCATGGATTAGGGACTATGGTATGGGACCCAATTGCTAATTGGGTATATTGTTTAGTAATGACAGCTCGGTAAGCTGGTGGGGCAACATCTAAGGAATTCATGTGGGAAGCTTCTATAGTGCGAGGTGAGTTTTCTCACCATACCAATGGGTCTAAGGCACCAAGGTCGTACCATTTTATGATAGTTGGTGTACTTGTTGTGTTGAGGTGTGTGTGGCATATTTATGTAGTGATACGTGGTAGAGATAGCTTTTACAGCTAATGGTAGAGATAGTCTTTGTGGCTAATGGTAGAGACATCATTTGGGGCTAATGGTAGGGATATCCTTTGCGGCTAATAGTAGAGATAGCCTTTGCGGCTAATGGTAGAGATAGCCTTTATGGCTAAGGGTAGAGATAGCCTTTGTGGCTAATGGTAGAGATAGCTTTATAGCTAATTGATATGTGATATGTGGTAGATGTAGCTTTTATAGCTAATTGATCTGTATTATGTGGTAGAGGTTGCTTTTATAGCTAACTGATATGTGTTATGTAGTAGAGGTAGCTTTTATAGCTAATATGATATGTGGATTATGTGTGGGCTATGCTATGGGGGACTCACTAAGCTTTGCTTACGGTTTACAGTTTTGGTTTCAGGTTTCATCGGTTGGAAAAGAAGGGCTCGGAAGGATTGCACCACACACACCTATGAATTCCGCAATGAATGATTTTGGGATGAACTCTGATAAATGTTATACTTAATGATGATTTGAAATGTTTGAAATAATTGTATCAATGCTTGATTATATTAAAAATGCAATTTTTACCCTTGATTTTTGGGTCGTTACAGAAAGACTTTAAGCACACACTAAAACACAAAAAGAAAAGTTGTCTCTAGTACAACTTAGCAGTCACTTAAGAATGGAAGAGGGTCTTCAGGCTCAAGAAAGTGGCGAAGGAAAATAAAAGGAAGTTCTTGGATCTTTAGTGAACATGGTGGAAGATGAAAAACATCAGAAAAATAATAAAGGAAAAAGGAAGAAGAAAGATGACCATCATAAGGGTTCAAACAAGAAAGAAAAACTTGTGTGTTGGAATTGCAACAAACCTGATCACATGAAGCGAGATTGTCGTTTAAGGAAGAACAAAAATGGTGCAAGCACTTCTGGATAAGGATCTAGTGATCAAGTTCTAAAACCACAAGGTCAGAATTTTATTTCTAAAATTACTACTACTACTACTACTATTATATATATCATGTTACACTTATTCATGAATCATGTTATGTTTAAGATGATGATCATGCATAGTGGATAGACTCGGGGGCGACGAGTCATGTGTGTAAGATCGGTCTTGGTTCAAGGATTATGATGTAGTTAAAGATGAATCAGTGTTGTACATGGGAGACCATAATAAAGCACCTGTTGTGGGTCATGGTTGTGTGTCTTTATGTTTTAGTTCTAGAAAAAGTCTTCTTCTTAAGAATGTTATTCATGTTCCTAAGATTACAAGGAACTTGGTTTCTGGTGGTGTAATTAATAGAAGTGGATATAAATAAGTCTATGAATCTGATAAGTATGTATTATCTAAGTGTGGTACCTTCATTGGGTTTGGAAATTATTGTAATGGAATGTTTAGGCTGAATGTAAACAATAAAGTTGTCGATTCTATTTACATGGCTTGTTCTAGTATTGATGATTCTTCTTTATGGCATGCTCATTTAGGAAATGTACATTATAAAAGAAATCTTGAAATGTCTAAAAATGGATTAATACCATCATTTGCATGTTAACTAAGATAAATAGACAACCTTTTCCTATTGTTAAAAGGAACTCTGTTATGCTTGTATTAATTCATAGTGATTTATGTGATTTTCATTCAACTACATCCTTAGGAAATAAGAAATACATAGTTACTTTTATAGATGATTATTCTCGTTTTTGCTATGTATACTTGTTACGTACAGTCCAAGGATGAAGCCATTGATAAATTGGAAATTTATAAAAATGAAGTTGAATTGCAACAAAATGATTTAGTCAAAAGACTTCAAACTGATCACGGTGGAGAGTATTATGATCCTAGTTATTTTCAATCTATTGGAATTATACATGAAATAACTGCTCCATATACTCCTAAACAAAATGAGATTTTTGAAAGGAAAAATAGAGTTCTAAAGTAAATGCTGGACTCTATATTGTCTTACATAGGTTTGAATGATGGTTTTTGGAGAGAAGCTATGCTAACATCACATTATCTTTTAAATAAAGTTCTAAACAAAAGGAACAAGGTAACTCCCTATGAACTTTGGTACAAAAAGTTACCAAATTTAGAACATCTTAAAGTTTGTGGTTGTTGGGCTTTTGTGAGGCTGACTGAAACAAAAATGAAGACTTTGGGTGAAAGAGGTATTGATTGTATATTTATTGGATAATTCCAAGGGTTATATGTTTTATGTTCTATGACAGTTTATGCATTTAAAAGTCTGGTGCCAAGGAGAATCTGAAAGACATGGTGACAAGGACGTTGCCTATAGAGAAGCTCAATCTTTGCTTGGATTTGGTTGATGTTCACACGAGGTAAGCCCCTTCGGGGCTTGATTTCTGTAAGGGAGAGGAAGTTCTTATTTGAAATGGAGTTTAGAGGATGCTCAAGTCAAGGTGGAGACTATTAAATGTGACTCAAGCATTTGGAGCATTCTCATGGAGCATGCTCGTGGAGCATTTAGAGAACTTAGATCTCAATGGAGAACTTGAGGTTCATGGAGCAAGTGAAAGGAACACATCATATGAGATGGATTTGGATCATCTGGCAAAGGAACGAATCAAGTGGCAAAGGAACAGATCTTCCAAAAGGGGTTTGGAGCAACTTGGAGTGGCTTGGGGCAACTTGGAGCAACTTCGAGCACTTAGAGAAACATGAATCACTTGGAGCAACATGGATCACTTGGAGCAATTGTAGCAACAAGGAGCAACTTGGAGAACTTGGAGGAACACGGAGCAACATGGAACATCATGTTGCCCCATGTAGAAAGAAGTTGCACCAAATGATAGCATGATTTGCCATCATGTCTGAAGTTGCGCCAAGGTGATGTTAATCCATGAAGATGTTTAGCCATAAAGATGATGTTGCTCCATCGAGAAGGGAAGTTGCGCCATGGAGGAGATATTGCACCATCATGGACCATCTTGGTACATGATGCGCTATCTTGATTCCTTTGATGTGTCATGATGATCAACATGTGCTTAGAAGATGTTGATGCTCAAGAAATACACCATGTTGCGCCACCATGATGGATGTTGGACCATTAGTGTTTATGATGCACCACCTGTGCATCATGATGCTCCACTATGGTCAAGGTGGTCCATCATGTGCGTTGTTGATACACATGTGTTATATGACATGGAAGAATGTTCCAGAAGATGATGCATGGTGGAATATGATTGGTTGACTCCATTCATTGGCCTACGTGCTAATGGGCTTGACCCATTGGGGTTTTAGGTGTGTCCCTTAAGTATAAATAGGGATGCTTTCTAATTCATTTTGTGTCTTGTATCTTAAATCCTTAGTGAGTAGGATGAATCTCGGCTGGTTGTACTTGCAATCTCTATTTGAGAACTCTGTGAATAAAGAATACTCCCCTCCTACCCGTGGACGTAGCTCACCTTGAACGAACCACATAAATACTATATCTTTATCTGCTTTTAGTTTTACTTGTTATTCGCATTACTTCCTAACAAGGTTCATCAGAACATGGCAAGTAGCATCAGATTTGTTCTGAGTCGTGACAAGTGTCGTCTGATTTATAACATTAATAAAACTTCATTTATACTTTAGACTTGAAGTTTTGGATGAGTTCTAAATTCACAATTTTAAATCTCCTTTTAATAGTCAAAAATTTATTATTTCATGAATTTGTAGAACAAACTCATTTTATTGTATAAACTCAATTTTATTCATCTTATGATAAAAGTCATATCTTGATAAACCAAAACTTGGTGATGATACTTATGTTTTAAATCTCATTTGGCATGCATAAAACATAATATCAACATGTTGTGTTATGTTTGAAACACTAATATCATATTTTAAGTTTCGACGGAAAAATAATTACTAGTTTTATTATTTGTTGTTATAACATAAACCGATTTTAGTCTTTTTAATAAAAACTCCTTACTTATTATAAATACATGGAGTTTATATAATGTTAAAACACCTTTTAAACCATTTTAAATATTCTAAATTTGGCTATTTATAAGATTTACAATTGTAACATCCCAAAAATCATAGGGTAAAAATTTCATTTTTAATATAATCAAAAAACTCATGTATCTTTTATTCAAACATTTAAATGCATTTAAAAATAAAACAATTATCAGAGTTCATTCCCAAAATCACGTATTGCGGAAAACACGGGTGTATGCGCTGAGATCAAGTCAGGTCCTTCCCTTTCGAACTGGAAGTACCTGAAACCATAAACCACAAACTGTAAGCATAAAGCTTAGTGAGTTCCCCAAAATACCACATACCACACATACAATAAACATATAACGGGCCCTGCCCAACATCGGACCAAGTCTGGCATAGGGCCCCGCCCGACATCGAGCCCCGCCCGGTAAGCATATAAACACAAAACACATGCAAGATTCACAAAGACATCTAGCATACTGACATAACATAAACATGGGCTGACATTGGTGCCTTCGACCTACTAAAACCAGTGAGGAAAACTATCCTCGAATGTTAAGGCTCACTGAAAGAAATCCTTAGTTGCTGCCCTGAAGACTCCCCGAGCTATCAGAACAAAATAACACCCAATTAGCATTTGGGTTCCAATCCATGGTCCATAATCCATAATTGGGGTAAAATGACCATTTTACCCATGGACCAACTTGAACCAAAACTGTGGCCGAAATCTACAAACCAAAAGGCCCAAAAACCAAAAGATCCACAAAAGCCCACTTATGGCCCAATTTTCCAAATTGGGTCCAACCCTTATATGGGCCTTATCCTGAAGCCCAATAATTTCTTTTGTCCAAAAAGTTGATCTCATATGGACCAAAAGGCCCAAAGAAACAAGTCCAAAGATGCGAAGCCAAAAAACACAACAAGGCCAAAGCCCAGCTGAACGTTGTATGCGGGGCGTACGCTTAGTATGCTGAGCGTACTCGATGAATCCATATTGCAACCAAGAACTAGGTACATTGGGCGTACGTTCAGTTACACGGGGCATAACCTATCTTAATCCAAAACTTATTTTCTGGCTTAACCACTTAAGCACTTTGCACCCAAACTTCAGAGAACCTTAAAATAAAGCTCTTAATGCATATAGTCGGCACCTTTATGCAATTGCATGACTTAATGGGACCTAGAAACCATCTTAATCCATTAGGACCCTCTCTGAACCAACTAGAACATGCATGGACCAAAAGCAAGGATCAAGATACCATTTTTATGAACTTATAAACTCAGAAAGGGCAAGATCTAGCAATCTTAGCTCCTGGAGTGGCTCAAACTCACAAAGAGAACTAAAAACCAAAAAATAAGCACAAATTTAGCCTAAACCCATAAAGCATAATAAGAATCCAATATATGAACTTGATACCTTAAATAAGTTGGAAATGAAGCCAAGAATCTGGATCTATAAGTCTTCCTTGAACGATAAGCTAGCACCAAGCACCCTTCCCTTAAAATGAGCAAAAGAGCACCAAAATGCACACTTAGATCTATCAAACACTCAATGAGAGGTTAGGGTTTCCGAAATGAGGCTAGAAGTCAGTGGAGGTTGAGGAATGAAAGAGCCTTGAGCTTATAAGGATGTTTAAGTATTGCCCAAACCCTAAAAATTAGGGTTTAGCACTCTGCTCATTATGCTAGGCGTACCCCAGCTTACGTTGGGCATACTCACCCAAGCACGTATCACTTACCATGCACACATGGGACTGATTTGCAATTGTTTTCCATTAAGGGCCTTTTCTGCTAATATTTAAATTGCCCTAACTTCCTTACCCTAGGTCCATTTCCAACGAACCTTATATCCACGGAAAGGTGGCAAGAAGCCCTACGCTTCTAGAAACTCACCATAGCCTTAAAACTTCTAGAACAAAAACCCAAAATTCATAAAGGACCGACTTATCAAATTATTATTATACTCTTGGGCTCTGAAAATACCATCGAACACTTGGATCACTTAAACCATAACACCCTTGTTCGAAAAGGGCCAAATCCTTTCTTCCCCAATGCCCTAAGCCTCATGAAAAATAATGATTGGGTCGCAGCCCCGAATAATGGCGCAAATCCAAAACCGAGTGTTACAACTCTCCCCTAATTAAATTAAATTTCTTCCTCAAAATCTCTCCTTACTAACACTCAGATCATACCAAACAACCCGAGGAATGCAACCGAAAATTCTGAGCATAAAACGACCTTCCTAAGACAACCATGATGGGTTTTGAGCATAACAACATTCCTATGTGTTCATGCAACCCTAATTGCTTTGGATCTAAGTTTTTCTCTATTTATACATACAAATAGAAGTTCCAAAGCAATAAACCTAATACTAGAATACAATTTTCGATTTCAATGTGAAAACTAGGGTGAGAACATTACCTTTCTTGTTATCTCGTAATAACAAGTATTCCACGGATGATATTGATGTGCACGGAAGTACCCACTAATTTTAATATTTATAACCTAACAAACTTAGACTAATTATGCACTTGTAGGCAGTGTACCTAATCAGATTACAGTATAGCTTAAGTAAGTCGGGTGTTGATCACATGGAACGGTGTTATTAATTAAGTTATTTACTACTAAATTAATCTAATTATTAACAAGCTAAAAAGGGGGTTTTATTTGATTTTGCAAGATCAGACTAACTTAACTCAAATTCAATCAATAATTAAAAACACTCTTATCTAGTTCGAATCCACTTCGTCCTTATGGCTAGCTTATAATTATGGATTATTAAGTTGGTTATTATTATATTAGTAATTTAGGTCTAAATTTACCAATAGTTAATTAATTCATGTAAAACTATGTATGGTCACACACAATTAAACACATAACCAATTATGTTTATGAATATGCTATGTAAGATTTATCATGCAAACACAATTATGGTCATAATCTATGTTCTCTAGCACAGCAAAGTTAATTACTTCAATTACTAACTAAGATTTTGATTGATCCTAGCTCTAGCAATTCAATGTTCACTAAATTACTAGGTTATCAAGTTCATGCACTTAATGGTCACTAAGCTACATATAACATGAATTTAAGAAACTAAAGCAATAACCTAAGCATGCTAGGTATCAATAAATCAAACACAAGCAATTCACTAACTAAATAAATCTATATAAAATTATGCTATTCATAAGTTTGAAGCTTCATCTAGCTAGATAAAAGTAGCTAGATTCAGCTGCTCATAGTAGCAACTAACATATAAACACAACTAAAATAAGTAAACATGTTCAAAAGTATAAAACAAATAAACAAATTATGAACGTTTACTCTTTTGGTGTTGAAAACCCTTTTTCAGGACCTTTCTTCTGCTGTAAATCGCCTCCTGGAAACTCTTCCTTCAGCCAAAAGTCTCCCAAATCGTAATGGGCAAAGGTATTTATAATATCTTCCAATTTACCGTTCACGTCGTGAGAATTTAAGTCTCACATCGTGAACTCGAGGTAATCGTGATCAGCAAGGATTCCTTCACCCGGATGCTTATCTTCTAACTCTCTCAACTCACGTCGTGAACCATCAACTGTTCACGTCGTGAGTACGTCTTTTGGGTGTTTTTTCATTCTTCTTTTCTTCAAGTCCCTCAAAGTTCCAAGCATTGTCACTTATGGTCCCTTTCTTCTAAAATGCTTTATTTTGGCTGCATATAACATTTTATCCTCATAAGTACCATAATTCTACGCAAACAACCAAAATATTAAATAAAATGTACATCAATATTGCCTAAAACTATGTATAAACATGACAATATCGGACATTAACTCTTGAAAGCTTTAGTGCCTCATGTGTTACACCTCTAATGGAATCACAAACACCAAAAGGATAGGATGAGTGAAAGAGGGGCAGAAAACCGGCTAGGGTTTTTCCTTGTGAAGCAGTGGCCGATTTCAAGAGGTCTAGGGGTCTTTATATAGTTGTGGCTACTAGATTTTCCAGGTGAAACCCTAATTCCTTGCTTAGGCTCCAAGCAACCCATGGACATCCTTCTAGAAGGCCTTAGACGATTTCTATATGGCCTCCCTATAGAAAATCGTCCACCCCAGGGAGTCCATCAGCCTAGTTTTGCAACTATCAATGATTTGCAAACTAGCCACCTTACTTTTAAGCAGTTCCTTTAATCTCAAAATTAATACCAAATTAATTTCTGATTAAATACTAATTAAATAATATGATTTCTAATCAATATATTATTCTTATAATATATTAATAAATCATTAAATAACCTCTCTCTCCAAAAGTCATCCTGTCAAGTTGCTATGGTGAAGGTAACCCAAAAGGACCATGCTACTATTAGATTAAGTACATACCAATTATAGTTATGGGCTTAGACACCCAATCCAACAGTCTCCCACTTGGATAAGTCTAATAACTATAATTGCAAATATAACTTCAGAATCTGATTAGCAGTCGTAGCTTTCAAAAGCTGTTGTCGAACTCTGACCTAGTTAATGACGCATCCTTTAGATAATGGATTATATAATCCTACGTTCTGCAAGATATCGTGTGGACAAAGACA
This sequence comes from Lactuca sativa, assembly GCF_002870075.4. NCBI lineage: Eukaryota > Viridiplantae > Streptophyta > Magnoliopsida > Asterales > Asteraceae > Lactuca > Lactuca sativa. The sequence goes on along the minus strand of NC_056625.2, from coordinate 5,041,833 downwards.
TGGAATAGAATCATTGTCAATGTCCAACAGTTTGTTTCCTGATTTCTGATTTGTCTGACAACGAACTTAATTGAACACATCAATTCAGTCCTGACCAGGCCTGACATATAAGTCAACACAAAATCATTGAGGGGCCCAAGATGTCGCTTTTCCCATTAGGAAAAAAGGATCAAATAAAATTTGACTTATATGCTTCTACTATTTACTCATCAAATCGTACACAATAATACTTTTTATAACATCAAGTTACTGATGTGTTTACGCATTATCAATGCACAACCAACTTGTAAACAAGAACTCATATATCTCGGTTTAAAGATTATACGATATTATCGTCTCACAATTACTCGTGATAAATTCCACGAAGTAATTTAAATGAGTGTGGGTTTAATCCAATACTCAAATCCTATTTCAGGAGTACTCATGAGCGTTGTAGCAAACCTTTGCTATGTCTAACCACTTAGACAATCTACAAGCAAATTCATGACAGTCTTCATTTATTACTTACTTCTAAAGTATGATAAATTGTGGATAATTTTGAATAATCATAGCATTCAGGAAGTAAAACATGCAAAAGTGAAACAATAGTAAATAATTGACACAAGATAGTAAACTTTACTCATAAATAAATCTCCATTACTTAATCATCAAATATCATATACATTTATCTATTACAAGTTTCTAAAATATCTATCTAATCACAAAAACTAATATCATCCTTCAGACGAATGCTCCTCGCATGCTGAACGTGCTTGATACCACTTAGACCCTTTGTGAGGGGCTCTGCAAGATTCTCTTCTGACGATACCCTCTTGACCACGAGGAGTCCTTCTTCTACACGATGTCTGATGAAGTGATATTTTCTATCGATATGTATGGATCTTCCATGATTCCTTGGTTCCTTGGTTAAGGCAACCTCTCCTTCATCATCGCAGAAAATTTCCGTGGGATCCTTTATGGTTGGCACAACCCCAAGGTCTCTAATGAAGTTCTTCAACCATATAGCCTCCTTTGACGCTTCACTTACTGCTATGTACTTGGATCCGCACGTTGAATCAGCCACACTCTCCTGCTTGGAACTTTTCCAAGCAACTACTCCTCCATTTAGGGTAAATACCTAGGCCGGCTGAGAGCGAAAGTTGTCTCTGCCGATCTGAAAGTTGGCGTCACTATACCATGTCACTCTAAAGTCATCACTACCACCAAGTACAAGGACCCAGTCCTTATTCCTTCGTAGATACTTAAGAATGTACTTGACTACTATCCAATGAGCTCTACTCGGGTTCCCTTGATATCGTCTTACGATGCTCAACGCAAAAGCCACATCAGGGAGAGTACATGTCATAGCGTACATGATTGAGCCAAAGGCGGAAGCATATAGCACTCAACTCATTTCCACTATCTCGACATCGCTACTCGGACTCTGAGTCTTACTCAGCTTGATATTGCTCTGGATTGGTAATTCCTTTTTCTTGGAATTCTCCATGCTAAAACACTTCTGCACCTTGTCCAAGTAAGTTCTTTGACTAAGTCCAATTAGTCTCTTACTCCTATTTCTCAAGAACCTTTTCCCTAGAATATAAGCAGCTTCCCCTAGATCCTTCATAGCGAAACACTTTCCAAGCTAGGACTTAACCTCCAGCAAGGTTGGAACGTCGTTTCCTATGAGTTGTATGTTATCAACATACAATACCAGAAAGCTAAATATACTCCCACTAGCTTTGACATACACACAAGAATCATCCTCATTGCTGGAGAAACCAAAATCTTTGACTTTCTTATCAATGAAAAGATTCCATCTGTGAGAAACTTGCTTCAATCCATAAATGGATTTCTCAAGCTTACACACTCTATTGGGGTATTTAGCATCCACAAAACGTTCTGGCTGACACATGTAAACATCTTCAGCCAGCTTCCCATTAAGGAAAGCTGTTTTAACATCCATCTTCCAAATTTCATAATCATGAAACGTAGAGATGGATAACATAACCCTAATAGATTTGATCTTGGGCACTAGTAAGAAAGTCTAACCATAATCAACCCCCAGTGTTTGAGTAAAGCCCTTCATAACCAACCGTGCCTTGAACGTGTGCACCTTTCCATCTATGTTGGTCTTCTTCTTGAAGATCCATTTTCACCCAACTGTCTTTCGACCTGGTATATTTTCAACTAAGTTCCAAACTTGATTGTCATACATGGAATGGATCTCGCTGTCCATTGCCTCTTTCCATTTTGTAGACTCAGGGCCCGCCATGGCTTCCTTGAAGCTAGAAGGCTCATCCAAATTTATTTGTGTAGTATCACTGATAAACGTATCACCATCCGTAGTAATATGAAAACCAAAGAACTCTGGTGCCCTTCTAACTCAAGTGGAAGGCCTAAGAGGTAATGACTCGTCAATCGGTTCAACATGAATCTTTTACTTAGGTTGAGTGCTAGTGTTAGAGGTTCCTTCACCACTTGATTCTTGAATTTCTTCAAGATTATTTGTCCTACCATTGTCCTCTTGGCATATGAGTTCCCTCTCGTGGAAAATCCCATACTCGCTACAAAGACCACATTATTACTAGGTCTATAGAAAAGATATCCAAAGGATTTCTTTGGGTAACCAATGAAAATACACCTCTCACTTCGAGGTTCAAGCTTGTCGTGAGTCTCTTGTCTTACGAAAGTTTCACAACCTCAAACCTTGATATGTGACAACGAGGGAACCTTCCCTCTCCACATATCATGAGGTGTTTTGGCAACCTTCTTAGTTGAGACTAGATTAAGGATATGGGCGGCAGTCTCTAAGGCATACCCCCAAAATGAGATTGGTAGCAAAGCTTGACTCATCATGGAACGAACCATGTCTAACAAGGTTTGATTTCGCCTCTCAGCCACACCATTGAGCTGTGGTGTCCTAAGTGGCGTCAATTGTGAAACAATTCCACATTCCTTAAGATATTCATGGAACTCGATACTAAGATACTCACCACCCCTATCGGATCTGAGCATCTTTATCTTCCTGCCCAATTGATTCTCCATTTCTTGTTTAAACTCTTTGAACTTTTCAAAAGTTTATGACTTATGCTTGATTAAGTAGATATATCGATATCTGCTATAATCATCGGTAAAAGTTACATAGAAGCGGTTAGCATCCCATGTGGTGGATCTAAAGGGCCCACATACATCTATGTGTATGAGGTCCAAAATCCCTCACCTCTTTCACAAGTACCTGTGAAAGGTGATTTACTCATCTTTCCAAGAAAACAAGACTCGCACGTGTTATCCGAACTAAGGTCAAAAGACTCCAAAACTCCATCCTTTTGGAGTTAGGCTATGCGCTTCTTGTTGACATGTCCAAGACGACAATGCCACAAGCATGCCTTGTCTAAAACATTAGACGAATCAATATACAAAATATTATATCCTAAGTTATCTACAACCATCATAGTTTCATATACACCATTACAAGGAAATGCTTCAGAATAATAAATACCATTATAATAAGCATTTATAGAACCACTTTCATTATTAAATAAATATCTAAACTCTTGTTTTTACAAAACATGAAAAGAAATAATATTCCTCGTCATTTCAGACGAGTAGAAACAATAATTCAAATCTAACCCTAACCCACTACTAAGAACTAAAGAGTAAACTCTGGTCTTAGTAACAGACGATGATTTCCTATTTCCCATTATCAGGTTTATATATCTTCCCATGCTCCACATCCCTACTTCTTCTTAGCCCCTGCAAATCAGAACAAATGTGAAAACCAGATCCTGTATCAAGGACCCGAGAACTTGCATGTGATGAGTTATTAGATAGAATAGTATAAATACCTGTGATGGTGGGCTTTATCTTCCCATCGTTGATGTCCTGCAAGTATTTCAGACAACTTCTCTTCCAATGCCCCTTATCTTGGCACTAGAAATACGTTGCATCTTTTGGATCGGAGGATGGAGGGACAAAATCGGTTTTTGCTTTGGATCCACCAGAAGAAGATCCATTGTGAGACTTTATTCTTAGAGGGACTTTTCCTCTTCTTTCCTTGTCTTGTACAATTTCCAGGACAGAAGCAGCAACAACAATATGAGGAGTGGATTCAACAACTTTTCCTTTCAATCTACTTTCAGCAGTTTTGAGTAGACGTTGAAGTTTTCTCAATGTGACTTCCTTATTGCTCAAATGATAAGTCATTTTGAACTGATCATACCAGAGAGGCAATGATTTCAAGACTATATCTATAGCCAGCTCTTCATCAAAGTTGACATTCAACTTGAGCAAACGATCCACATACCTCTGCATTCTTTGTAGGTGGTTCGTGATGGACACTCCATCCTTCATCTTGGTCGCGATGAATGACCGGACTATCTCATACCTCTATTGACATGCTCTTTGATGGTACTTTTCATCAAGTCCTTTCACATCTCGTAAGGCCAATAGTCCTCGTAGAACCGTTGCAGCTCAGGAGTCTTGGTGGCTACTATAATACAGGACACCTTAGTAGCATCCTTGTAGTGAACCCCATACTCAGCTATTTCTTCAGGAGTAGCTTTGGACTCATCAATCTCGTTCAATGGTTTATTGAGGACATATTCTTTTTCCTCGTAGCGCAAGGCCATTCGAATGTTTCAGATCCAATCATTGAAATTGGAACCATTGAACGTAATCCTCGCACAAATGTTCAAGAGCGAGAAAGAGTTGTTGGAGTTGTTGTTGGTGGAACCAGAAGCGTTGTTTGAGGTAGACATCTGCAAAAGAAGAAGGACAAAGGTTGATTAGATAAGGAATCCTTAATATAACACCCAATTGAAATATTAAGGCTAAGACCCAACACAATAATTCACAATTCGGAAGAGGGATGTCGTAATCCAGTTGTAAATTATTTGAAGGTAGGTAAATGACGATTTACCAATTCCACCACGAAAAACGAAATTAAGAGAGTTAGATTTTAAATGAAATGAAATTCCTAGATTCTTTTGAGATTCATTGAACTTTTTAATGGCATGTTTAATCTCGATTATGCCCTTCATGTTTGTGACTGGGATATTGAGGATCACAAACAAGATGTAAATAACCATGAAAATTAGCTTGGTACTCTCGATGTCATTTACCACCTAATCAATGTGTCGGTTAACCACACACACTCCATTGATCTATGATAATTTTTGAGCTACCCATTGCCACCCTTGTTAGTCCAAGTTAGTGTGCCAGTTATTGACACACGCTCCACCAACGACTTGACAAGGTTCAATGCGTAATTTCATGGATTAACATCAAATTCACATTTTCCTAAAGTAACTAAGATTGGGAATTTATAAAGAAATTTAGTTACTTTATATTTGTCATTATACTTATTAATGAGAGAATTAGTGTCCTATCCTACCCGTTCGGCTAACGACCCTCCACTAGTCAAGAGTGCGGTGGGTAAGAATGGATACCCAATGACGGTCATTTTATAGGCTACTTCCTTAAACACCCCTTATAGACCAGCTTCGTGAATGAGGCCTACTAACGGTAAGACTGACTCATCTTATACACACACATGCACACACACACACACACATATATATATATATATATATATATATATATATGTATATTAATCTTTTAATATATTATAACAGTATACGGGTAGTATTTTAAACTTTTAAAATAGTAGGGTTTTAGAATTTAATATTTCAAAATTAAACTTTTACTTAAATTTTAAATTCCAAAACTTAAAGGGTGCAATTTGAAACATTTCAAAATAACTAGATCAAATTTTAAATAATTAATTAATCAAATATTTAAGGCATTATCTTAAAATTTGGCCAAATCTATCCATTTTGATAAGGAAATCAGATTACCATTCAACAATACCAACTTATGGTGATAAAAACGATTTATGGTAATTATCCTAATCCAAAATAGATCAAAAATTCGGAAAATCAACTAACAAGCGAGCCAAATCGTCGAGTCAGGGCAGGGACTCCGCGAGTTCATCTAACTCGTCTAGTTCCTCATGGAACTCGTCGAGTTCATCAGGCAGAAAATGATTTTTGTTATGCATTGAATTTGGATAATTCACTATTTCAAAAAATATAACAGAAAAACATCGTAGGCACTGATACCACTGATGAGTTTTGAGCATAACAACATTCCTATGTGTTCATGCAACCATAATTACTTTGGATGTAAGCTTTTCTCTAGTTATACATGCAAATAGAAGTTCCAAAGCAATAACCCTAATACTAGCATACACTTTTTGAAATCAATATGAAAACTAGGTTTAGAACATTACCTTTTTTGCTATCTCGTAATAACAAGTATACCACAGATAATCTTGACTCTTGAAAGCTTTAGTTCCTTATGTGTTGCACCTCTAATGGAATCACAAACACCAAAAGCAAACGAGGAGTGAGAGGGGGGAAGAAAATCGGCTACGGTTTCTCCTTGTGAAAAAGTGGCCGATTTCAAGAGGTCTAGGGGTCTTTATATAGCAGTGGTTGTTAGGGTTTCCAGGTGAAACCCTAATTCCTTGCTTAGGCTCCAAGCAGCCCACATAAATCCTTCTAAAAGGCCTTGGATGATTTCTATAGGGCCTCCCTATAAAAAATCTTCCACCCCATTCCAAGGGAGTCCATCAGCCCAGTTTGCAACTATCAATGATTTGCAAAACCAGTCCCCTTACTTTTAATCAGTTCTTTTAATCCCAAAAGTAATACAAAATTAATTTTTAATTAAATACTAATTAAATAATATGATTTCTAATTAATATATTATTCTTATAATATATTAATAAATCATTAAATAACTTCTCTCTCAAAAAGTCATCCTGTCAAGTTGTTATGGTGAATGCAACTCAAAAGGACCATGCTACTATCAGATCAAGTAAATACCAATTATAGTTATGGGCTTAGAAACCTAATCCAACAAACCGAACCCAAATTAAAACTTTCAACCCGAAGAAGAACAAACCCTTAGCCCCTGCAGAATACCACTTCTACCATTCCGTAATTATTTAATCCAAACTGAAAGTGACTTAGCATTTACCGAACAACAAGCTACTCCACACACACGAATCCTAAATCACTAATACTGCCCGAAACATCCCGTTGCCTCCTAGTTGCTCTCCAAAATCAAGTGAGACCTCCTTGGTCCCAACTTGTCTGCCAAATAACTGAGATACCGGATTCTTGCTCGGTTGCTCGACCAAAAGACACCAACACAGTCACCCCAAAAGGAACTTCTGAAAGAAAGCCTCAACTGGAAATACCTACCCGAACCATCTCTTCACCAAACCCAATGCTAAACTGAACGCTATGAGACCAACTGTAGTCTTAGATCATTCTCGGTCTCCCATTACCTAGCATTTCCTAATTCCAAACATGTTGTGGCCCTCCCACAACCTTGTGAACAGACCCACCCTGACCTAAACCATATGAAGAAATCCGTGAGCAAATTGTAGATTTGCCACAATCTCATCGTTGTACGTGGATCGATGAATGCTACGGGCCACCCTACAGTCTTACAACACTCCCACACTAACAGCCCACTAGTGAATGCTAAGGGCCACCCTGCAGTATTACAACACTTCCTCTATATGCTAACTAGTGAATGTTATGGGCCACCCCGCAGTCTTACAGCACTTCCACTTTGCCACATCTGTAGCCCATGGTCTTATCGATAATCTATAAATCCGAACACATCCATAGTCGAGCATGCACTCGAACAAACTCCCAAGCTGAAATCGAGTCATGAATGGAACCCCAACCTGGGTCCACCAAAGCTTGCTATCTGACACCAAGAAGGCGCGGACCAAATGTTGGGAAATTTCCTGAACTCCCAAATCACACAATCCTCAATCTAGACGGCTACTGGGTTCTATTCTTGAATACCTGAACGGTTCTCTCCCACTTTTATTCGACTAAGCTCTTACAACACACAAGATTTGAAGGATTCCCAATCCCTCTTACCCTCCAATAATCGAACTGCTGACTACCTACGCTTACCAATGCTAGTGATCCATTACTAGCCAAAGCCAAAGGACTACACAACCCTTGAAGACCATATGAACACTCCTTAAAATCCCAACAAAACTGATAACCCCAGCCGCTTTAAATGACGCAACACTCAAATCTTGAAGCCCTCTGAACTGATGCTCATACCAAAAACTCGACAATAAAACATTTTCCTTGGCACCCCCTAAGAGCCAACCAACCACAATCGCTAGAAACATTGAATCCTAACGATACTGGAGAACTAACCTGTTGAATTCTGACCATAAACCTTCCATAGAATGCCCCTGAACTGATCTCGACCAAAAACCAGAATAGCAACTGAACACTTTCGAATCCGCTACATGAGATACAACCCCTGACTATCCCGCTAATGATTCATGGCATGCAAATGGCATATAACAATTCTTGATGATGCAATTCCAACAATTATAAAACAGTAAACCAAGGACAACCCGATACAAAATCCCAATCAAAATAAAAAAAAATAACAACCAAAGAAGGTAAAAGATAACATACCCGAAATATTGCCTGTAGAAACCCTGAATCTCTCTTCCTGCTGAAGTACCTGCGATGAAACCTGAGCTGCCCCAACCACTAATCGGGGGCAATTCTCCTTGATATGATAAGGCTCTACTTCCAATGTACACTCTTGACGTTTGTGACTCTTCCATCTGCACCTGCCACACTTAGACCTGCTACACACATCCTTTTATGTCCCTTCATCTCTCATGTAACCGTCTCGACCCCTCGGGTCTCTGACAGCGGCTATGGCAGCGTCCAACTGCTCAGATCATAGAGCCAGACCAGAAGTCCACTTCCTATTCCCCAACTGCCTATATAAACCAATCTCCTGCTCCTGGGTTACCCCTACCACCCCATCACCCACTTAAATAACTAAGGCCTGACCCTCAAACCTGGCGACCACTCTATCAGTGACACACCTAATGATATCGAGTAACTCCTCATGTAGGGTTCCTAATGCCTCCGTGACAATCCATTCATATGATTGACGCTCCTGAATACATGGTGCACAATTCACCTCTGATCCCAAATGAAAAAAGTTAAAAATAGGATCCTCCTTCCTGAAGGATCCTGGGGATCCACAAGTTTTGGGCTATAAATGCACCCCTAACTGCCCTGCTACAATCTTGATCTGAAAGTCCCCGAGATGACTATCCAATAGCTCCAAAATTCCATCCTTGACTGAACCAAAGATCACATGTGTCTGATCCAAAAATACCACAGGTAATCTCCGACAAGATGAACTCCCCCATCTGCTCGCTAATCAGCTTAGTACTTGTACCTGAGCTGGAATCAGAACCTGAACCTCCTCCCCGAGTGCTCATCACCTAACTGAAGTATGACATGCCAAAGATCAGAACATATCCAAAAATCCTCCTCCCATAAGCTTCTTAGATTCTACAAGATGCTCCCCGATTCGAGTATGGATCCTGTGCTTTCAGTACGAGACTAATACTACCTTCCACACCTATCCATATGTTCCTTAGGAATCATCCTGAATCCTCTAAGTCACCTTCTCAAACTAATGCACAAAAAACTCACTAAACCGCACCACTAAACCTACTGAAGCATATAATAGGCTCTCCTAGGTTCCCGACCTTACCCTGCCCTCAGCAGTTGAAAAACTCCCACTAGTGTCAACTGACTACCTCATGAACACAGTCACATGCAACAGAGATCAAATAATCCTTTGAGTAGAAGACTCAACCCTAGAACGGTTAGACTCAAACGAGAGTTGTGCAATAAGTTCAGATCCACCACTCTAAGATTATTTAACTTGTGCCACATTTGACTTAGCATATTCACTTAGTAGTTGATCCACACTACTGAGAGCCCCACAAAGCACAAAGCAAGCAATATTCATGCAACGGAAAATCTAACCAGCATACAATAAGCAAGCTATTCTATCCACATATCTGGAATCCATACTAGCATGAAATTCTAAAGCTCATATAATCAGGCATATAAATGTATCTCTCCTATCATATAATACTGAGCAGATCCTTATCCCTTATCTAGCATGCAATTCTCACAATCATATCATATATCATAATAAACATGTATTCGTGTTCTGGGAGCCGCTTACTTGAGCTCGACCGATTGCACGCATAATACCCCATTCTTTGATTGGAAATTTCTTTTTAATTAAATGTATATTTTATAAAAAAAAATTCACCAAACCCTCAGTTTGAGTTCAGGCACACCCGTGAGTATGCCCGAATCCCTTAAATCAAGGGTCTAATACCAATATTGTAACATCCCGAAAATAAGAGGGTAAATATTTCATTTTTATTATAATCAAAACACTCATGCAACTTTTATTGAAACATTTAAAAGCATTTCAAAATAAAACAATTATCAAAGTTCATTCCCAAAATCACGTATTGCAGAAAACACAGTTGTATGCGTTGCGATCAAGTCGGGCCCTTCCCTTTCAAACTGGAAGTACCTGAAACAAACTGCTGAATATCTCTCATCAACATCTCATGGTACCAGGCCTTCTTCATCTCCTCGTCCACCACATACCGCGGAACTAGAAGTGCCTTCTCCCTGAACATATCGGTGATCTCCGTCACCGTCTCAGTAGTCTGACGGAGATCCTAGAACTCTCGTGCCAGTCGCTACACCTCAATCATCAGTGTAAAATCGGATCGGAACCGGGTCGAGAAATCACTATAGGTCATTGAGTCAATAGAAGCATCATCTCCTATAGCATTCCCTATCTCCGTCCACCAATCACGTGCCCTGTCCTTCAGAAGGCAGGATGCTAAACTGACCTTTCCCACCTCAGGACAACGGCTGGTACGAAAGAGATTGGCAACATCCGCAAACCACCCACTGCTCGCAATGGGGTCCCCAGCCCCATGATAGTTTGGCGTCCACAGGGCCAAAACTCCCTGAAGGTGAAAGAGCGTGTCCCGACCAAAGCCACAATCTCAGCACAAAAGGCGCTCAATCTCTCATCAAGAATCTCCAGAATACCCTCCTTGACCGTGCCAAAGATCACAGGAGTCTGATCAAGGATATTACGCATAATCTCAGACGAGATGAACTCCCTCATCAGGTCATCAAGCTGCCCGACTCCAGAACCTGAGCTCGAACCCTCCCCAACACCGGAACTGCCCGCTGGCCTGCCTCGCAATACCACCATACTACAAATAGACCATAAAACTATCAGAATAAGCATCAATGCGCATATCGGGGAAATCACAACTACACAAGCTCCCTGGCTTCATTGCAACCCTCCTTGAATCGACTATGAATCCTCTGCTTATAGTAGTACGGGAAAATACTACCTTCCATATTTATCCATACTTTCCTCAAGGACTGCCTTAACTCAACCAAATTGCTCTATAACTAACAGATCCTTCACAGCTAAGGCTCCCAACACTAAATCTCATCCTAGGTTTTCTTAGGGAAAACTCTACACCACTATCCTTCATCAGCTGCAAAAGTAACTCATGCTAACCTCCTCTAACTAGCTCACAAATACAATTACATATTGTAAAAACATGATAATTCTTCGAATGATAGGTCTCTCATTACAACAGCTGGACTCAAACAAGAGTTGCGCAATAGAGTTGTACCTAACCTTCTGAAAATATTTAGTTTTCATAATATGTAACTTAGCTTATTCTCTTACTAGCTAGCTGAAATTAGCAAGAACTCCTAAAAGCATAAAACAAGCAGCATTCGAGCATCAAGTAATCATAACAAAACATAACCTAATTAGGCCATCCTATTATTGATTGATCAGCACTAGCATGCAAATCTATAAGTTCAAAAAACATGCATACAAAAGCATCTCTCCTAGATCATTAGCCCTAATCTAGCATGCGATTCACAGATTCACAATTCAAATCATATCATAAACATGTATGGGTATTTTGGGATAACTTACTTGAGCTCGGATGATGTATGCACCACAACCTTTTTCTCTTTTAGAAATAATTTTTATAAAAATGTTTTTCTTTTGAAAATTCCCATCAAGTCCTTAGTTTGAGTTCAACCACACCTGAGAGTGTGCCCGAATCCCTCAAACCAAGGCTCTGATACCAACTTGCAATATTAAAAAATATAGGCCCAAAAATTTCATTTTTATAAGAGATAAAATAGTATTTTCCAAATCATCCACAAATTTAAATAAAAACCAATGTATTAATTTCCATGAAATCAGAGTAAAACATCATAAGCAGAATCCCAATGGTGTGTGTGATGCAGTCATCCAGAGCTCTTCCTTTTGCTACAAGAAGTACCTGAAATATAAACTAAAATCCGTAAGCACAAAGCTTAGTGAGTTCCCCCAAAATACCACATAGCAAACATACAATAAACATATAGTAGGCCCCGCCTGATATCAGACCCTGCCCGACATCGAGCTGAGCTCGATAAATGGGCCCCGCCCAACATATAATAACATATATCTAATTAACATATACACATGCAATAATCACAGAGATACATAGCATACAAATATTCATCAGGCCCCACCCGGTATCGGGCCTTAGCCCGGAAAACATATAAACACAAGCCCATGCAAGTGTCACAAAGACAGCTAGCATACTAACAACCTATCATAAACATGGGTCGACATTGGTGCCTTTGACCCGCTAAACCCAGTAAGGAAACTCACCTTGATAAGTTGACGAAACGAATGATCCCTAACTGTTGGTCCTATATCTCTTTAAGCTAACAATTTCCAAATAAAAGCTAATCAACAAAGAGATCTACCTCATTAACCAAAAATCCCTACTTGGGGTAAAAGACTATTTTACCCTTAACATAACTTGGTCCTTAAATCACAACCTATGGCTCAAAAGATAAACAATCCTATAAAGCCCAATATATCGCGCAATTTCTAATTGGGCACAATCCTTTCTCATGGGCCTTATCCCAAGGCCCAATAATGTTTCTCTAGCCCATTGGTCCAGTTCCAGATGGTCCACCATGACCCAAGTCACTAATCCAGGAAAGTGACCCAAATCGAGGACCAAACAACGTAAAGCCCACTTTAGTGAGTACGCGGGGTGTACTCATCTGTATGCTTAGCGTATAGGCTGCATGGCTTGTATGTTGTGCGTACGAGCGTGTATGCCCAACGTACTCTCCTATTAAGCCAAAATCCTAAAAATCATTTAAACCCTTAAGATCTAAGGCTCCATACACAGATTTGAGTCCAATAAAGGGTCATAACCCATAAAGTCGACCACTTGGTGGCTTGCATGCCCCCAAATGAATCCAAACTTGGAATATGACAACCTACTTCCTTAAAAATGACCAATACTCATGCATGGATGCATCAAGACCTCCAAGATGGAAACTTTATGACTTAGGGACTCAAATAACACCAAAGGTGGCAACCCTAAGTTTAAGAAACGACTGTGATCATTAAAGCTGCATCCATGGGACCAAAATGGTCCAAAAACTCAAACACAAGAGATCTAAGCATTAATAAGGCAAGTTTTGAACTTTATACCTCAAATTGCTAAATGATGATGATGTTTCAGATCTTTAAGCTCAAGCTTCAATAATTATTCTTCTCCAACTTCCTCTTTTTCTTTCCAAAGCTCCAAGCTACCAAAAATGAACTCCACAAGGTCAAGAACACAAAAGGATGATAAGGGTTAGATTTTAGGGTTTCTGAGTTAGGGAGGATGATAAGGAGGCTAAGGCATAAAAATTAGGGTTCTGATTCAACACACGTACGCTGCACGTACCACTTAGTACACTGCGCGTACGTGCATGGCTCCATATTTTCCTTAATCATAATACACCCACGTACGCCAGGCTTACGCCCAACATACGGCTTCAGCTAGCCTAAACACGAAGATGCCCAACCTCTAAGTCCAGACAACTTCATGGCCCGAAACAAATAAATGCAAGATTAAATAAATTAGCAATACCTTGGAATCACGGATGTTACATAGATCTCTCAAACACTCAATGAGAGGTTAGGGTTTCCGAAATGAGGCTAGAAGTCAGTGGAGGCTGAGAAATGAAAGAGCGTTGAGCTTATAAGGATGTTTAAATAGTGCCCAAACCCTAAAAGTTACGGTTTGACACTCTTCTCATTACGTTGGGCGTACTCACCCAGGCACGTGTCACTTACCATGCATGCATGAGAGTGATTTGCAATTCTTTTCCATTAAGGGCCTTTTTGCCAATATTTCAAATTGCCCTAACTTCCTCATCTTAGGTCTATTTCCAATGAACCTTATATCCATGGAAAGTTGGTGAGAAGCCCTACGCTTCTAGCAACTCACCATAGTCTTAAAGCTTCCCGAACAATAACCCAAAATTCGTATATGACCGAGTTATCAAATAACGATTATACTATTGGGATCCGAAAATACCATTGAACAGTTGGATCTCTTAAACCATAGCACCCACGTCTGAAAATGGCCAAATCCTTTCTTCCCCAAGGAGCTGATGATTGGGCCATAGCCCTGAATAATGAAGCAAATCCAAAACCGAGTGTTACAATAATAAAATTATGTTTAACAAAAAATCGATTTAAACTGGTAAACAGTAAAAACGTTTTTATAAATATCATTTTATAAACATCTTATGTTATCTTTTAAATATTTTTTACTCAAACTCCAAGTGATATTATATTATGTTAAAATGTTATTTGATTTGTAAAACTCATTTTCATACATAAAACATAAAATAAAATAACAAAAAATATACATCACATGTGTGCATTAAAATGTGTATAAACCAAGCCATGTCTAACAAAAAATATACATCACATCACATGCGTGCATTATTAAGTATTTCTTAAAGGAATTAAGGGACACTTCAAAAGGTATCCAAGCTCCCACTTGCCAAGTTAACTCTTGCTTGCAAAAAAGTTCAAGTCTTCATGTTGTGAAGGTTGAAACACTTAAACCATTAATAGTATAATTAAGCCCAAAACCAAGAGTAGAAGCTCATGGTTGTGATTATAGTCTCAAGTGGTTAAGTCATATTCAAGGAAGTCATTTCTTCATCTTGTTACATTTAAAAATAAATACAACTAGTCTAACTAATTTATTACATAAAATAAACAAATGAAAAAAAATACTTATTTATCTATTACATCGTATGAATAAATAAATATCAACCAAACACAACACAAAAGTCCAAATAGCTTGTTTATACACAACAACATATCAAATATAATAACAAACAACTCTTTATTTTAAGACAACTTTTATATAACCAAAATGCATGAAAATGGTTATATATAAAAATAAACAATTTCAACCAAGAAGTTTCCAAAGAAAACAAATATAGATATTTCTTAACCAAAAGAAGTCCATGCTTGCTTTCCAAATATTAAAAAATTATAATCAAACATAAAAAAATAATTCTAGCATATAAAAGATGACCCCGATACCACTGGTGGGTTTTCATACAAAATATAAATGCATTTTTCATAAAAATGGGTTAATGGAAGCGTTAAAAATAACAAGTTTATTTTTGTGTTTATAACAAAAAAACAAACCATATAGGACCCATTTATAGAGGTTAGAATGATATTAGAAACAAGCATAAAGTGTTTTAGAATGACAACCTTTGGATCCTTTGAACCCATATAGTTTTGGATTGTTGATGAAGATAGAAAAATCAAAGTGTATTATTTTATCTACAAGTATCCACCATCAAGATAAGGAACTTAGAATGCTAGTTCATTCTTGTATTCTTGAGTGTCTTAAGCCTTTAAGTACTTAAATAAAATAAGTACTCAATAGGGCTTCTAATCTCCAAACTAGCTAGAGAGAGAGTTTCGGCCACCATCTAAAAGAGAGTAAAAAGAGCTTAACAACTAGCCAAAAACTCATGCAAAGGCCTTCCTTGTATACTCGCATGCAAGACATACTTTTAGATTATAATAACATAAACTATTGGTAGCCTTTTAAAAACATGGGAGACATAAGAAGAGAGATTGCTTGTTAACCTTTTTATAATAATAATTTTGGTCATGCTTAACAAGGAGACAAAAATGGTCTACCTAGTTTATTAACCATGGTAAGTTAACTTATAAACCTGATCATGGTTAAACAAAGTGTCTAAAAATTTGTACATGAGTTATTAAATCATACCATATCATATAATAACTAGTTATACTCTCATTTAGTTCTTATTTAAAAAAAAACAATAATTATTCTCTAATTAAATATAAGAATTGATATTATTTATTAACAATCATAATAATAATAAATATACAAAATGTGTCAAATTGATAAATATATGACTCTATAGGATCATATATTATTTGCAATATCCCTCAATAATGATTCTTGGATATATAAATTCAAATAACCATGAGTTATACACCCTAAGCCATAAGTCTAAGCCCGAGACATAATTCATCAACCATAAGCTTCATCAACCATAAGCTATACACCTAAGCATAATTTTTATATTTTATATAAAATGAAATAAATTTTATAACAACTTTTTTACATAATATTAAGTACTAATATTGATAGTTTTTTCCTGATAAACTACCTATTGGGAATTTAATTAAAAAATAATGCTACTAAAAGTTATCTTATAAAAAGTTCATAAAAATAAATATAACATTGTAAAAAATACCATATATCTAGAATTTAAATTAACAACAAAATATGAAATGCTAATCTTTTTCTAAGATGCTCCACAATTTTGAAAAAAAAAATGATGAAAATAAGGGCAACAACTTTGCCGCCATGCAAACCCATTTTTCAATTTTGCCCGCCTATGTAAACTTTTTTTTTTAAATCCCTCATTGACGTCATCTTTTAAGTTTTAGGGATAATGACTTGAGAGGGTAATCAACTATACCATTTGTACGTATTTGGTTACTTAACTTTTTTAAGCGTACAATTAACCATTCAACTTGTTTTTTTGTTTAAAATATACTGTTATGACCTGTAATAGAGAGTTTTTCTGGTTTCCGACGTCTTTTCCGGTCAAGTATGATTTTTCCGGCCAACTTCTCCGGCCAAAACAGATTTCCGGCGAGATGAGTTATTGACATATTTTTCAGATTTATTGTTTCTCTCTTTCTTATCTTTTGTCTATTCTCTAAAACAACCATAAATCAAGGTTTAGATACACAATCATAGATCTAGAAATCAAATCTGAAAAATGGTGTTCTTGAATAGTTCTTAAAACGATTTTTCAGAACTCATCTTCATGTGTCCAAACAATTACATAAATGATTTTAGGAACAATTTTTCAGATCTAAAACGATTTTAGTGTTCGTCTTCATCTTGCTCGTTTGTTTCTGAAAACGATTTTAATGTTCGTGCTCAGTTTTTGGGTTCATGTTCAAGAACACATACATACATTGCAATCGTCTTCATCAGAAATCTAAAAAAAAATCTAACATCTTGTTCATGTTTTTTCAGGAACGAAACCGAAAATCAGAGTTCCATAAACGAAAACCCTTTAACCTATACAAAGATCAAGAGTTTCTTCTTGTTCATGAAAACCCAGAAACAAAACCCTTGAAATTGAAGGGTTGAGTTTCTTTTTTATGTTCTTGAGTCTTGAAAACACATCTGAAATTATCTTCCGGTTTTCGAGTTCTAAAATCGTTTTAAGATCTGCTCAAGAACACCATTTTCCAAATGTGAAGTTCAAAGGGTTTTTTAAGTTATACAATTGTTTCAAAATTCAAGGGTTTCATATTCGAAATCTGAAATAATGATTTAAAATCTGAAAGGAAGCTTGAAATATGAAGCTCCAAATGTGTATGTGTTTATGTTTCAGATGTATGTGTTATGTTTCGGATCTTAGAACCCAAAGAAGTCTAGAAAATAAATGTCGTTCAAGAACTTCATTTTCCATAAAAATCATGTTTGGCTGGAGAAGATGACCGGAAAATTCATAGTTTGCCGGAAATTGGAAAAACCTTTTATTATCGATCATAATGATATGTTTTAAACAAAAAAACAAGTTTAAGGGTTAATAGAGCACCAGAAAAAATAAGTGACCAAATATATACAAATGTTACAGTTAGTTACCTTCTTATCCCTAAGTTTTTATATACTCCACTTTTAAAATAATAAAAAAACCCTCCTTTATTCTATGTAAAAAATGCATCAAAGCATAATATGCCTCCCTCGTCTGCTTCAATGGCCTACTTCCTTATCTTTGGGCAATCTAGTTTCCTCTCCGAAGATCTCTTCAGCCTTGCCGCTACCTTCCTACACCAGACTCAACCCCAAAAGTCACCTCCGTCTCCCCCTGTGTTATTCGGCCTCTGACGCTGGCAAATAAGCTCCTTCATCCTCAACTTCTTTCTAAGATTTTTTTTTTTGCTCAAATGCTTTCCACAACCTGCTATTCAGTTTTGCTATTTTTTTCCTGAAATAATTTGTTTTAATGAAATCAGATTTGTACATTATGAAATGCCTTCTTTTGCTTAAATCTCGTTTCGTTTAAATAGCGATTTAAGTTCACGATTACTATAGTGATTGAATGATTTCAAACAATAATTTTCAAGAAATCTATTTTCCAATTGGCTAATTTGTTGTTACATTTGATTTGGGTGTTTGTTATTGAAATTAGATCAATTTATGTATTTGATCTTTAATATATTGAATCGATATAGCAACTTGATTCACTCTTATTTGGTTTTTGGTTGTTTATGAGTTCATTGTAGGTTTTAAGTTTTGTAGTCTATATTGGTCTGTATACGTGGATGGTTTGTAAATATGTTATTGGTTTGTATATGCGTATGATTTATGGACATTTTATTTGAATGATTTGTTATATAGTCAATGTATATTTTAGGTGCTTTTAATCATGTATTCATCAAGTTAATTTATATACATATATATATATATATATATATATATATATATATATATATATATATCACCTTTAGTTTCTTTTTTATATAGGGATTACAACTAGCTGGACATAATGCCCCAAACTGAGAGGCAAAGGCTGATTTTCATTAAGAATCCATCAAGGTAATGGAAGTGATTTATCATTATTTACTTTTCATATCTTAGGAAATAAGGCACCAAACTTGGAAGCATAATCTGTTTTTCATCAAGAGTCAATCAAGGTAATGGAAGTGATTCATCATGATTTACATTTCATAGCTTAGTCCTACAAAAGAAGTAAAGTGAAGATAGGTCAGTTATTTTGCATTTAATTGTTGTTGGAATACATGTTTAAGATTTTTTTTTTTGTAATTGTGCAATGTAATGTATTATGGCTAAAGTGATTGAATATAATGTCCTAACTTTGGTTACTATGATTCTCATTTTAATTAAGATGACCATGTTGCTTTCTACTTTGATTCATTAAATGTAAAGTGTTAAAATTTGTTTATTAATGTCTTTGAAATGTTTATTGCTTGATAATGAAATGGAAGTTAAAATTTGTTCATTGTATGTAAATTGGTAAATTTTGTTCATTTTATGAGGATGCCACTCAATCGATTCTTAGGGTGTCTTATGCGAGAGTGTTGGAGATGAGGGACAGATTGATGGCCGGAGAGGCAAAATGTGATCGCTAAAATGGACTCAAGATGGAGGCAGCATTGAAGATAGGTAGATGATTATGGTTCTTATATATGCATTATTGAAAGGTAGATGATTCAATAAGGAATCCACTATCTATTCAAGTCTCCAATGAGTCCCAACTAGGAGAGAGAACAACATAATTTCTTAAAGCCACACCATTTTACACTTAACATGATGTGTTCAATATACATTCAACTCCACATTGGATTAAAGGCCAAAAGTTTTGTATAAAATAGGAATTTAAACTTATAAGGTTTTACTTTTTAATTGAGTTAGTTAATTTATCTGGTACAAACCTAATACTCTCAACACCTGTACTCTTATATAAACCGTAAAATAAAAAAAATCAATATCTCCTAAAAAATATACATATTCACTTCTTTTTGTCAATGATGTAATTGTCCAAACATGTGGTAGATGGTCATATTTTTCCACATTAACTGACTGAGGCAAAACGATACATATGAACACAAAACCAATTAAAAAAACCCAACCATAGGATACTTACAATCATATCTTTAATTATTTTATCATGACTAATACTAATGATTAACCTCATATTTTATAATGTAACATGGCCACAAGTTACTTACATCCACACTTGATATGTTGTTTATTTTATGTCGCTAAATGATACATATGATCATATAAACAATTCATGTGACCATAGGTATTACCTTTCGCTACATTAGAATCCATTACACATTATTTCCGATAAAGCAAACACAAAGACGTAGCATATGGTCATAATTGGCCACATTATTTGACCAAGGCGAAACAATACATATGGGCGCACGAACTATTAAAAAATGCGACCATAATATGCTTACAGTCACATGGTTTGTTATGTTTATTATATGTCGCTAGATGACACATATGGTCCAACAAACAAATCATGTAATCATTGATATTACTTTTAGCTACATTAGATTTCTATGTGTGTCACTAAATGATACATATGGTCATACAAAGAATTCATGTGACCATAGGTATAACTTTTAGCTACATTTGATTTCTATATGTGACTCTATATATACTAATCATCAACGATAACTATTACAATTTTTAAATGTGATGAAAATAATCCATGATTTTACCCGTGATAATTTGCCACACTTTGTAACAAAATCATCACATTTTTTCAGAAGTATGGAAAAACTATTTTAAAAAATGTGGTCGTAGGTCAAAATTCTTGTAGTGTGAGAAATGGGATCACAACTCCATGCATGGCATCCAATCCACATAAATTTCCAGAATCTAAGATATATAAGACTCAAGGGATCGTAAAGATCTATAAGATTTTTAACTTTATCAATACCAACCACTTATATCAATACAACATGGAGAATAAGCTCATTTTCCTAGATCTATAATGAATAAACCATAAAGGTAAGAACTTGGAGACTTACAAAGTTCTAGAATATGCACAAGAAACTGAGGTGGAGCTTGTTTGCTGATCTATAGCTCCACAATCCTTTCCTTCTTCCTTCAAAGACCACAAAAATAACCATATAAGCTCAAAAATAGAGAGGAGTGAACTATTGTTTGAATAAGATGCTTCTGGAGTGAGGGAGGTTGAGGGTGGTCGAAACCCTAGCACCATTATTCCTTATATAGGGCCCAAAGCCAAAAACATTGGGTTTTGTGCAAAAAGAGGCACCACGTCGTGGTCTCATTTAACCACCACGTCGTTTGACGTGTCACCACCACGACATGGCACATAAAACAACATGTCATGGGAAGACAAACCCTAAAAATTCAAACCTTAACACAAGAGAATTTCAAAGAATAGTACATGGAAATATGTATATTACCATTCATCCAACATGCAACACGAGGGGGTAAGACATTAGATCCACCTATCTTACTGAAATCTAGAGATCACTTTGGTGAAAATGTAGAGGCGTGTTCTTACAACAACTAGATTAGTTTTATTTATTGCGATGACTTTAGCGTACTCCTTAAACAACGATTGCAACTTCCGGTTTCTGTTTATGGTTCGATTGATTTTTTGTATGCGGTTTAACACAAGGCTTAGGATGTGTCTTGTGATCACTTTGGCTCAATTCTAAAATGAATATCATATCGTCAGCTCTTTTGTCTCTAGACTAATTTTATTTCATGGTTAAGGGTTCGAATATTATTCTTGTTTCTGTGAATGGAATCATGAAAACTTGCAAAGGTACATAGATGATCGGGATGGATGAATATTTGTAGAATTGTGGAACAATATCAATGAGACTAAGGTTGTAACGCCGACATTTCTCGCTAGGTATTAATTGAACATGTAACCGATGATGGTCAACAATTGTAATCATTTGATGAATTAATAAAGGGAATTTTTTTTGAATCTATGTGATTTATTTGCTTGTGTTATGTGTATATAATATTAGGCGAAAGCTTAATAAATAGGGCTAAAATATATTAAAATAAAATATTAATTAAGATAAATACCCTTGAAGAAAGTTAAAGTAGTCATAATGAGTATTTCAGAGATATAAAGAATGTTTAAATCTAACTTCGTATAAAGAAATTATGATCATTTGAAGTTTCACGTTCAACCCGATGCGGTAGAGTACGTCGTAAATAGTAAATCAGAGATAGGTTGCGTATTAGTGTAAGTAATCTAAACAATGTCATAGTAATCATAAAGTCGAGACCATACAAATAGAAAATGTCAAAATCTGACCATATGAGGAAGTTATGATTTTTTGAAGTTTCATCACAACAGTGCGGAAATATAAATCGACTTTTAGATCGGTTGAATTTTAGCCGAAACAACCTAAATGAGAGTCGAAGATCTTTTAGATAGGAGTCTTTTGATATAAAGACAGTCGAGAACGGATGTCATATGAAAAAGATAGAATTTTAAACAGAGTTTATTAGTCTAAGTCTTCTCAAATAATAAATTAAAAAATATAGTGAGAATTAGCCGAAGGAGTCAAAATGAAAGTTGTATATATTGTCGATAGCTATACGTGGATATAAAGAATGTCAAAAACAGAGTTCGTAGAAAGAACTTACGAATTTTTGAAGTTTCCCAAGTGTGCCACACACAAAAAAAGGCGTGACACACATGCCTCTAGAAGGGCCACGTTACTCCAGCCAAATCAAGACACGTGTCAGTGCCTCATCGGCCGACAAGAGCCGGGGTGCGGTGCGCACCTGGTATGGGTGCGGCGCGTACAATGATTTTTCAGCCTATAAATACTTCTTTAGGCTCATTTGATTTTCCACACACTCCAATATCTCTCTCTCTCTCTCTCTCTAAAAATTCTGTGCAATTGATTTTCCACACACTCCCTAAGGGCTGGCATTAAAAGCTATCAAGTTGGAGTGCTGCTAGTGAAATTTTCAGACTTTTGTCAGAAAAATCTTTCTAAGTTAAGCGACACGTATATTGATTTCAGTGTAACTTATATTTATATTCATAGTCGTTATTATGAATTTATAAATAAGATTTATCGGTAATTCTAAGAAATTATACCTATTGATCTACTTATGGGGGTGATGTCTAGGCCAGATTTAGTGAGATGTTTAAAGTGAGATTTCCAAACAGTATACTCTGTATGCCAAACAGATCCTACCTCCGATATGATCTTACCTGATTTCTCGTTACTTGATAGATCTTGATATAGACATTGGGATTGATGAGGAATCTTGACTATCAGTAGTCATAAGAAATAATAAACTAAGACTTAGCGATAATTGAACCTAGGTCACATAAAACGAAATGTTAATTGCTGAAGCAAAGTGCTTCCCAACTTTCCAACCATCCATTTTAACAAGTGAATGCATAATTACTTTCAGCTTACACATATATATAAAATATCTAAATGACTAAATGTTATGTGTGCCAATTATATGTATTACTTGATATTTGTGTTAAACGAATTATATGATTGTCACTCAATTTAGTCATATAGTATGTATTTTCATATATTTATATAAAATAATATTGGGTAGTGATGGGTGATGAAAATGATGAGATGATGATGAGAGGACTTGACTTTTAATGAACTAGTCATCTAGCAGATCATTTATGACGACCACAAACTATTCTAAATAGTCTACTAGAAGCGCTGGCAGACTCATAATCTGTAGGTGTTAATGAGTTATTTGTTCATTTGATGTACTCTATCTCCCCTGGTTGCCTTATTGACATATATTGCTAAGGGAATCCCCCAAATAATATTGTCTACTCGTTGATAATGACCCTTAGGATAGGTCTCTTGAGATCAATATTTTATGACTAGTTTGTGAGAATAACTGGAATGAGTAATCGGGTGAATTTATTTGATGTGAATTATATAATTAAAGAACTTAATTATTGTGGGTTGAAAACCCTATGTGCTCACCATACTCCAAGAACTTAATTATTGTGGGTTGAAAACCATATGTACTCACTAGGCCTCAAAGTCTGACCCACTCAGTTTCTATGTATCATAGGAAGCGGTACGAAAGCACAAATGTAATGAGTGATTTGGGGAGTTTGTAGGCCATTATTATAAATAAATGTTATAAGGCCTGTAAGACAATGTTTATGCTTATGTACATGTATTGGCAATGACATCCCAATATTTTATATATAAACGAAAAATGTTTTTTGCATCAAATTTTATACTCTGAAATAAATAAGCATAAATAAAAAGTTTCAAAATTCTTCCGTGAAAATGGTGATAAGACAAAGGTCAAATCACCCTTTGCCTTGGGTTAGACTTGATCAAGTTCTTCAAAAAGAGGAGTTCAAGATGCTGAACGATTGACTTGGTTGAGTTACTCCACATAGCAAACTCAACTAGGTCGAGTCAAGCCAAATATCGAGAAAACTAACATGGGAAGTTGACTCAGTCAAGTGACCCCCAAAAACAATTTTGACTCGGCCGAGTCAAACATAAAACTAGACGTGCACATTTTTAAGCCTACAAATATTTCCTTAGGTTATTATCTTGCATATATTTGTTTTTAGAGGTTGAGCTAACAACTTTTTGAGAAAAAAAATATTAAAGAGCAGAACTTGAGGAACAATTCAACATTTTATCAGTTTAATTCTTGGATACGTTTAGCAACGAACGGCTAAATATTTTTCTTTTTTGGTTTCTAATTTGACTTTTGACTATGAGGGATTGATATCATTGGATTGGTGTCGAACTTGTTTTTAAACTAGTTATTAGTGTTTTGGTTTTAATGAATGACTTAAAATTTTGTTTTTCATGGATGTCCACGTGAATTAGCTTAGTTTCAGTAAATTTAGTTGATTTATAAAATCCATAATTGTTTTACTAACACACACAAATAACAGCAATTGAATTCGTTTTTAATTTATGATTAAATTTGTTATAAAGATAAAATCATATATTTTGTGTTTCCTAGATTATAAGAAATATTGTATATTATTGGGAATACTTGTATTAAATCTAATAATCTAATGCAATTTTTCAATCTTATTCTAAGAACTAATTTGGATTAGTGTTAGTAAAGTTTGTTCTAGTTAAGAGCTTATTTTGATAAGATAATTTGAAAAGTAAAAATGACATTCGAGCTTGTTACAACCATGTAGTACCAATTTAGATTTAAAATTGTAAACATCAATTCAGTTTTAATTGGATATATTTGGAACAAACACATTGCTAGAAATATCTCAAAATATGATTTTTCTTCAAAACCCTAGTCTTAGTTTGCTTTTTCTTTTTTACAAATAAAAGTGGTCATTTTTGACCATTCAGCAATTCCAGATTTAAGAAAATTATGAATAATCAATGTTCTTTTGTTGGAGCTCTCTTTACGTCGGAGGGAACTAGAAAATCGGTGTGGGATTTACGATGTAGATAAATCATCATGTCCTTATGATTTTAATTCTGCCCATGTTAAGAGATTTTGGGATCGATGTTGCTAAATTTGACATTTTCAACCTTGTGTTTGAATGTTATAATTTCATCAATATTCCCAAATGCAATTATAAACTGTCGAAACAAGAACATTGAATATTTTTTTAGCAAATAGGCTTTTTTTTTTTTTTTTTTTTTTTTTTTTTTTTTTTTTTTGAAACAGCAAGATAATATTGAAATTAAAAAAACATCCAGCGTGAAGCCGGAGAGATTACAAAACAGCAAAGATCCGGCATGGAGTCATGGATAGTTAAAATTTTCAACAAACGACAGCAAAACAAAAAATAGATCAAGCATCAAACACCAAGAGGTCAAGCAAATAGGCTTTGAAAAGTTATTGGTGATGAGAAAACGACTTTTAATAAAGATCACCAAATTCAATCCGTTAACGTTAAATGAAATTGTTAATTAGTACAACGTAAAGAAAAAGAAACACGTGGTGTTCATATTTGATTTCAATAATACTTATGACTCGTTGGCTTGGGGTTATTTATATGGCATATTAGTTAGTATAGGGTTCAACTAAAGTGACATTCTTAGGTGCGATTTTGTCAAGAATTGGCTGCAACTTTAATGTTAAGTATCCCTTTAATCATATATTTATCCTCTTTTAAGGCTAATCAAAACAAATTTTTGACATTTAATTTGATATTATTTTTTTTCGTTTTTACACAAATTATATATATATATATATATATATATATATATATATATATATATATATATATATATATATATATATATATATATATATATATATATATATAAATAGGTGAAAAATATAATTTAACTCGTTTATATATTTTGGGCTTGTTGACCCCATAATATGAATGCATCCCACCTTCTCCTTTCTTTATTGTTTCTAATGATCCATTAGAACGGGATTATGTTTAGTGTTAAATTGTTAGTAAGACGTGTTTCTAGTTGACCTTTATAATAATAACTAGAAAGGTTACCCCCGCTACACGGGGGCCAGAAGCTTTCAATGTTGTTTCCGAATCGATAAATATGACAGACGTAGAAAGTGGAAGGACGAAAAGCCCGAGCTTTGCCCCGGACCGTTTTCTTCATGTTTTTATGAAAAAATATAAAAGTTTTGATTGGAATGACTAGAAGTCTCAAAATGGCTAAAGAGTTAAAGGGGTATGAATTAACAACTTTTTAGAAAAGGGATCAAAGTTGTCAAACCGTTAAAATTTTGTGGCCAAACTTTAAATATTAAAAGGTTCCTAAAAGTGTTAAAATATTGACTGCAATGACCAAAAGTGTCAAATGGCTAAAGAATAAGAATCAAAGTTGCCAAAAAAACTTTCAAATTTACTATTCATAAGATTCATTTCTTTAATATATATATATATATATATATATATATATATATATATATATATATATATATATATATATATATATATATATGTTAATAACAATAATAATATTAATATTAAAATATAAAATATATTTAAAAACCGATTTTATATAGCCATTTGAATTTATAATATCGTCCAAATGTTAAAATTTTATGAGAAATTTATAATAATAATAATAATAATAATAATAATAATAATAATAATAATAACTAGATGCGTTCCCCCCGCGTTGCGGGGGTCGGAAGTTGTTGCTGTTGTGTGCAACTATAGTAATTTTCTGATGATGTTTGTGGATGAATATGACTTCCAAAGATTGAATTAACTTTATTTATGAATCTTTTCTTCTTCAATTGCTTGTATGATTTGCACAAAGTGTTCCTCAAAGCCTTAATTAGAACATAGTGTTTATCAAAATAACAGAATTGGTGGTCTCCAATGATCCTGAAAATCAAAACAAAAAAGTCTATCTCAGAAATTCAGTTACAGAATATGGAGCTTAAATAAGTTAATATGACTAATAGAATATGAAGGTTTACATGAGTTATCCTAAAAGTGCAGAGGTAGAATAAATAACATGAGATGTAGTACGCAAATAGGTTAGCTAACCTAAAAACTGACATCCACGTTCTGCAATCAGTTTCGTTCCTTGTGCAATTCTATGACCCACTGGTCCACTGTTCGCTGCATCTCCTCTCATATAAAATCATAAATGTCATGCCATAAAAAATGGCCTGATGGTTTGTAGTTTTTAGTAGATACCCATATACAGCATTCTACTTGTATTTTTCTATATTTGACAAAATAGAAAATGAAAGTATCATGTTATATTCGACAAAAAACTGGAAGTACATTGCTATTGGTAAAATAGGAAATAAAAGTAGGTTGTTATTCTTATCCAGAGCTTAGATAGAAGGGTTCAACACCGAATTTTATAAATTAAAAGAAAGGATCTCATTTGTAGTTTACCTGCAACCGCGTATGCTTCTCTGCTTCTTGTCCCCTGTTTGGTAGTAAAATTATCAATGTAAATAAGAAAAATATAAAATAAAAATAAAATGAAGGAAAACATGGACATATTTACCGATATGATAACCAAATAAGATCCCTCCAATTCCAACAAAAGGCAATCTACGTTATAATACATTACCCGTATTGCACAACATCAAAGCTTACACCAAGAGTTCCCCGATAAGTTGCATCCTGGAAAAGAAAAATTAGGTTAACGTATGGTTTCATGCTAAATAAGATGTGGTGTTAACATGGAATTAGATACTATTCAAAAAAGTTAATACATGTAGTTTTTGTGCAGAAATTCTACAATCATGCCTAATTGAGTATCCCCTTTTAGCCGACCCACCACAATCTGGAATGTGTCCATAACAGTAACTTTCGGTTCCGCCACTCATGTACTCATGCCCAACTTTGTCTGATCACGTTAAAACAACCTAATATCAATCCCTCATAATCAACTGAGTTTAATCAAAAAGAATTCTCTTAATCAATTCATCGAACACATGGCATGGTAAATTGATCAAAAAATAAAATTTGATGAAACTGCAATATTTATAAAAATTGAATAATTATTTCAAAATGAAAGAGAGCTCACCGAGTAAAGACCAAAAAGTGCTCTAATGTTTTTTCCACCTGTCAATTATATTATTTGAGCTTTTTTCCTCCCAAATCCTGTCACGTTAAAACTGATGAGTATTGTAACATCTTTTTAAGTGTGAAGTAAAAATGGTCATTTACTCTCTTTCGGAAAGTTTATTCAGTCCGGATTTTTTTTATGTATACAATTGTTTATGTTCATAGTAAATACTTACAAAAGCATAAGCAAGATGATGTATAGGAATGATTGGTAGAGATAAGATCAACTTCTCATAACAGAAACCTGCTTGTTTGTACCTATAAAACCACATAAACTATGATAAGCCCCAGGGGCAAATTTGTTTTTTTTATCCACATATAAATTAATGAAGCACTCACAGTTGCAATGAAACATATATTTCAACAAGTTCTCTCTAGGCATTGATATTGCCATATTTATACCTATTTTTAGGCAATATTTAAGTACATTTTTATATATAAGTTGGTAATTTGTTTAGAATAATGGTACTTATGAGTTTAAATGTTATTTGCAGCAAAAAAGAAGACATTTTGAAGAAAATGGACTAAAAACGTTAAAGGAAGAAACTTTGGGAGTTAAAAGATTAAAGGACAAGAAAATCACCCAAAATAGACGTACTCACGACGTGAGCAATATATGGTTCACGACGTGAAGGAAGATTTCTAGAAGATATGTACTCGAGTGAAGGAATCCTTGCAGAACAAGGTTATCTCGATCTCACCACGTGAGAATTGGAATGCTCACGACGTGAGAAGTGAATTTCCAGAAACTATATAAACTCTCTTCCATTACGAATTAAGGGGACTTTTTGGCAGAAGAAAGAGATTCTAGAAGGCGAAATTTAGAAGAAAAAGAGATCTAGAAGTGGTTTTCAACACCAAAGAAGAAGAAGTTCATAATTTGCTTTATAAACTTGGTACATTAAACGTGTGTTTTATTATAGCTTTTGACTGTTTAGCTGTTAATATGTCCAGCTAAATCTAGCTGCTTCTGTTAGCTAGATGAAGCTGGAACTCATGGTTTGAATGCATTAGATTTGACTTTATTTGTTGGTTATATGCTTGTGTTGATTGATTTTACCTAGCATGTTTAGTTAATGATTTAATTGCTTTAAATTCTTGTTCAGTGTAGTTAGTGAACACAAATCTGCATGAATATGAATACCTAATAACAAAGTGAACATTAGTTTATTAGAGCTAAGATCAAACCAATCTTTGATAAGTGATTGAATCATTGAATTAAGCTATGTTAGAGAACGCATATTATGACTGTAATTGTGTTTTGATTAATCAATCTTCATAGCTCCAATCTTACTTAATAATTGATTCTGTGTTAACTATTGTGTGACCATACATAGATTTACATGAATTGATTAATAAATAGTAGGTTTAGAACTAAACTACTAATACTTCTTAAATTGGTAACCAACGGTAATAGTTTTGACTAATATATAACCATTGAGTGAAAGTGGATCCGAACTAAGAGAAGTATTTTGTTTATTGATTGAGTTTTTGTTAAAGAATTAAGTTCATCTAAACTTGCAAAATTAGATACAAACCCTTTTTAGCTTATTAATAATTAGATTAATTTAGTAGCGAATATATAAATTAATAACACCGTTCCCTATGATCGACACCCGACTTACCTAAGCTATACTGTAATCTGACTACGTATACTGTCTATAAGTGCATAGTTAGTCTAAGTTTGTTAGGTTATAAATATTAAAATTAGTGGGTACTTTCGTGCACATCAGACATCATGACCTGCCATGAATCTAGGCAAAATAAATAAATAAATAAATAAATAAAAATAAAGAGACCTCATTGAATTTTATAATAAATAAGAACAAAAATAAAGAACGTTTGGGATTTTGTTCTTACATCTCAAGATATTTTCAACAGAATCTAATACTAATATTCAGAAAGTTGAATTCACAGTAAAAGTATTAACAAAAATCTACCTTACATCCATCGCTTCCATACCTCAGTCTCATGTCTGTTGTGTTATAATATTGATTTTCTTGAAAAGGCCGAATTGCCACTATGTTTCTTTGAAAGGACCATTGTTGTAATAACTATCTTGATACAAAATATTTTTTATCAAATAATTATTAAAAGAAATGTATATTAATAAATAAATAAAATACAAAAACTAATATGGAGCACCTTCAATTTATATATCATTTTTCTCTGGAGTTGTCAATGATTATTTCATCACTGGTGGAGAAAAACCTGTATTTTCAAATTTTATTAGTAAAACCAAATGATTAACTATATATTATATTTAAAAAAAAAATACCTTTCACTTGCGTAGCAGAAGGAAACATCAAAATTACGTCACTAAAAAGCATACCTCCACCTAAATTCATCTCCAACCTAAACACGAAAATAAATAAATAAAATTATTTTCACTGTTTACAATTA
This sequence comes from Lactuca sativa, assembly GCF_002870075.4. Lineage (NCBI taxonomy): Eukaryota > Viridiplantae > Streptophyta > Magnoliopsida > Asterales > Asteraceae > Lactuca > Lactuca sativa. Next base: position 5,011,003 of record NC_056625.2, on the reverse strand, counting down.
TGTTTACACTTTTTTAGTATAATTAAAATTAGGTAAAATAATATATATATATATATATATATATATATATATATATATATATATATATATATATATAGTTATTTACTCATCCACCATAAACGTAACCTAGGGCAACTCCTGTTGGTATGCACACGTAAAAGATTCCCAACGAAACTGTTCTCTGTAAAAAAAAAATATTATTTGAATACAAGGGTATTTTCGTCATATGTACAAATAATGGGTGATTGGTTAAAAAAATGGAGCGTGAGTTACGCGGGTCTTGTCGTCAATAAACGGAGCTGTAAGAGTAATGAAAGAAGCCTCAACAACACCATGTAACCTGAAAAGTTGGTAGGGTGATTTAATCTAATGAGTAAGAAAAACTATGAAGTAAAATTTGTGTTTGAAAAATAAAATAGTCAACTCACATTCTGCAGATTGTCATTACTCAAAAGTCAACTGAAATCTCACAATCAAGTGTTGTAAAAGTCAAAACAGATAATCCAACTCAAAAGTCAATTGAAATCTCATAGGAATCCTTCGTTTGTAAAGTCCCATCTATCAGGGTCGACTTTTCGAAACCCCAATTTGTAATCATCTTTCCATTTCCTCCAGATTTATCCCTATTATAACACAACTCTCTATATATGCCCCTTTCAGATCCAATTTTACTGCAACTAACAATGTTAACCTTTTTCTGTATAATGTGTTATATGGGATATCTGTGAATCCGTATGCCCAAAAAATGTATTTAAACTTCTGCCATATCATCTCATAAATGAGCTAATTTTTTTTATTTCCCTATTTAATAATTAATTAATCATTTCTTCCGTCCAATTTTGGATGATTCCCTGATTTGCCCCAGTGTTTTCTGTCCCATTCTTTCAATTGGCTTCACTATGTGTTCTTCAGCATTTCATACTTTACTTTTGTATTACTATGAAACCGCTTATTTCGCAATATACCCCCTATTTCACTATCATCTGTGAATCCATAAGCCAAAAAAAGTATTTAAACTTCTGACATATGATCACATAAATGTGCTTATTTTTTTCCCAATTTACCCCTGTTTTTTATATCCTACTGTTTTCTTTAGGTTCAATCTGTGATGATTACTTCATGGTTTTTTAATTCTTTCCAAGTTTTTCCCTATTATAACACACTTTTCCATATATGCCCCTTTGAGAACCAAATTTATTGCAACTTATAATATTATTTTTTTCTTTACAATGTGCTATATGGGATATCTGTGAATCTGTATGACAAAAAAAAAATTTAAAACTTCTGCCATATCATCACATAAATGTGCTAATTTTTTTCCCACTTTACCCCTGTCCTTTCTATCCTACTCTTTTTTTTAGGTTCAACATGTAAAAATCAATTAATCATCTTTTCATTCCCTCCATATTTATCCCTATTATAACACAACTCTCCATATATGCCCCTCTTAGAAGCAATTTTACTGCAACTTACAATATTACCCTTTTTCTATACAATGTGCCATATGGGATATCTGTGAATCCGTATGCCTGAAAAAAGTATCTAACCTTCTGCAAAATCATCACATAAATGTGCTATTTTTTATTTATTTCCCTATTTACCCCTGTCATTTGTAACCTACTATTTTGTGTAGGTTCAACATGTAATAAGTAATAAATCATTTCTTCCTTCCAATTTTAGATGATTCCCTGATTTGTCCCTGTGTTTTGTGTCCTATTCTTTCAATCGGCTTCACTATGTGGTCTACATACCAGGCCGATAGGTCTAAATTTTTTTTTCTTTCCTAATTTACCCCTGTTTTTTCTATCATACCAATTCCATTACATAAATATAACATCCGTTTAATATGCTATATTTTTTCTTTTATAATTTGTCGGCGTCTTTAGTAGGTCACTTCTTCCATTTCATTAAATAAGTGACATTTTTTTTATATATAATAACCTTTTGCTGTTGTCATTCGGTATGAAAAAGTTTACAATTTAAAAGATTGGTCATCATGTTACTGGTATTTCAACGGTCCTGGTGATTTTTTTTGTAATTTTTTTATCACTTCCTACAGGTTAAACTTCCCACACATACCCCTCTGATAAAATAAGTTGCTGCATACCTTCATACCGTTGATTTATACTTACTGTCCGATGTGCCATATGAGATATTTATGAGTCTGTTGGGCACAAAAAAAAAACTTAAACTTCTATCATATCATCACATAACTATTAACACATTTTATTATTCCCTAACCTACCCCTGTCTTCTATGTCCTACTGCTTACGTTAGGTTCACAATCTCATACTTTCTTCCTATTTTATGCATTGAACTCTTAGTATACACAACATACATTCCACACGATTCACGTTTTCCATACTTGCCCTATAAAAACCAATTTTCTTCTAAATAACAGGATTAGTCAATATCATCCCACATGCTATATTGGATATCTATTAATTCGTTTGCCAATAAAAAAAATTTACTTTTTCTCATGTCATAAAAAAAATATGGTATTTTTTTAAAAATTTCCCTAATTTACCCCTCTCTTTTCGTGTATGTCTTGAAAAAGGAAATAAGAAGGTAAATGATCTCAATATCATTAATGTGATGTTTTAGAGCTGCTATTGCTTTATACATATATGATTCCAACTAATAAAAAGGTAACCAAAAAGGATCGAGTGCCTTTTCTGATTATGGTATGAGAAAAAAAGACCAAGAAGGCACTTTCTGATTGGAATCGAAAGTGACAATTTCAAACTAATTCAACCTAGAAGATTCACTGAAAATCCAACATAGACACCATAAGTGCATAACCGATGCTCGAGAATGTAATATAACAACCACAAAGATGAATATGAAAATAGGCTTTTACATTTCATGATTTGTGTTTCCTGAAACCTCACATTATTAGGATGAGGATACCCTCTAGGTAGTATCTATTTGTCCAGTTACAAAGATGAGCATTGATGTTACATAGTAACGATACTCTGCTTTTTTGTATTACTTTATACACTCAGAAATACTCGGTAATATGATCTTTCACAACTCTACAGTCTACATATTTCCAGGCAATCAGAAGATGAACAGTTGGTCTTCCTTTCCCTAAAATTTTTAACTCTTAACCTAGCGGATCATCGTACATGAAAAGTTATTCAAGTTTACATATCTGTTAATATGTAGTCATTTAACATAATTACACACATAACCAATCAAATACAAGAGCAATCAGAGAATTATGTCAACAGGAACTAGAAATTCAATAGAAAGGGAAACATGATGATACATAAGTGTTAAGCTGGCGAAAAAAAACTGGAGAAGTTATTATGCTTGAGGTGTTTGGGAAAAAGGTCCTTAACGAACTCAGGAGGGTTCCAGACGATGAAGCTGTTATTCGTAGCGCAAGGGAAGAAACTTATCGGTAGCAGGATCATCCACCATATCGTAAGTTTTGACCAAGATGGGCGGTGGAACATTGATAGTGGACATCAGAGGCGGCGTACACAGCAGAGTAGCAGTACCGTCGCCGACCTCACTATCTCCGTTGCAGATGCCCAACATGGCGGGTCTTAAGACAGATGAACCCATTCATAATACGTTTTCAGCTTAGTCAACGCTACGATAACTTCAAGTGGAGGAAAATCGGGGTAACAGGTTGTGTGGATGTGTTAGCGCTTCCTTGGCGTGCGATTTCAGCCTTCCCGTTGCATCGAAAACCGACAACCTAAAAACAAAAACAACGATGGAGAGTACACCGACTGATCGAGACTAATCTAATGTCTATCGGTTTAAATTGGCGGTGGAACTGAGATAAAGAAGAAAAAATAGAGCAAGCCACGTATGGAATCTGTCAGAAAGTTGTCCCGATGGAAGAACACGTATCTATGAAGAATACACAAAACGGCATAAGAATGCCCCATAATAAAAACCAAAACCAAGTGTAAAGATATCCATAAAGAAAGGACTATTTTTGCCAAAAAAAACACCTAGTTCACTGTAGCTAACATGCGAGAATTTTAATATATATATATATATATATATATATATATATATATATATATATATATATATATATATATATATATATATATATATATATATATATATAATAACAACGGAGGCGATACTTATTGAAAACCTCTTAAACAAATCCATGGTAAACTAAAAGGTATAGTCACAATCAATCCATTAGAAAAGTGGTGTCGTATATGCGTCACATCATCTTCATTACATGTTTACTATCAAATCACTAGCTCTTGGATTAAATAAAAAATAATGATTAGCCAATCACAAAAGAAGAAGAAATGTTAAAGAATGTTAGCCAATCAAATCTCTGGTCTTCGTCCGTCTCCGGTACCATGCCACAGCCAGCCAACCAGCCTCAGGGGCGGTGTTCACGAGAGGGTTAGTGTGTCACATAGGATCTCATGTGTGGCTTTGTACTCCATACCGAATAGCCTTATATATGATCTTCATCAAAAGGATCCTCTATTCTTATTTTTACTTAGTCAGTCCATGGAAGGGCTCTATATAGTTATGTATGATGCTATTGCTATTGGAGATTTTGGAGAGCTAAGATTAGGTCTACTAATCTTTTTATATCGTACTTTTTTGTAGATGACTTTTTTTAGAGAGTGGTCTCGATAAAATGCATAAAACTTAGTCAAACTAGTTCACTGTTTTTATCTAACATCTAGACTGAAAATCAATTTACAGAAGAAGTAATTTATTGAGAAAATGAGATTCTACCATAGAAGTGGAAAATATCGCATATATTGGTAATGTCTACCAACCTACCATTCAAGTATCTTTGTTTGAATGTGATTTAGAATGTGTTGGTTGAGAAGAAGATTACATGGTTCAAAATGGAAACTCTTTTGGCTAGTGTTCACGAGAGGGATTACCAATGTCTTAAGGATTACTAATGTCCATTATGTATTGTTATTTATGGTGCTACTAAATAAACACCTTTGTTAAAAGCCAAACTTTTGTTAGCCATTGAATACCTATGCTTAACTTTGTATTTTGTGAATTGAAACAAATTATTAGTTATATTTATTAAATTAAGCTAAACTTTTTTTTATAAGAATAAAAATAAGCTGTTCCAAACAAATTGGTCAAATCGTGGGTTCGATTAACCCTAGGATCAGCAGACATGGCGGGGCATTTCGAATTGAAAAATGAATCTACAGCCAATCCTTGTTGTAGCGAGTTACAAAGCTACTACAACTTCTTCTTCTATCTTTGATATGTTTTTTTTTTCATTTACAAGTTAAAGTCGTGATTGAAAGAATTAATCACTTAAGGGGATTATATATGGGTTAAATTCTCAAGCCTCATTGGAGCAAATCACACTTTTCTTTTTCTGCTCAGCAGGTGTTCGATAAAATGTCTAAAGGTCTTTTTTGAAGTGTTACATCCATATGAGGATCCAAAAAGATGTACAGACTCTTTTGGGGTGGTTTTGCATTGTGCACTCCAACCTTTTGTTGGAGTGTCACTCTTTTCTTTGGATTTTTGCTTATCTTTCCGAGCCTCCCCTTGAGGCTTTAGTAAGATTTGTTTATGTGTTCATGGCTTCTTCTCATTCACATGCGAGCAGAACTTGGCCGTGTCCTTTTTGAAGGTTTCATTGTTGCTCGAACGGTGAAGTGGGTGGTAAGGGGATATCTCGTATGATTTCTCATATCAAGAGTTTGCATCTTTCTACGGATGAGCATAGAGCTGTGTTGGAAGATGCTATTTCTTTAGACCTCTGATTGTTTATGTCAGTGGCAACAACATTAAAGGAGTTTGGTCAATGGATATGTGGGGATTGTATGAGACTCCATGCCTTAAGCCGCCTGTGTCGACACTCAGGTGGTCTTGTTAAGTTTAATGGTGATGTTGATGACATGAGTGAACATATTGTTGGTATTCAAAATCCGCCACCCAATGAACCGGATGCCAACCTCAATGAGGAAGTGGTGTTGGATGCTCAGCTCCTTGATCTTGTGTTTAAGCTACCTATCACCACTATCAAAAGCATCCCTTATAACTGTCGTATGGCTTTCTCTCAGGTTTTGAAAGCAGCCCTTTCCAAGGTTGTTGCTCATCCCGGGTCCATTGAAGTGTGGGTTGCATTGTTAATTCTTCCTAGGTGTACTCTTCAGGTGTTCAGGCCCAAGAATAGACAAGAAAGTAGGTTTGGGAACAGGAAGTCCTTGCAACATCGTAACATCTTAAGCGCATTAGCTACTTGGGGTACAGAAGATGGTATAGACAAGCTTGTTAAAAACTTGGTTGACAATGCAAGGATGGAGCAACAAGGAAAAAAGAAGAGTACATTCAGGAGGATAGAACACAGGGTCATGCCAACATCAGACAATGTCTCCATAAGGTTGCTGATGGGCATTTCACAACAGCAGTGAAAGTATTATGTTCCTCGGGGGTTTCTCCATTCGGGGATGCTACCACGAAGGCATTGGAGGATAAGCATCCACACAAGCGACCACCATCCATGCCGAGTACCATATGTTCAGTACCTCCCCTTGTGGTTGATATTGACAATGTTCTTGGGGGAATTAAATCATTCCCTAAAGGAAGCTCGTGTGGGAGAGATGGGTTGAGAGCTCAACACATTTTAGATGCTCTTTATAGAGAAGGTTCAATAATCACCAAAGACCTCCTATATGCTATCACATGTGTAATTAATTTATGGCTAGGGGAGATGCCCTTCGAGTTTGGCAAAATTTGTTGCCTCTGTTCCTCTTACCCCGCTTCTAAAACCTGACAAGGGAATACGACCTATTACAGTAGGAACTATATGGAGACGTTTGGTTTACAAGCTGGCTATGAAAGGTGTTGGTGAAGAAATGGCCAAGTATCTCAATGATTTTCAGTTCGGGATCGGGGTGTCGGGTGGCGCTGAAGCCATATTACGTAGCGCCAACAGGGTGTTGAGTGAACGCCACAATGATGGGTCTCTTTCCATGTTTACTGTGGACTTCTCTAATGCCTTTAACCTTGTTGACAGATTTGCATTACTTCATGAGGTCAGATTGAGGTGCCCTTCTATATCCTTGTGGGTAGAATTCCTATATGGTCAAGCAGCAAGGTTATATCTAGGGGACGCACACATTTGGTCTTCTACTGGAGTTCAACAAGGAGACCCCTTGGGACCACTTCTCTTTGCCCTTGTCTTGCACCCGCTCTTGCATAATATTAGAGACAATTGCAAGCTTATTCTCCATGCATGGTACCTAGATGATGGCACACTTATTGGAGATTATGAGGAGGTGGCCAAAGCCTTATACATCATTAAGGCTATTGGCTCACAATTGGGCCTTCAGTTGAATATCAAGAAAACCGATCTCTTTTGGCTCTCGTGTGATGGAAGGAAGCTGCGTGAGGGATTATTCCCGGTTGGCATTGGGAGGCCGTCGTGGGGGGTGAAACTTCTCGGGGGATCTATTAGCAGAGATGCTAGTTTCATTAGCAACTTAGCCATAAAGAGAGTTGGAGGCGCTGTGAATTTGATGCACCTTCTTCCATAATTGTCTGACCTGAAGAGTGAGCTCCTTCTACTTTGGTCTTGTATGGGTATTGTTAAACTTTTCTTTGGGCTGAGGACGTGCCAACCCGTTCACATGGAGGAGGCAGCTTTGTTCTTCGATAATGGATTACACAGGGCGATTGAGGACATTGTGGTTTGTGGTGGCCCCTTCTTTGGCGACTTATAGTGGCAACTTGCTTCCCTACCCATTCGGTTTGGTGGTTTGGGTTTATACTCGACAGTAGAGGCTACCTCATATGCTTTTGTTGCCTCAGGGGCCCAATCTTGGGTATTGCAAGACCACATCTTACGGGATAGCGGCATTTATGGTATGGATTCTGATTATGCTTGTGCCTTAGATTCTCTTCGTAACAAGCTTCCGGACATTGACCTTAGCAGTTTTAATACTAAGGACACCGCCCCCTAAATCCGAGAATACACTGGCGAGTGCCCTTTTTAGTAAAATTATCCAAGATATGGAAATGAATTTTAATATGACGGTTCGGCAGAAAGCAGTTTTCCAGTGTTTACGTGAACCACATGCTCAAGATTTTCTTCTAGCCATCCCTATAGATGGGCTTAGCCAACATATGTCTCCGGTGGAGTATCGTACCATCCTCAGATATGAACTCATGATTCCAATATTCCCAGCCGATGGGATATGTCCGGTGTGCCGCAAGGCATGTTTAGACTCTTTCGATGAGAATGCAGTTCATTGCAATGAACTCCCGGGGTTCAAATACAGACACGGTATGGTTAGGTATGTTTTGGTCGACATATGTAAGCATGCCGGGGTTTTCGCCAGGAAAGAGGCTCCTGTGAATTTCCTGACTGACCCGACAGAAGGAAGGTCAACTCTTAGACCGACTGACATTTTGATTTTTGGATAGGTTAGAGGGAAACACGCATGTGTGGACCTTACAGGGGTATCTCCTCTCATAAGTTTGAGGGACGAGGGTTTCACGGCAGGACATGCTACATTAAAAGCTGCTACTTGCAAGGTCACCAAACATGAGAAACCGTGCATGGAAAATCAACATGCATTCATACCATTTGCATTTGATACGTTTGGTTTCCTTGCGCTGGATGCGGTGGAGCTTCTTAGTAGACTACAACGGATCATGCACAGCCATGTTATATCCCCTAGATCTACGGATGTAGTCTTCAAAAGAATTGGTTTTACCATACAAAAGGGTTTAGCGGCGCAACTTGTTGCCCGTTTGCCTTCTCATTCGTTGTATGATGATAACTAAAACACTTGTGTTTTGGTTTGTTATTCTGATAACTTTTTTTTTGGAAACGTCTAATTATATTAAAAGGTACCCTAACTAACAAATAGCAAGCAAGGGACCCAACAGGTACATAAATAAAAGTTTAAGGAATTACATGGACGAAAATGAAGAGGATAGCCACTCATCCCCAGTTACATATATCACCGGTACTTCTACATTGAAGCCTGTAGATTTAATATGTTCCACCCTGATAGAAGGATTTATGAACACCTGTTTGAATATTTGGTCATTTCTGTATCTCCATAAGTTCCAAATTAGCCCATAGCAAACGGATGTGAAGCGATTTTTCATCTTACAACTTCTCCCCTAGTTGTTACTTAAGTTCAGAAAATCTCCAATAGTGTTACCGGAAAACTAATTCAAACCACACCATGGGAGGACTTTATTTCTGATCGCGAATGCATATGGGCACCGCACCAGTATATGGTTAGCATCCTCTTCACCTTCGGTACAAACACTACATCGTGTTGAGTCAACGTTAATATTCCTCGATTGTAACATCATTGTTGTTGGAATTCTCTTCTGAACACCTCTCCAGATGAAGTTGTTAACCTTGATTGGTATTTCTTTGCACCAATTAATCAAGGGACTGATATCGTTTAGAGGGGATAGTTAATCAATCTTTCTTCTCAATGACTAACTGAATATTATCCATCAGCATCTAATAGACATTCCATTTGGTCCATTCCTTGAGATAAGCTAACAAGGGCGACATCATTTTAAGTTGGTCCACTAGGTGATTAACTCCTGCTTCCACTAGATAAGATTTCTAATCACTTTGAAACATCCCATTTAGAAATTTATCAACAACACAACATCTTTTTTGGTCTAAATATCCAATAGTGATGCGTATTTGTTTTTGAATGGTATGAAACCGTACTAATTATCATACCAGAACAATGTGTTTTCACTAGAAATGATTTTTAATTTGAATAAGCTGTCAATATCGAATCCATGTTTGATAAGGCCTTTTTTGACCGATGCAATGTTGTTCTAGACTCCCTGGATGCTGTTGTTGGAAAGGTTCTAAATGGCTTAAAGTGTAAGTTATGTATATCACTAATTATTTTATTCTAAATTGAGGATTTTTTGTGTTTCAACCTCCACCACCATTTGGCAATTAATCTAATGTTTAGTGCTTTGATCGATCCAACTCAAAGCCCAGCTGCTTCTTTGGATTCTATGACTTTATCCTAAGAGACCCAATTTATCTTTCTTTTTTACTTGACAGCCATCCCAAAAGAATCTTCACCTAATTTTCTCGAGAACCTTTTTTAGCGTTGTTGGTGTAATAACTCATGTCAAAATAAAAATATATAATATATATATAATCAGATTATATTAATATAAAAAAATGATTAGTTCAAAATTAATGGGTTAATTATATGCAAATTATAAGATATTATGTCTAGAAATCGTCATCCATGAGTAGCCAATAAATTCGAACAACTGAGGGGATAATAACTGATGAAACCTTAGGCAATATACAGAGCTTGAAATTTCTAGTGGAAACCCCACTGGAATTGCAACAATCGACTGAGAATCAAGAGAGAAATAAGGTGTGGAAGTTCTTGAAGATTTTCGGAGTTTTTCTTGAAATTAAGGTATGATTATTCGATTTAAGCTTGATGTAGTTGCTTAGATAGATTAATATGGTTGCTAAACGTGTTTTGGTTCAACCTCTTCTCTCAATTTCATCCAACTAATACTAAAATCGACAAGATTTATAAGAAACATTTTTTTTACCATAGTTGTTTTATCTACTGTGTTACGAAATGAAATTTAAACAATTGATTATGGATTATTGATAGACAAAAGTGGAGATAAACAATGATAATTTTTATTAAATTATTTGATATCATTTTGAGAAAAATCAAACTTTAGTGTACTTTAAAAATGGCAGAAAATAAAATGTTTTTTTGGGCGAAGAAGAATGAGTTGGGGGTCTTGGTACGATCCATTTAATGAAAGTCAATTATGTTTTATTTAGTCAACTAGCTATGAGTAATATGAGTGAATGGATTTATTTAGTGTTCAGTGTTCATATTTCTTGGGATGCGTTTATGGACGTTTTATTTTCCAAGTATCCAAGGAAATACATTATTAACCCTAAACTTTCAGTTTTATTTATTTTTGGCTATCATAAAAAAAGTCAAGAGTTACAGATCTAGCCCGTGAGTTATATAAACTTGCTGATTTAACTGAAGTTATGGAAATTAATACATCTCGATTTTATCTTATATATTTTTATATTTTATGGTTAAAACTATTCTTGGAAGTTACCGAATGGTGCCATAAAAACATTTTAGTTTAGTTTGGAGTTATTTGCTTATGCATATTAGAGTATTATTTCTAAAAGAAAGTATTACAATATATATATATATATATATATATATATATATATATATATATATATATATATATATATATATATATATATATATATATATATATATTACAAAAATAAGAGTTATAATTATTAATTTGGTTTGATGAGAGGAAGGTGCCAAGGAAGAGGAGGAGACAAGGGTAGAGGAAGAGGTCGAGGATTTGTTACAACATTGATGCCTACACCATTGGCCCACGGAAGCTCGGGATCCCACCACAGTCGAGGTCGAGGTCGTGGAAGGGGTCCTATGGAAAACGTGACCACTAGAGAAGAGTTGGCTGATGAGATTGCTCGGGTAATTCGAGCCACCTTGCCAAATGTAGTTGCTCAGGCACGAGAAGCAATAATGGGTGAGTATGAAGGTAACTTGGGCGGAGGTGGGGAAGGCTATGGGTATAGTACACCAAATATGAATCAGGAACCAAGTATTGCACAACTGTGAAGGCATCATGACAACCACGATCAACGAGGTTGTAGTTACAAGACGTTCGTCAATTGTAAGCCATCCGTATTTAACAGAGAAATTGATCCCATTTTTTCATCAACATGGATTATGGAGATTGAGGGTATATTTGATACTAGCAAGTGTGCGGATAAGGACGAGGCAATTTATGCTGCGACAATGTTAAAAGGGGAGGCAATACATTGGTGGGGCATGGTGAAGGAAGTTAGGGGCGTGAGGCGGCCAAGAAGATGTAATGGGATGAGTTTCTAATAATCTTTAAAGAAAAGTTCTCCTACAGATAGTGGTTAAACAGTTAGAGGAAGAATTCTTGAGGTTGGAACATGGGAATATGACTGTGAGGGAGTACACCATTAAGTTCACGGAGAAAGCTAGGTTTACCGACTTTTATGTATCTACGGAAGAAAGAAGGGTGGAGCGCGATATTTGGGGATTGAGAACAACTATCCATGAATTTATGAAAATTAAGAAACCAGGTACTTTCCAGTCTGCGATAGATGCCGCGAACATGAGAAGAATCCTCAAGGTGAAGACAGGGCTTTAGGGAAAAGAAAATGGGATGGTACAAATATTGATTCCAAGAAAAGCAACACTTCAGGTCAAGAACGTAAGGTTGATCAAGGGTCTGAAGTAGCATAAGAAGTAAAGGATTTGGTGTGGTATCATGGTAATCATTTGGGGTTATCGGGATGTTCATATCTCTGGGAGTATCTATCCAAATTTCAGGAGTTTGGAGATCATTGAGTTTTGCTAGTAATGGAACGCTAGTATTGGTAGGATCAGATCATAGTCGGTTCATGTTGTATGAAGACACGATGGGTTGGGAATCCATCAAGTTTGATGGGATAGGAGAGCTTCGACGAGTCCAAGTGTAAGGGTATTGATCATAAATTTATAAGAGTTGGATTGGGTGTGAAACTAGGGTAAGTTTACATCCCATTCAGGAGGAGAGACAACCCAAGTGGCTGTCTGGATTGAAGTCATGTAAGTTGGAAGTTCAATAAATTTCCAACATCTGGTTGGCGCCTTCTTTGTTATGCATAGTAGGATTGTGACTGGATCCAATTCGAGGGTTATGTTAGAGACTCACTGCCTGTTCTTGTATGATGAAGGCTTTGGAGTTTGAAGCATGACCCGAACACCTGATTGGATTCAGTTGGATGCAGGTTTTGGATTAGGGTGTGTTGGGTTGTGATGGTTTGGGTGTGGTAAGACTATGGGTGGTAACCATGGTTTGTTAGAAGTGTTGTAAGACTGCGATCAGATTGTAGCATTTACTAGTTAGAGGTAGACTATCGTTAAAGGTGGTCATGAGCATAAAGGGGCGATCAGTTCGTGCTTGAGCATGATAGTCAGGACTTTCGTTGAATATTTCTCTATTTTAGGTTGAGGACCATTGGGGTCCGGGGCGGAGTCGGGCCTGTGTAGCTCTAAGATGGGTGGGATGCGTGGGGGAGGCTCGCTCCGTGGTATAGTTTGGGTGAGACCTGTGGGCGAGGCCCGTGTGTATATGGAAATACAGGTGGGACCTGGCAGAGACTGTTAAGTCAAGGTATTGGATCTTGGGCTACAAGATTGAGTGTGTGTTCAGCGAATGGCACAGACGGATGTTTAGGTTGGGTAGCCTTGTCATTTGGACTCTTTGGAACCTGGTGGCTGGACCAGGTGCGAGACTGTTAGTCTTAGTGATGGTTTTGGAATCTCTATATCCCGATTTAGTTAGGGTTGCTGAAAATCAGAAGGTTTCAGGAGAATTGCAAGTGTAGATCCATAGATCTCCAGTAATAAGTTATTTGTGTGCAAGGTCTTCATTTCAGTGGGATATGCATGCCAAGTGTATCAGTTGAAGTATTTAGGGTTAAAGAATGGATTAGTATTTAAAGCTAGATCAGGCTCGTGTGATTGTGTTTTGGTTTGGTTCTATCTGTGTGGGGGTCAAGCAAGTATGTGGTTTTAGAATTCAGCAGCGGTATATTGGTTCATCAGTTTAATGAAGCAATTTCTTGTTCAACACTAAAAGGTTTATCTCCCATTTTGTCTCACATTGTTCATTGTGTTCTTGGAAATGCTATCATCAGGATGAGCCTTACCTCAAAGGAATATCGGTTCCTTCGGTCAAGTGAAAGGTTTTCAGCAGCAACGTTTGGTTTGTGAATTTGTTTTCTAGTAGGAACCTCCCGTTATCAGAAGTTGGGTAGTCGGTTGGGGGATAAGTAGAATGGAATTAGCAACGGTTCAGTATGGGTGGTATGTCAGGGAGTCAGACCATCTTGAGACTTCAGATTTAAGGTTGAGTAGATGTTGTTATTTTGCATGGGATTATTTTATGTTCAGAAAGGATTCGTTCATCTTTGGGTTAGAGAGCCCTGCTAGGGTTGATTTTGGTTGCCTTGGGAAGGCAGTGGTATGGTCGGGATTGTGGTCATGTTGCTCAGGTTGTCTGGCGAGCCGGGGATGGAAAGGAATCATTTCGAGGACGAAATCTAATTTAAGTGGGGGATAGTTGTAACGCCTTATTCTGAATTGTTTCCTATTTAGAGGTGGTGCTCACGGATTGGGTATTAGCAGACTTAGGACCCTTGATGAATTGAGATATGGAATCATTTGGAGGTGGAATATGTAATTTAGATGATCCGGGTGTTCGGTTTGTGTTTTGGAGCTAAAGGGTATTTTGGTAATATGTTAGCTCGGGCTTTCATAGAAATTAGATTTTTGTTCGGGAAGTTGTAAGACAAGTATGAGTTGATTAAAGCGTAGAGCCTCTCGTTACATTTTGATGGATGTAAGGATCGTCGAAATCGAATTTATATTGAGGAAGTTATGGACTTCGGAGTATATTGGGGTTTAAGGTAAACCTTAGTACGCAGGGCGTACCTAGGGAGTACGCAGGGCGTACTGGTGCGAGGGTTGGTATGCGAGGCGTACACTAGTGTACTCTTACCGTACTAGGAAGGTCTTATCGTAGATGTGAGACCTCGTACATTAGGCTTACGAGGAATACACGGGGCGTACAAGGAGTTAGTGGAAACCCTAATTTAGGGTGTTGTACCCGATCTAAACACCTTAAGTCTTTATGGCTGGCCTTTTTACCAGCCCATAAGCCTCCAAAACCTAAGAAATCTTTCCTTTGACTCCATTGTTGTGTTTTGAGCTCATTGTGTTCATCTTGGTGTTTTTTGGTTCATATTCAAGAAGAATGAGTTTGGTGCAAGGTTGTGGATGAAGGAAGAGTTTGTGGATCCTGATTCTCTACTTCATCTCTAGCTTGTTTAAGTTAAAAAGCTATGACCTTGCTCATTAGAAGCTTAGATCTAGTTTTTATGGGTTTTGGACCCTTTTGGCCCCATGAATGAGATCTAGTGGTTTGTCACCACTTCAAGAGCTATGAGTTGTCACTCTTGGTGTTTCTGAGGTTCAAAGTTTATAAAGTTGGCACCTTTAAGGTTTAGAATCACCCATGCATGCGATTATGTCCATTTAGTGAAAGTAAAGTGCTATATCTTGAAGTTTGGTCCTTTTAGGGCATGCAAAGTCACCAACTCAGTGAATTTATAGTTCTAGATGTTTATTAGGGATTAGATATGTGTTTTGGACTTTTGGTCTTAAGCATTAAGTGCATAAAGAGGGTTTTGGCTTATTGGCTGAATACAATGGGCGTACAAGTCTGTACGCATGGAGTACAAGCCATTTAGCATGTATGCTTAGCGTACAGCTGAGTACACCCCACGTACTCAACAAGATTGGATTTCAGTGTTTAGGTTTCGGTTTGGTCCATCTTTTGGGCTTAGTTGTTTTGGGTTCTCTTGGGACATCAAGTTTTTGGCTGATAATTATTTCGAGAAGGCCTACAATAGGATTTGGGCCCAATTTGGAAAATTGAGCCATTTTTAGGCGATGAGTGATTATTTGGTAATTGGGCCTTTTGGATGAGAGGTTTGGGCCTAAGTCTTTGTTCAAACTAGGAGAAGGGGTAAAATGGTCATTTACCCTATTTATGGATTGATAGTGATGGAATGGAATCCAATTATTAATCGGATGCTATTTAATATTGTTAGCTCCGGGATTTGTTGGACTAGCAGCCATGGATTTATCAGGGTGATTTGGTAGTGCGAGGTGAGTTTCCTTACTGGGTTTAGCGGGTCAAAGGCACCAATTCCAGCCCTTGTTATTTATGTTGGAATTCTAGGAGTCTGCGTGACCCTTCATGTGGTATGTACTGCTATGTATACCGGTCGGGGTTCGATGTCGGGAGAGGCCCAATGATTGTATCGTATGTTATTGTTTTATGAGCATTTTATGTGTTAGTATGATTATGTGATATATGTTTATGTGTGTAGTGGGTGGGGCCAGATGTCTGGTAGGGCCTAAGAATAACATATCTGTATACCGAGCGGTGCTCAATGTCGGGTAAGGCCCGAAGCCAAGTGGGACTCGATACCGGGCGGGGCCCGATGAAGGGTGGGGGCCCAGTATTTGATTTGTTATATTTGGTATGTGGTATCTTGGGGAACTCACTAAGGGTTGTCCTTACGGTTTTCAGTTTATGTTTCAGGTTCTTTGATTTTCAAACGGAAGAGCTCAGGATGATTGCAGTGCACACACCACCTTGTTCCGTATTTTGTTGATTTACTATGATGTGAAATGATTATTGATTCACTTTTTTTATTTGGATATATATGATGATGATTAGGGAATACTGGTTTTATTAATTTAAAAATGAATTTTTTGGGTGTTAGTATTGAGACGTTTCAGATTCTAGTGGTGACCTGAGCGTATGATGTTTCGGCAGTGATTCCTGGTTCTTACGTGGCTATTGGCCTACCATAATGATAATCAGTTTGTCGGGTATGCTGTTTGTGGGGAACAGGGGGCAGAAGTTGAATGGGCTTGCGTTGGTGTCTTGAGATGTTTATCGTCAGACTTCTATTCCTGCATTTCACTTCTTGTAGTTTCGTCTCCAAGGCCTCTCAGTCTACTACTCCGCTAAACCTTACGAATGCAAAGTTCCTCATGATGGTCTTTTTTTGCTCCATAATACACATCAATCACCTTCCCATATCTGCTAAATAAGTTTCAAATCTCTGCTTTCCTGGTATCGTCAGTGAATCCAGCAACATAGAAGTTCATCAGATCTCCATCTGTGAAGGCTCTGGAGTCGGATGTACTCGCCGGTTTTCTTCTTTTGACCTCCTTCCATTCGTTGTTGGAGTGACGAACCCTCATATTCTGACCTGTAATAGAATATATGGTAATTCTTTTTTTTTTTTTTAATCTATTCTCTTTTAATAATAATCAGTTATTCATTAAGCTAAACAATAATTACAAATTTCTTTTCTTTTCCTTATTATCATCTTTGTTCGTTGCAATAATATATTTTAGCTTCTCTTTTATTAATTATTATTTTTCTCTATTTTTATTAGTTTTTATAAATACTTTTTTTTTTTATAATTTGAATGTTTATTAAATAAACTTCAAAACATAAACATATTCATGTAAATGAATGTGAAATGTGATCAAATTTACAAAAATAAAGATTTTGGATAATAGGGTTTTTATATAAATTCTTCCAATATTAGTTTTTTTGGTAACAATATTAATTTTTATTAATATATCATTTCATGAAAGTTCACCATAATTTTTTTCTTTTCGAAACCGACAAATATATTAAAAAGGCCACTAAGTACCAAGTAGATAGAGGGCGAAAGAGGACGCAACTTTTTTTACTTATGATAAATATGTATTATAATCTAAACAAATGCTTAAACCAAACCATTAATTTATTAATAAGATTCGAAATAAAAATATTGAAAATTTATTATAAGAAAGTTACATGCATGGTATTTTAGATTTTACATTTCTTATTATTCATATGTTTACGTTGGAAACAAATAATTTTTATTAACAAAATATTTAGATATTAAAAAATTATTTTGGTAAATAGATGAAACAATTTATATAAAAACACATTATATTTAAATAATTCTAAAATATAAAGGAGAAATACTAAAAAGTGTTTTTTCAATCGTTACATAATTTGTAACATCCCAAAATATAGATAAAATTTTTTGTTTTAAGTTCATTCAAAACATAGATTACTCATAATAAATCAGTCAAATGTGTATCATATTAGCATATTATCAGAGTACAAAATCCCAAAATATTCAAATGCAGAAAACACAAGGAGATGCGGTGCGATTAGGTCGGACCCTTCCCCTTTGAACTATAAGTACCTGAAACGTAAACTGAAAACTACAAGTACAAAGCTTAATGAGTTCCCCCAAAATACCACATACTAAACAAACATACTGCCAAGCATATGAGAGTGTTTGCCTATCCCTTCGGTGAATTTCAACCGGATACTATCATGCACATATGGGTGCTTGGACTCCCCTTCGGTCTATTTCTACCAGATACTATAAAAAATATATGGGTGCTTGCAATCCCCTTCGGTCTATTTCAATCGGATATCGGGTCTATTTCACCCCTACTACTACTACTACTACTGCCACATAATTTCATAACAGGAATCACATAGTCATCAAACAAATACATGCATAACTAAAAGTTGTAACAAAGACAATTATCATACTACATCATAAACTATTGGGAAGTGATTCGTACACAACAATTTTTTGCCATACACAACAATTTATGTATTATATAGTTGTACAATACAACATTTTAAAGCATCAATTGTTGTGTATGGAAAAAAATGTTGTGTACGGATCAACTCCCTAAACTAATGGTTCGACATTGGTGCTTTCGACCCACGGATACAAAGAAGGAAAACTCACATCTCGATCGATAATGAACTATTGTTGCTCTCATGATCAGCTACACCAGTGCTACTCCACACCTAGATAATCATGCAAGGCAAACCTTAGATTTTCCTTTCTAAACCAAGAGTTGACCAAAAGTCAACTCAAGTCAAAAGTCAACGTTTAAGGTCAAAGGTCAACTTCTCCTTCGCCCACTCTCACGTCGTGGCGACTAAGGCCCACGACGTGAGGATAGACTCGACCCAGACCCACTAAATAAGTCAACTCAGTTTCACTCATCCAACAGAATCCTCAGATCGGGAAAACCACCTGGCTCACGTCATGAGTTTCCATTTCTCACGTCGTGAGATCGGTTCCAACTAACATTTAGCATTAAGTGTTGGAATCTAAAAGTGAACTACTATCAATCCTAAGTTCCAATGTCAAATCAGAATTTAGATGGTGTTCCGAAGTAAAGATTGGTCCGGAATTTGTTTATGTCCGGACTTGAAGATTTGATAGATTGAGAGTGAAGACATTCCGGAATGGACTTTATGTCCAGAATGATACCTGTTCCGGAATCAATATTTTGTCTTTATGCATTTAATATAATTGGTACTTTGTTTGATTGAACTAGTCATAAGACTTAATCTTTTGTCAACTTGGATATTCAGAGAGTCAGATGTAACTCTATTATCCAGTCCTATGTATGTAATTGGTTAGTATCATGTTTCATGTACTCCTATTTATAAGAGCATTCAATGTTGAATCATACGATGGATCATTCAAACCTTTTAGCAATATCCAAGTTACTTCATCTTTATGAATATTCTTTTAAACATTCTTCTTGTTCTTCATTTATTATCTTTACTTTGATCTTTATTCTCATTCTTCATATATGGCTTGAACATTTGTTGAATACTTTATCTCAGACTTGACTGGTCTATCCAGACTTGACTAGAACATTTATTAGCAAGCATACATTGAGCTTAAAGTATTAACTCAAGGTTTGAATTATCAAACCTTATCCCTGGACATAGATCGCTCTTGTTCTCACATTAAGCTCTTAATCCTTTAAAACATACATTGGGACTTTCCAGAACACCTTCCTCGACCCTAAGGACCATAAAAACTATAGCTATTCTATCATGCATTTCCAATGCATGACTTAGACACTAACTATGTAAAAAAAACGGTATTAAGATCAAGACTCAAGCTTGGAGTCCAAAACCCACACCAAAACTCAGATCCAAGGACTCATATAGAGAAGATGTCTCAATGATCCATAAAGTTGCCAAATTTATGGATCTGATGCATGTTAAACAACCCAACCATGCAAAGAAATTTTACAAAGCTTAGATCTAGCATGCTAAAGGCAAACAAATAGGAGCTTTACGACTTACAAATGCTCACAAGCTCAGCAAATCCAAGAGGTAGAGACTCATTTTCCAAAATGAAGCACCACAAGAGCCTTTTTCCACTTCAAAGAACCAAAAACCTCCGAGTAAGCTAATCAAAATCACCAACATTTCCCCAAGGTCTCAAGGAGGTCGAAGTTAGGGTTTTCAGGGGGCCAGAGAGTGAGAGAGGCTAAGGATGGGCGATCCTTGCCCTATCATTCCAATAAATACTTGAAAATTAGGGTTTTGGATCATCAGACCTGGCTCATGTCATGAGATCTTATGCGTTATTTCGTGAGGTTCAAGAATACGGGTTAAATGGTCAATGGGCATTCTCACATCGTGGCCACTATGGCTCACATTGTGAGCCTCCTTCAAAATGAAATTTTCAAGAATTTAAGTACCTCAAGGATTCAAATGCTACAAATCTGCTCCACTTGAAATAGACTTCATCCTCGAAGTCCATCGTTGCAAATAACTCTGGGTAATGTTCCATCATCTCATCCTCAGGATCCCACGTCCATTCTTTACCTTTTCGGTACTGCCACTTAACCTTCACTAAATCTATGACTTTGTTACTTAAGGCCTTCATCTTCTTGTTGAGGATCGCTACCGGTTTCTCGTTGTAGTTCAGACGGTAATCTACCTGTATGTCCTCCAATGGAACCACTGCGGAATTGTAACATCCAAAAAACCAAGGATAGAAATTTCATTTTTATATTAACCAAAACACTATTGTAACTTTAATCAATCATCTAAAACTATTTTAAAGTAAAAAAAATTATCATAGTTCATTCCCAAAGATCACATATTGCGGACAAACACGGGTGTATGAGATGGGATCAAACCGGGCCCTTCCCTTTCGAACCGGAAATACCTGAAACTAAAAGTCACAAACTTTAAGCACAAAGGTTAGTGAGTTCCCCAAATACCATGTACCATACATATCAAGCGAGCCTTACATAACATACATAATAATGAGCCATACATATCACACATAAACATAATCAATAAAAGTGCTATGTGTCATCCATAGTCTTGCCATTATGCCACTAGTCGCCTCAGTGGTATTCCTTACTAGGCTGGGGGCCACAACCCTGGGTCTTACAGGCAAGTGCCAGGAGCCACCTCCTAGTCTTCCATGCAAGTATCACAAAGACAACTAGCATACAATCTACAACTACTTAACTAACATTTTCCAGAGTTCATACTCTGGTCTTCCATACAAATTGCCAAGGGTTACCCACATGTCTTCTCATCATACATAAGCCAAATGGGCTCGCGTTGATGCCTTCGACCCATAGAACAATGAGGAGACTCACCTCAAATGCAGAAGCTCACTGAAAGAAATCCCTAGCTACTGCCCTGCCGGCTTCCCGAGCTATCAATACCGACAACACACCCAATTAGCAATTGGGTTCTAAGCTATAATCCATAATCATTACTTGGGATAAAATAACCATTTTACCCCTGACCCAACATGAACAAAAACTGAGGCCCAAATCCAAAAGATCCACAAAGGCCCACTCATGGCCCAATTTTCCAAATTTTGCCCAACTCCAAATGGGTCTTATCCTAAGCCCATAATTTTCTTAATTACAATTCTGATTACCTCAAGTACCCCCTTAGAGCAACTTAGTCAAAAAACAGGGTCAAAAGTCAAGGTCAACGGCCCAAGTTGACCCAACTTGCCGAGTTGTCCTTCAACTCTCTGTGTTCCTCCATCATCTGCAAAGTCGGGGAAAAACCGAGCCAACTCGCCAAGTTTATCCATAAACTTGCCGAGTTCACCAAAAACCCACATCTTAATACGTTAAGCCGACATTATTGACTCCAAGAGCTTCACAACTCAGATCTCGACCAATATGAGATCTAAAAGGGTAAAGTTTCCAACTTTACCCCTAGGAACCACTGAAATGGGTCCAAGCCCAAACCCTAGACTTAAAAGAATGAGGGCTTAACCATTAAACACTTAATACTCAAAGACAAAGCCCAAATTGTAGATCTGATACCCTAGAGCTGGAAGACCACGTAAAGTTTCCAACTTTACTCTCATGCATGACTAGGAGAGGCTCAAATGCTCAAAAAGCGCTTAATTAGGAACTTAAAGAATGCATGAAGCCCTTAAATCCATAAATTTGGCACCTTTATGCCAAAAGAGTCCATGAAAACCCCAGATCTGAAAGAATAAGACTTTGGGACGTCCTAATCCAAACATCCATCCAACCCATGACTTAAACATAACAATTAACCCAAAAAGAAAGATCTAAACATCTAGCCATCAAGATAAAAACTTGATGCCTCAAAATCCTTGCAAAATGGATAAAATTTTGGATCGAACACCATCCTCCAAGCTTAGAAACTTCAAGATCTTCTAACTCCTTCACAATGCACAAAATGGACACCAAACTTTCTTCCAAGTCTCAAATACTTGACAATGGAGGCTACAACTCGTTTTAGGGTTTTGATAACAATGAAGGTTGATAAGGAGGCTAGCCAAAGGAACTTAAGGCCTTTAAACAGGGTGCAACACCCTAGAAATTAGGGTTTCCTTCCCAGCCACCAACTCGTCGAGTTGAGGCACCCCAACTCGCCGTGTTGGTTCATTTAATCTCCACGATTCTTCCATCCCAAACACGTCGAGTTAGTTCCTACAACTCGTTGTGTTCAACTTGAAATATGTTTATTCTCAACTATTTCTCCTCAAGATTTTGGGCATTACAGGAATCACCAGCCAAGCACTTCCGTAACTGAGAGAAGTGAAATGTACAATGAATCTGACTGAGTTCCTTTAGGAGATCTAACCGATATGCTACCCTAACCACATGGGTTATAACCCTAAAAGGACCGATATACCTGGCACCCATCTTGCCCCGCTTCCTGAATCGAGTGACACATTTCCAAGGTGACACCTTCATTAGAACCATATCCCTAACCTGAAAGTCTAGGTCTGATCGGTTCTTTTCGGCATAACTTTTCTGCCGACTCTTAGTTGTCTGAAGGCTGCTCTGAACTTGTTGAATCAACTCAGTGGTCTTGAGTACCACCTCGGTACTCCCCATGACTCACTGACCTACCTCACCCCAACATATCAGGGTCCTAAATTTCCTCCATAGAGCATCTCAAAAGGAGGTCAATCAATGCTGGAGTGATTACTGTTGTTATACAAAAGCTCCGCCAAAGGGAGATATATATCTCAACTCCCACCGAAATCCAAAACACATGCATGAAGCATATCCTCCAATGTCTGAATAGTCCGCTCACTCTGCCCGTAAGTCTACGGGAGAAAAGTCATACTGAAATGGAGACAAGTACCCAAATCGTCATGGAACCTCTTCCAATATATATAAGTGAACCAGACGTCCTTGTCTGAAACCACCGAAATTGGCACCGAATGTTATGCTACTTCCCTGATGTATACCTCAACCAAATTCTCCACAAAGATATTCTCTTGAGTTGGAATAAAATATGTGGTCTTGGTTAGTTTATCTACAATGAACCAAATCGAATCCAGTTCGTGCGTAGTCCGAGGAAACTTCGTAATGAAATCCATGGTGACTCCTCTCATTTCCAAATAGGAATATCCAACGACTGCATCATTCAGTGAGGTCACTGATGCTCAGCCTTGACTTTTCTGCAAGTCAAGTAGCTCTTCACATACCAAGCAACGTCTTGCTTCAAACAAGCCCATCAATAAGTAGGACGAAGATCTCTATACATATTCATCGCCCCGGGATGAATGGAGAATATCAATTTGTGGGCCTCCGCCATCAGAACCTGACGCACACATCCCTAATAAGGAACCCACACTCTCCGATGGAGATTCAATAAACCACGACTATCATAACTGAAGGAAGTCACCTGACCCACTATGTGCTTACTCTTTTAGTGCTCTTCCTTCATAGCCTTGACCAGAACCTCCCGAATCTGCTCCAATAGTGGAGTAATGACTGTCATCCTCATACAAATATCCCTGATTGATGCCGCTACCACCTTGCGGCTGAGAGCATCGACCACTACATTGGCCTTCCCCGGATGGGAAAGGATCTCACAATCATAATCCTTCACCACATCCAACCACCAACGCTCCCTAATATTCAAATTCGGATGAGCCATCAAGTACCTCAGGCTCTTGTGATCCATGTAGATAGTACAATGGACGCCATAGAGGTAATGCCGGAAAATCTTAAGGTTGAAAAGCACAGCCCCCAGCTCCAAATCATGCGTCAGATAATTCGCTTCATGAGGCTTCAGCTGCCTTGAAGCGTAAGCAATAACATGACCTCTCTGCATCAAAACTGCGCCTAATCCCTTGATAGTCGCGTCAGAATAAACCACGAAATCCTCATGTAACAGCCCGGAATTTCAAGTATTGTAATAATTATGTTTCTGGGGTGTTTTAAGAGGGGACTCGGCGAGTTGGAGCCTAGACTCGCCGAGTAGGATCGCAGACCGGGTCGCGGGTCGCGACTGGACTCGACGAGTCCAGATATGGACTCGGCGAGTCTGCGCTGTTTAGCGAAAACCCTAACCGTTCAGGTTTGGGACGTATAAGAGGCACTTATTGGCCGTCATTGTTCATTTTTAGCCTTCTGGGAAGAACCCTAAATCGATTGGGTGCATCTGGAGCAAAGTTCAAGGGCCATTGTTGATCTTAGAAGTGTTGTTGTGCAAGGAAGAGAAGGGCTTGGCTAAAGGAACAGCAAGGGAGTCACGTTCTGAGGATTGGGGACGTAGAGGGCACATTATTCTGGTAAGAATGCGAGTTATGCTCTGCTATGTTGATGTGTTTATGGAATTAGGGTTTGTGGAACCCTTTTGTGATTAGATTGAATGCTACCCTAGTCCCCCAAACGATTGTGACTCTGTATTGGGACCTTTGGAGGTCCAGAATGTCCCATGCCTGTACATTTCGGGAATTAATGAAGGTTTTGGATTGGAATCCTTATGCCTTAGGTCAATATGTATGTTATGAATCATGGGGTGTATCATGAGCACCAAAATGAGGACCTTACGTGATGGACCAGTCTAGGAAGGCCAGGCCTATGAATGGTCGGAGCAGTCCTGCCATTAGAAAGCAGTTTGAGCGGTTGCATGGCATGGACTCGCCGAGTCCGATGAACAGACTCGGCGAGTAGCTTGAAGATTTGCTGGGACTCGTCGAGTTGTTCTTCAGACTCGGCGAGTTGAGTCGGGGTGGCCCCGCGATTCTTCCAGGAGGAACTCGTCGAGTAAAAAGGGGATACTCGACGTGTAGAAAGGGTGTCTTAAGGAATCGGTGAGTTAAGGGCGAGTGGACTCAGAGTCGCTGAACTCGGCGAGTCTTGGGGTGACTCGGCGAGTTAGGTCGCGGGTTGAGTGAAGTTCTGAGTATGGGGACTCGGCGAGTCATAGGGTTGACTCGGCGAGTAGGGTCAGTCAGGGGTTGACTTTGACCTTGTCTTTGACCAGGGATTCACCAGTGGTTCCAGGGGTATTTTGGTAATCGTTGTTATTGTTTGAGTTCAGTGCATTGGTGACTGTCCAGAGGTGGAGATCGTATCAGTGATCGGAGCAGCTTGAGCTATCTGTTCAGTCGGCAGTTTCGAGGTGAGTTATCCTCACTATATCGTTAGGGTTTATGGCACCAAGGCCGACCCTTTTTACCGGATAGAAATTCGGGTAGTTGTCATTACATGTTATGGGCCGGAAGGCATTGCTATGTGGACCGGAAGGTCTTGGCCTGGAAAGGCGTATGTATGCATTTAGTATGTTGACTGATTCATAGGGTAATGTTATGCTAGTGATCGGCTAGACCGGTATCTTGTTTAGAGTAATGCTATGATATGTGATCTGTTGATCGATTGTTGTCAATGAACTGCTATATGATTATTTGTTATGTTATATATGCATTTTATGCTTATGGGCCGGAAGGCAATATGTTATGGGCCGGAAGGCAATATGTTATGGGCCGGAAGGCGATATGTTATGGGCCGGAAGGCGTATATGTGGTTGGTATCCTGGGGGTATCTCACTAAGCTTTCGAGCTTACAGTTGTGGTTTTATGTTTCAGGTTCTCAAGAGTCTGTGGCAAGGCAATGACGTGATCGTACCGTTCCACGCGTTGGTGTTTTATGATATGAACCTGGGAAATTACTCTGTTTAATAATGTATTGGAAACCTTTTTGCAACAATGTTAATAAAATGGGTGATTTGAAAAATTTTAATTGTTTTGAAATTTTGGATGTTACAAGTTGGTATCAGAGCCTTGGTTTGAGTGAATTGGGGAAACATTCATGTGACTCCAGTCTCAAATCGAGGAGGATTTTAAAAAGAGAAATTAAAATGGTTTTCAAATTTGGTAAAAGGAGGACGCGGAGGTACGATCAACCGGAGCCAGTAAGTAACCCCAAGATACCATACGTGATATTTGTTTTATTGAGCTTGATAGAACAGCATGCTAGAGTTAGGCTAGGGATCTTCAGGAATTCATGATAATGTTGCCTGATTTGTGATGCCAGTAGCCTAGGGTCCCTTATGGGATATTCTCAGTGTTCCTCTAGTGGTGAGGGTTGATAGTTGTTATGCATGTTCCCTAGGGTATTGTGGTAGTACTTCATACAAATATGGGTAGGTGTGGAAGGTAGTATGGGCCCGTACTACTGAAAGCACAGGACCCATACGCGTATCAGGGAAACCATGATCTCTAGGGTAGGGTTGCGAGAGTTGGATCCCAGGATTTTGGGAAGTGTTTGAGATTGGTAGGGTGTCTTCATTATGGAGATCTCGAGGCATGATGATAGTGGATCCGGATCAGGATCGGGAGCTGGAGAGCGAGTTCCGGGTGGATCGGTACCGTCTGAGGTTATCGATCAGACGAGCACGAACGAGTTGGACGCGAAGGTTTGCGAAATCCTGCGTGATGAGGTTGCTGCATTGTTACGGGCTGAGTTGCCGGAATTGTTTGGGTCGATCAGGACCGCCATGGTTGAGTAGTTTGATGAGCGATATGCGGCTCTCGCAGAGACGGCTACCGCGGCGGTTACAGCGGCTGTAGCAACGGCAAAGGGAAGACCTAGTCGGGGTTTCAGTATCGGGACTTCTATTATACGAAGCCTCCCACATTCGATGGAGTTCAGGACCCGATTGTTGCTATGAGATGGTTATCAGACATGGAGGGGTGTTTCTCCACGAGTTTATGCCCTGCTGATCAGAGGGCG
This sequence comes from Lactuca sativa, assembly GCF_002870075.4. NCBI lineage: Eukaryota > Viridiplantae > Streptophyta > Magnoliopsida > Asterales > Asteraceae > Lactuca > Lactuca sativa. Next base: position 4,983,983 of record NC_056625.2, on the reverse strand, counting down.
AGGTGTGCTCTGAACCTATTGAGGCTCGGGGCGAAGGATTTGTGGAGATTGACCACGGGGTCATATTTCGACGCGCAGAGGGCTGCGGCTTCAGGGGATCAGTTCAGAGAGATGTTCAGTACTCGCTATGTTCCGCGAGATGAGAGGCAGAGATTTTCTCGGGAGTTCCTTGAGCTGAAGCAGGATTCGGAGTCGGTGACTAAGATCACCAGGATGTTTATTGGGAGGGCGATGTTTTGCCCTGAGTTCGCTTCGGAGCAGGCTCAGATGTCCTGATATCTGAGTATGCTCAAGAGGGATATCAGACAGTTCGTGTCTGCGCAGAGGTGTGAGACCTTGTTGGAGTTGCAGGAGGCCGCCATGTGGCGTGAGTTAGAGGTTGAGTTGCAGTTGCGTGAGCTGAAGCAGGCCCCGATGCGGTCGCAGTCGGCGCCGAAACGGTCCAGGACCGTAGATGTTAGAATGGGGGATCGGAGCGGCCACACTCGTGGGAAGTGTGGGAGGGGTTACACCGGAGCTTGTTGGTCCGGTGGTGCATGCCGCAAGTGCGGAAAGGAGGGGCACGGTGCACGGGATTGTCGGCAGTCAGTGCCAATTTCTGGATTTGAGGATTTGTTATCAGTGTCGGCAGGTTGGACATTTGAGGGTCAACTGTCCACAGCTTTCTGCAGGACCGGTGTAGGCTCTAGCACCGGCCACATTGAGGAGTTCAGGAGGAGGACAGGATGGAGCGGAGCCCAAGGGCTCAGAGTCGTGCTTATCAGCTTGCGGCAGAAGGGGACGGAACACTGCCGGAGGCAGCTGCGGGTATGATGCCTTCTTGATGTCTTGATTATCTCGCGTTGATTGTGGCGTATTGTTCGTGCTGGTATCTTGTGTGGATTTCGATGCGGTATTCGTTGTTTCGCGGGTTTGGCATGGTTATGGATTGGTGTTCCAGGTTTTCGCTTGGGCATTCGTTGTTCCCTGATGGTTTGGTATGGTTATAGTTGGTGTTTTGGTGCCGGTATCCTTGTGCGGTTTTCGATGCGGTATTCATCCTTTTTCAGGTTGTGGGTTTGGTTATGGGTTACTGCTTGGGAATTCCGTTGGTTATCGTTCGTGAGGGTTGATAGTGGAGATGCGGCACTGGGTTGAATGTCGGGTAGCATCTACAGTCGTGGAGTGGATAATTGAAAGACCGGATTCCTTTGAGCGGATTGATCAGGGAGGAGATGTGTTTTGCTGAGGGTTGCTTATGCTTGTGGAAAGCAGTCAGTGGGTAAATGTCCTCTTTGTGCAGGATTGTTCTGATAGGTCGTTAATGACGATCGGTGGCAGTTAGTCAGTGCTTTAGTGGGGGAGAATTGGAGAATTCTCCGGGAGATCGATGAGTATGTGAGGGTGCTTAGCTGTTGGGATTCAGCAGTGTTTGTCAGCGCAGAGTATAAGCCGACAAGAGCGAGTGTCGGGTATGCGGGGCGGGATACAGACCTAGGGCATTTGATTGTAGAGGCCTGAGAGAAGGCCGGGATCAAGCTTGAGTAAGTAACCGGGGTTATGCGATCAGAGTATTGGTATGTTTGAGGTGCGTGATGGGTTGTACTGCATTAATCCCACGGGATTATGTTGTGCATGTTTCTAGAGCTGGAACCGGAAGGTTCCCAGAGTTAGAACCTGAGGGTTCGCAGAGTTGGGTGTACGGACCCACAGAGATATAGCCTCGAATGGCTAGTATGTGTTATGAGAGTCGGCCCAGTCATGCTGGAGACTCTGTTGGTATTGCTGGATCAGTTTGAGATTGCGGATCGTGTATGTTGCAGTGTGATTGCATTGGAAGGTCTGGCCCCGGGTTAGTGATCTTGTTTAGCTGAGGCAGTGATTTTGATGAGTGGAGAGAGTGCATGGGATTGAGAGCCCCTGCAGTGAGAACCAGAGTATGTGAATAGCGGTTACGCAAAAAGGGTGGTGTCGCTTGGGGCAAGCACCGTGGCACTGGTTGGAGTGGCATTATGACCAAGAGGGTTCCTTGGAAAAGGAAAAGAGGAAGGTGTGTAACTCCGAAGGGGGTGCAAGTTCACGAAAGTGAAAGTTGCAGAGCAGAGTTATGGTTAGTGGTGGTTGTCGAGGCCAACACAAATAATAACCCTAAATATTACACACTAAAATAGTGTATAGTGGTAAAGGGATCGAATCCACGGAGATTGGTTCAATTTATAACTCTATGAAAAATCTCTTTGTAAAAATACTTGTAAAATGACAATAAAAATAAAATGGGGGGTTTTGTTGTTTTGAAATACTTGAAACAAACTAGAATTAACTATGATTTAAATAGACAAATGCAACAAAAATAAGAGTTTGATGTAAAATCAATGAGGGAAAGATGGTTGACTTAAAGTTTCCTCACTTTGACTTTTGATGAACATATCATTAGAATCCAATGGTGCAATACTTTGATTTAAATCCTTAATTTGGCTATAGTAATCCAAGGAGCTTGAGATTACCTAGACTTTTCTTAATTGTTGAAATGGCTAGAGAAGCTCACAACAATTTCCTTAGTCAAAGTCACTAATTCCAAATAGCATGTAATTAGTGAAAGTCAACTAGCATTAAGAACCAAAAAGTCACCAAATCCAAGAGGGGTCAAATGCTTTCACCACCATGTTGGAGGAAATGCTTTTATGATTGTGTGAAGCAAAAACAACACAAAAATCATTTGTTGCTTGCTAATTTGAAGATCCTTTACTTAATCAAGAAATTAGCCAACTAATCACCACAAGCATATTTAAATTCATGAACTAAAACATACAAGTAGTGATAAGATGTTAAAACACAAAACATTCCCATAAAGATTTAAGAACATGTTCATGGATTCTTCAACATTCAACAAAAGTTCAAAGGATTAACCAAAAGTCAACCAAGATTAGTTTAGCCAAGCATGGCTAAACACAAAGAAACAAAGTTAGAGAAATTTGTACCAAACATTAAGCAAGAATCAAGAGGTAAAAATATGATGTTCTTCAAGGGTTCTTGGCCTTCAAAAGTCTCCAAAACTCCAGAGAGAATCTTCAAAAATCGGATGTCCAAGAGTCCCCAAAAGATGGGCACCAACCTTCCTCAAATAGCCTTCCAAATGGATTTCCGAAAATGCCCCTGCAGAGCCCTGCGCGACCCGCGTGCTGCTGCGCGGGTAGGTTGCGCGGGTGGTGCCTGACATGGGCTTCTTTGAGATTTTGGGCCTCCAAAGCATATCCCACTAGCCCAGATCGAATCCAATCACCTCCTAGCCCATTTTCTTCAAGTTTTTCTTCATTTAAAGCCCAATTTGACCTCTCCACATCCTCCAAAGCTCGTGCACTCTCCCGATTAAAAATCTACGTATGCCCGCATTTTGCAAATTTAAAGTTTATTTCTCTCCAAACCTTCAAATAACCATCAAGCTCGCTCCATGCATCATCTCCACAATCACCAAGCCTAACATCATTTTTGTCTACCAAATCTCATCGCTTCCCATACGTCCCGAACACTCCCGCTCCGCTAGACCCGAAAACCTGCAATTATGCTCACAAGATTCGAAAGTACCCGAAATAGTCATAAAATAACAAAAAGGGAAAATATGCATGGAAATTATCTAAATTATGAATGAAATATGCTAAAATAAACTATAAAAAGAAGTAAACAAAACTAACTATCAGTTAGAGTATTTCGAGTATGGCTTCGAGCATCGTGTTCGCGGCAGCGAAGTAGGAACCCATCCGGTTTGGGGATGTCTGTTGAGGCTCAAAAGGGATGTAGGGGGAGGGAAAATCTTAAATTCTCAGTGTGATTCTGATCAGGGTATAGAGTGGATATTAGTGGTTCATCTTGGGAGATGTTCGAGAATATCATCAGTGTATTGGGTCTTCCAACCTGCGGACGTTGGGGCTAGTTCAGTATGTGTAGGTGATGGCAAGAGGAGAACTAGTGAGAGTTGCTCTGAGAGTGAGAATGGATCTTTCAGTCGGTCCGGAATGGACAAGGTGGGCTTTGGATCGGGGATCCAGTGGTTCATGGTTTCCTAACCCTTATGGGTCGAGTGATCGTTGAGATTTAGAGCAGAGTTGCATCTTGGGTAATTTTCGGTTTCAGAGAGTGATGTGCAGTACAGAGATCGTGCTTCGGTCGGCAGGGCAGATTCAGCAGGTTAGACAGAGGTTATTGACCGCCCAGAGCCGACAGGAAAAGTTATGCAGACAGACGCCGGTCCGAGCTTGAGTTTAGGTCGGCGACCTCGTACTCCTGAAGGCCTCTCCTTGGAGAGGAGTGATTCGATTCAGGAAAAGGGGCAAGTTGAGGCCCCGGTATATTGGGTCTTTTCATGTGTTTGCGGGGGTAGGCCGGGTGGCCTACCGTTTGGAGTTGCCCACGGATTTGAGACAAATCCACGACATTTTTCATGTGTCGCAATTGAGAAAGTGTATAGCCGATGAGTCGGCAGTGGTTCCATTAGAAGCCATTCAGGGGGATGCGAGCCGGAATTATGCCGAGAAGCCAGTGGCAGCACCGGAGGGGATCGGAAATGAACTGTGATCTGGAACGTGAGAGATGGGAGCAGCATCCGGGGCTATTTCCAGAGTGAGACTTCGAGGGCGAAGTCTAATCCTAGTGGGGGAGAATTGTAACAGCCCGGAATTTCAAGTATTGTAATAATTATGTTTCTGGGGTGTTTTAAGAGGGGACTCGGCGAGTTGGAGCCTAGACTCGCCGAGTAGGATCGCAGACCGAGTCGCGGGTCGCGACTGGACTCGACGAGTCCAGATATAGACTCGGCGAGTCTGCGCTGTTTAGCGAAAACCCTAACCGTTCAGGTTTGGGACGTATAAGAGGCACTTATTGGCCGTCATTGTTCATTTTTAGCCTTCTGGGAAGAACCCTAAATCGATTGGGTGCATCTGGAGCAAAGTTCAAGGGCCATTGTTGATCTTAGAAGTGTTGTTGTGCAAGGAAGAGAAGGGCTTGGCTAAAGGAACAGCAAGGGAGTCACGTTCTGAGGATTGGGGACGTAGAGGGCACATTATTCTGGTAAGAATGCGAGTTATGCTCTGCTATGTTGATGTGTTTATGGAATTAGGGTTTGTGGAACCCTTTTGTGATTAGATTGAATGCTACCCTAGTCCCCCAAACGATTGTGACTCTGTATTGGGACCTTTGGAGGTCCAGAATGTCCCATGCCTGTACATTTCGGGAATTAATGAAGGTTTTGGATTGGAATCCTTATGCCTTAGGTCAATATGTATGTTATGAATCATGGGGTGTATCATGAGCACCAAAATGAGGACCTTACGTGATGGACCAGTCTAGGAAGGCCAGGCCTATGAATGGTCGGAGCAGTCCTGCCATTAGAAAGCAGTTTGAGCGGTTGCATGGCATGGACTCGCCGAGTCCGATGAACAGACTCGGCGAGTAGCTTGAAGATTTGCTGGGACTCGTCGAGTTGTTCTTCAGACTCGGCGAGTTGAGTCGGGGTGGCCCCGCGATTCTTCCAGGAGGAACTCGTCGAGTAAAAAGGGGATACTCGACGTGTAGAAAGGGTGTCTTAAGGAATCGGTGAGTTAAGGGCGAGTGGACTCAGAGTCGCTGAACTCGGCGAGTCTTGGGGTGACTCGGCGAGTTAGGTCGCGGGTTGAGTGAAGTTCTGAGTATGGGGACTCGGCGAGTCATAGGGTTGACTCGGCGAGTAGGGTCAGTCAGGGGTTGACTTTGACCTTGTCTTTGACCAGGGATTCACCAGTGGTTCCAGGGGTATTTTGGTAATCGTTGTTATTGTTTGAGTTCAGTGCATTGGTGACTGTCCAGAGGTGGAGATCGTATCAGTGATCGGAGCAGCTTGAGCTATCTGTTCAGTCGGCAGTTTCGAGGTGAGTTATCCTCACTATATCGTTAGGGTTTATGGCACCAAGGCCGACCCTTTTTACCGGATAGAAATTCGGGTAGTTGTCATTACATGTTATGGGCCGGAAGGCATTGCTATGTGGACCGGAAGGTCTTGGCCTGGAAAGGCGTATGTATGCATTTAGTATGTTGACTGATTCATAGGGTAATGTTATGCTAGTGATCGGCTAGACCGGTATCTTGTTTAGAGTAATGCTATGATATGTGATCTGTTGATCGATTGTTGTCAATGAACTGCTATATGATTATTTGTTATGTTATATATGCATTTTATGCTTATGGGCCGGAAGGCAATATGTTATGGGCCGGAAGGCAATATGTTATGGGCCGGAAGGCGATATGTTATGGGCCGGAAGGCGTATATGTGGTTGGTATCCTGGGGGTATCTCACTAAGCTTTCGAGCTTACAGTTGTGGTTTTATGTTTCAGGTTCTCAAGAGTCTGTGGCAAGGCAATGGCGTGATCGTACCGTTCCACGCGTTGGTGTTTTATGATATGAACCTGGGAAATTACTCTGTTTAATAATGTATTGGAAATCTTTTTGCAACAATGTTAATAAAATGGGTGATTTGAAAAATTTTAATTGTTTTGAAATTTTGGATGTTACACCTCAACACCCTCCGACAAGGTCAAAATCGATTCCTTGGACAACCTCTATCTCAGGGTCTCAAACGATGCCTGCTACTTAGGCCCCAACTAAAAGTAGCAATCTTTTATGCCAGTCGAGTCGGAGCAACCGCTATCCTGGAGAAATCCTGAATGAATCTTCGGTAATATCCTGCTAACCCAAGGAAACTCCGAATCTCAGATGGAGACATCGGACCTCCCACCTAATCACGGCCTCGACCGTGGCCGAATAGCCATAATACCATTTTGGTTGACAAGGTTCTCCAGAAACTGGACCTCACATAACCAGAAATCACACCTAGAGAACTTCGCATACAACCTCACCCTCCTCAGGGTCTGAAACACGTCCCGCAAGTGCTCCTCATACAACTCCTGAGTCTTGGAATAGACCAGGATATCATCGATGAATATAATGAAAGACCAATCCAACATCGGTCAGCACACGCGGTTCATAAAGTCCATGAATGCGGCTGGAACATTGGTGAACCCGAAGGGCATCACCATGAACTCGTAATGACCAAAACGAGCCCGGAAGGCCATCTTCTGCACATCATCCTCTCTGAACCCCATCTGATGATAACCCGAATGAAGATCAATCTTGGAAAACCAAGATGCACCCAGAAGCTAGTAAAAAAAAAATCATAAATCCTCGTTAGTGGATAATGGCTCTTCACCATTAGCTTGTTCTGCTCCCGGTAGTCAATACGCATCTGATGCGTCCCATTCTTCTTCTTCACAAATAGGATCGACGTACCCCAAGGAGAACTACTCAGTCGGATGAACCCTTTGTCTAACAGCTCCTACAACAGTGTAGACAACTCTTACATCTCTGGTGGAGCTAACCGATATGGTGCTTTAGCTATCAGAGTTGCACCAGGAATGAATTCAATCATGAACTCCACTTGCCTCTCCGGAGGCACCCCAGGTAGATCCATTGGAAACACATTTGGGTACTCCTGTACAATCGGCACGTCTTCAACTGATGCCTTATTCTTCTCTCATGTATCCATAACATAGATGATGAATCCAGAACAACCCTGATATAGATAGCGTCTGGCCCTAGGGGATGAGCATAGGACCGGCCCACACTAAGCACCTTCTCCATGGAACACCAACTCTCCCCTACTTAGGGTAGCCCTCGAACCAAATAATATCAAGGTAGAGATATCATTCACAAGGAACGATCCTAAAACAAAACACACAAATATAAGCAGAGAAATCAACATAAATAAAGAGTTGATGATAAGAGACATACACATCACCACATCAGGTGCAACAAACACCTCCTCGGTAGTCAGCTAAAAAGATTTGCTCCTGAAAACAGGTGCATCCACCTTGCCCTGGCGACCATTAGTAATCCATAGGGTGGTTGGAGAAGGTGGTACCACTGATCCTCCCGACGCTAAACTCGGGTAATTAGCCTTCTTGTGGCCCCTTGATTGGAATGAAAACAAATTAGATCTGATGTCTGGGTGATGGTGATAGTAGCCGTACAATCGTTGCTAAAATGCCCTGTCTTGTCGCACTTGTTGCAGCCCGAACCACCTGCTCTGCAAAACCCATCATGTGACCTGCCACATTTGCCACAACGGCTCCAGCCCTATTGGCCCATAGACCTAGTATCGAATCCCTTGGGTTTATTCGATGAAACCCCGAACACCTGCCCCTGCTCTGCCTTCCTTTTCCCTATTTTCTCTAAATCAATCTCTTGCTCCTATTCCTTGGATATCATGTCATCCAAATTTGGGCAAACAGAAAAACTAACGAAATCCCCGATGTCATATCTCAACATATCATGGTATGATGTCTTCCTCATCTCCTCATCAGCTACATACTGGGGTACTAACAATGCCCTCTCTCTCAACTAGGCGGTGATCTCCTCCACAATCTCAGTCGTCAGTCTCATGTCAAGAAACTCCCTAGCTAACTGTTGCACCTCAATAGTTGGTCTAAACTCTGCTCGAAAATGGGTCACAAAATTTGGCTAGGTCATGGCCTCAATGGGTGGGGCTCCTAAAGCATATCCGACCTCCTCCCACCAATCTCGGGTTTGCTCCCTCAAACGACCCGCAACAAACCTCACCTTTGAACCCTCGGGGAAGAAGCTTGTCATCTGGGCACACTGAATGTCAACTATCCAATGCCTAGATGCAATGGAGCCCTTCACCCGAAAGAAATCTGGTGCCCTACATCTCCTGAAATCCTTGAAGGAAAGTTTGCGGGCCCCAGACTGGCTAGCGGCCAGATCGGCCCTGAAAATCTGAATTCTATCATTCATCAGCTCCATAATACCTTCCTTGATTGACTCGAACATCACAGGGGTCGCATTAAGAATGCCTCTAGTAATCTCAGATGCAATGAACTCTCGTAAGCTTTCATCAATTGGTTCGGAGCCTGTACTCGTACCCGAACCAGATCCAGATCCTGAACCCCCCCCCCCCCCCCCCCCCCGCTCCATGAGATGTCATCACCATGCTAAAACATAACCATATAAACAATTAGAAAACACAAGAGAAGGTTCACACTGTCAAGTTCCCTAGATTCATCATGGTCTTCCAGGTCTCGGGTATAAATCCTACGCTTTCAGTAGTAAGGGCCCAATACTACCTTCCACACCTATTTATACCCTCCTCAAGGACTACCCTAACTCTTCAAATTCACTCTTCCCAACTGTTACATTCCTCAAACTATAAGGTGTCCTACGCACCAAAGCATCTAATAGGGACTCCTTAAGACTCCATTCCTCACCCCTCTCTGCTATCAGCTACAGAAGGAACATCTATAAATCTACCTAACTACTACATGAACACAATTACATACTACTAGTACTAGATAATTCTTTGGATGACAGGTCCCACACTACAACAGTTGGACTCAAATAAGAGTTGCGCAATAGAGTTAAACCTATCCTTAACTTCTAAAGTTATCCAATCACAATAATATGTAATCCGTCGCAATCATCCACTAATTAGCTAGTATCAGCAGAATTTCCGCAAGCACAAAGCATGAAACATTCGTGCATCAGGAAATTCAACTCAAAACACACCCTATACAGGCCATCCTAAAAAGTAACTGATCTGTCACTAGCATGAAAATCTAAAAGCTCATACAGATAGGCACATAAAGGCATCTCTGTGAACATTCTATCATGCAATTCTATGAAAATCCTTAGCCCCTAATCTAGCATGCAATTTTCATATCATAGCGTAAAACTGATGGGTTTTATACAAAAGAACAATCCTATGTGCTCATACAAAACCCTTGGTGAAGGCAACCCAAAAGGACCATGCACAACCGGGTCAAGTACATACCAAATATAGTTTCGGGCTTAGACACTAATCCAACAAAAACATATAACTTGTATAGATATTTTGGGAAGACTTACTTGAGCTCGGTTGATTGCACGTATCGCACCCCTCTTCTTTTATTAAAAATAATTAGATTAAAATGTTTCTTTTTATGGAAAACCTACCAAACCCTCGATTTGAGTCAAGGCACACCCGAGAGTATGCCCGAATCCCTCAAAACAAGGCTCTGATACCAAATTGTAACATCCAAAAATATTGATAAAATTTTTTGTTTTTAAGTTCATTCAAAACATAGATTACTCATAATAAATCAGACAAATGTGTATCATGGTAGCATACTATCGGAGTACAAAATCTCAAAATATCAAATGCAGAAAATAGATGAGGTGCGATCAGGTCGGGCCCTTCCCATTCAACTTTGAAGTACCTGAAACATAAACAGAAAACTGTAAGAACAAAGAAGTTTAGTAAGTTCCCCCAAAATACCACATACTAAACAAACATACTGCCAAGCATATCTGGGTGTTTGCCTACCCCTTGGGTCTGATTCAACCGGATACTATCAAGCATATCTTGGTGCTTGCACTCCCTTCGGTCTATTTCAACTGAATACTGTCAAGCATATCTAGGTGGTTGCAATCCCCTTCGGTCTATTTCAACCGGATACCGGGTCTATTTCACCCCCTACAACTACCACATAATATCAGAACAGGAATCACAGAGTCATCAAGAAAATACAATAATAACTAACGGTTGTTACAAAGAAGATCATCACACTACATCATAAACTAGTGGGCCGACATAACTGCCTTCGACCCATAGATACAGTGAAGGAAAACTCATATCTCGATTGATAGTGAACTACTACTACTCTCACGATCAGGTACATCGGTGCTACTCCACACCTAGATAATCATGCAAGGCAAACCCTAGATTTACACTTCAAAACCAAGAGTTGACCGAAAGTCAACTCAGGTAAAAAGTCAACGCCTAAGGTTAAAGGTCAACTTCTCCTTAGCCACCCTCACGTCGAGGTCACTAAGGCCCACATCGTGGCCACTAAGGCCCACATCGTGAGGATCGACTCGACCCAGACCCAATCAACGATTCAACTCAGTTTCACTCATTCAATAGAATCCTCAGTGCAAGACAACCACTTGGCCCATGTCGTGAGTTTCCATTTCTCACGTCATGAGATCGGTTCTGACCAACTTTGAACATTAAGCTCTTAATCCTTTAAGACATACATTGGGACTTTCCAGAACACCTTCTTCGACCCTAAGGGCCATAAAAAATCATAGCTTTTCAATCATGCATGTCTAATGCATGACTTAGACACTAACTAGGTCAAAAGAAGGGTATTAAGATCAAGACTTAAGCTTGGAGTCCAAAACCCACAACAAAACTCAGATACAAGGACTCACATGCAGAAGATGTCTCAATGATCCATAAAGTTGCCAACTTTAAGGATCTCATGCATGTTAAACAACCCAACGATGCATTGAAAAGTTCCAAAGCTTAGATCTATCATGCTTAAGGCAAAAATGACCCAAACAAACATGCTCTAAACCCTTGGATAAAAGACGATTTTACCCCTCCAAGCCTAAACTCAAACAAACATGGTCTAAAACCTAAAATGACCTAAAAGTGACCAAATTTCCCAACCGGGAGTACGCCATGCGTACACCACCCCTTACACCGTGCGTACTAAGCATATCAGAAAATGGGGTCATGGTCGAGTATGCCAAACGTACCTACTCGTATGCCTAACGTAATGATCAGTCAACAAACTTCATTTTTAGGCCTTATTCCCTTAATACCCAATGTTGAAATCCTTAATTCTAATCCTAATGCACGTCTAGAGTCATAAATTTCCTAACTTTATGACCAAGCATGGCTTAATAGAGACAAAGACCCAACTTAAGCTTTCTAACATATGAAAATGACCTCGAACTCACTTAAAAGTGCTAAATCCATTAAGACTTTACGTCTGAAGCTCAGATCTAATTCTAATGGGTGTCTTAATCAATAAAGTCATCAAATTTATGCATTAGCATGGCTCCAAGAAACCCAAAACCTAGATCTAACCTACTAGCTTCACCAAGAGGTCAACAACTCATGAATGGTTGGTCAACAACCATTAAGATGCAAAATTTATGAACAAGGGACCTCAAAAACATCAAAATAAGCAACCCAAAGCCTTTGGAGTAGCATTTACTCACAAGAATAAACTCATGGGACAAATTTGCCCAAAACCCTAACTATTCCTAGATCTAAGAAAAGAATCACTAATATAGGAATTTATACCTTCTAGTAGATGGTGGAGACGAATATATTTTGGATCCATAAGCTTCAATCCAACCAATGCTCCTTCTCCAAGCTTCTTATTCTTCAAGATGCACCAAAATCTCATAAAAATGCTCAAGAGGCTCAAGATATTCATAAATGGGGCTAGGGTTCGAGATTGCAGGTCGAGGGGGATGGAGGCTGAATATAGGGAGGATTCCAAGAGTTATGATGCTTAAATAAGGTCCAAACCCTAAAAAGTAGGTTTTTTCTCCTACCCATGTACGCCTAACGTACCTATAAGTACGCCCAACATACTAGAGCTTTCCCGCATCCTTCGGTAGTCAGTACACCCAACGTACTACCTGGTGTACACCCAACGTACTGGATACAATCCTGCTTTTCTTTAAAACTTCAAACGACCATAACTTCTTTTTTCCAATTCCAATTGCGGCGTTCTTTATACCCATGAAAAAGGTCTTGAAAATCGATACAAACCTGTCTAATTACTTTTTACTTAAAACACATCGAAATAAAATCCTTAATTCATAAAAGAAGTCTGAGACGTCATTTTTCTCATTTTACCCTTTGACTCCAAGACACAAACCTAGGCTTTAATCGTTTATTCAACATTATCATCATCCAATAAGGCCTAAACCTCATTCCCTTAAAGCCCAATGCCTTTACTTGATCCATTTACTGTCCACAATCTCAGAATAAGAAACTTCTCGGAACATGATGCTACAAACTAGATCTCCTTACCTTCTCTTCTCTGGTTGTTCTTCCTCCTTCCACGACTTCAACATCTCTGCCACAACGACCTCCATTAGGATGCCTTCTCACATCCTTCCACTGCTGTGAGTTTTTGTTGCCTGTCTCTTTTGCTACGTCAACATCTAACTGTCGTTGCTTTCTCCATTTGTTGCCGTTGTCATCACCACCACCATGGTTGCCTCAAGATATAGTCGTCGTCGTTGTTGCTGCCGTCGACTGCAGTTCTAGCGTTGTCACAGCCACCTCTGTAGACTCCATATCTAGTCGTCGTTGCTACCTCTCGTTCTTGATATACGGATCTCTGAATCTACTATTTATTTCTCCTCACCTCTATCAGTTTAATCATCTAGCTGTCTCCTCCCGGAAAAAACTTTGTGGATGTTAATTTGTCGGGTTTATAAATATCTTGGGTTTAGCCCAAAGCCCGTTATATATTGTTATTTATATGTTTGTATTTGTCATCTACAATCAAACAAGTTCGCATATTTACAAAAATCATTCTGGTTTAGGCGTCAACAAGTTATATGGATTTAACTAAGCATTACTTTACAAATGACATGAGATGTTCTTAATTAAACCTAATGCTCTTTGGTGCATATTTTCAAGGCTTTATATGACGAAAATGGTGGTTTTGGGTCAAATATTTTCCGATGTGTTGCTAAAGGTTCATCGGCTAATATTATTTGATCGTGTAATCATTTTTTCGATAAAGGATTTCATTTGAACACGTTGTACGAAATGAATTTTGGTAATGGTGATTCCACTCGTTGTGGGAAGATGTGTGGCATGATGAAACCAATTTTAAAATTCATTCTCATATAATTTTAAGGGAATATTACTTAAAATAGGTAACGGACTTTCGACTTTGCTCATATTTAGTCATTATTTTTTTTCATTATCTATTTGCCACTGAACTATTGAAACTGTTCACATTTTACCCTTATGACCACTTGTTACCGGTCATAAAGGTAAAATGTGAACAGTTTCAATACTTCAGCGGCAAATAGATAATGAAAAAAATTTAGTAATTAAATGTGAACAAAATCGAAAGTTGGTTTCCTTCTAAAAAAAGTTCAATAACTAAATGTGAACAAACTTTCCTCTTACATTATGGTTTAGCAAATTATGTATTTTTATTAAATTCTAGCAACATTTGTTGATGAAGAAATCTATGAAATAAAAAAACAAAACCCCGAAAAATATATTAGAAATAACGAAAAACCAAAACCGAAATAAAAAACCAATGGTTTGGTATTTTCCAAAATAAAAAATCAAAATTTGCAATATGATTTTGACAAAAAAACGAATCAATCTCACCCATTGTGTGTTTTCATTATTGAATATATAACTATTTTTTTTCTAAGAAATATATATTTTTGTAAAGTTAATATGGATGGGGTGGTTTGGGCTCAACACTTCATAAAACATGTTAACGGTTTTACGTAATTCTGTATGTCTAGTTAAATAATCATAAATTTCAATAATTATTCACACTTTTTAAGAAAATACAATCTCAAAAATAAATCTATTGTTTGAATAAATTAAAAATGTTTAAATTTTAAACAAACTGACTTTCATTTTCGATATCCTTTTTAATAGTAAATATACTAATATAAAGTTTTACAATACATAAAGTATAACGACATATATAATGTATGAATGTATGCATGCATTCTTTTATAAACAACATATATGGTTTAATGTATGTCAATTTATATGTTGCATAATTTTATAACACAAAATTCCTACACATAATATAAGGATAATTTTTATACATATAATATTGGTTTCATTTCATAATTTTTAACAAAAAAATATTGCATAGTTTCGTAACATAAAACTTATACATATAATATTGGTTTCGTTTTTTTTAATACATTTTTCGGGGTTTTGTTTAGTTTTTTTTTTTATTTTTTTTTTATTTTTTTTTATTTATTTCATAGATTTCATCATCAACAAATGTTGTTAAAATTTAACAAAAAAATATAATTTGTTAAACCATAATATAAGATGAAAGTTTGTTCACATTTAGTTATTAAATGTTTTTGAAAGGGAAACAAACTTTCTAACAACCGGTCATAAGGATAAAATGTGAACAGTTTCAGTAGTTCAGTGACAAATAGATAATGAAAAAAACTTTAGTGACTAAATGTGAACAAAGTCGAAAGTCCGTTACCCTTTCAAGTCATTATCTCTATAATTTATTCTTTAGATATGAATGGTCCTCTTTTTTTTTTTTTTTTTTTGTTACAAATCGTGGTCGACTTGCTTGCATCGTGCTTCTAAAAGAGAGACTGAAAGCACTCACTTTCACGCTGTATAGATATAATCATATAAGGATTCGTATCTTACTATGACTAGAATGCAACCCGGCACCAGTGGCCATGAATGTTTTTTATTGGGGAATAATCTTAAAAAATAACCTTTTTAACAAAGTTATGTATATATGTACTTTGATGATAACTATTGGACTTGAAGTTCTAAGAAAACTTAGAATTCATCAATCATGCTCAAAAACATATTGTTTGGTCATTAGGTTTGAAGATGTTTTACGTAGCGTATCATTTGAATGATATTTTAAAACACGGGCTTAGATATTTTCATGCAATATGTGAATGTAGTTAAATTTTATATTCTAGTTTATTCCTATTTCCCACCTTTTAAAAAAGTTATAAATGTTCGAGGAAATTTCAGCCTACTCAAATTCTCTCTTTTATATAAAACCAAACAATACGCATGATTGGTTCGTTGAAAACCACTTTACGTCTTTACCAATTTCATCCATTCATTTATTCTTGATATTTTTGCATAAACACCACGTATTCAACGTGTTTTGAAACTCGGAAAATTAAGAAAAAGGACAGGTTTTAGAGATTTTATCACTAATAAATCTATATATCTATTATAATAAAAATATATTTTCAAACAACACATTGATTTGAAACCCATATGTTTTTTCATTTTTTTCTCTGATTTTTTATAGTATTTTAATAACTATTAGATGTGAAACTTGTGTAGTATACGGGTTGATTAAAAAAATTATATATGAAAATATTAACATTAAGTAATTTTTTTAAAGAAAACATTAAATATCAAAGTGTAAATTAAGTATTTTTTAAAATAAAATTTTAAAATATATACAACCAAAAAGATGAATAAATAAATAATTCAATTTATACTAATAAAACAAACTATAGAAAAAAAATTATATTTTAACCATATAACATTAGTTTGTCAATAAAATACAACAAAGTTTGATTATTTTTGTTATATAGACCATTTTGCATAAAATGACAATAAACTTTAAAAGAAACATTTTACTTTTGAATTATATATATTAAATGAAATATATCAAAATTTGAAAATATAAGGAAACAAATTAATGACACATTAATTATTTTCTATAACTAAAAATTAGATAGTTATTTAAGAAAATCAAAAATTACCGCCAAATGACAACTAAAAATTAATTTCTAAGAATTAACCACAGAATTACATGTATCAAAATGCATGAAAATGTGACATGTGCCAAAAAGATTTTTATTTATTAGTATGAATTACTAATTCCTTTAACATCAAACATACAATATAAATTATTACATCTGACTTTAGATTTTATATTGGTTTCTTAAAGGACTTTTTTTTTTCTCTAGGTGTTTATAAAATACGTTTACAAAATGTTGTTAATCGTTTTTGTGTTCATGTTTTTCTTTGGTAGAATTCATATATTAAAAAAGTGTAATGTTTTGAAAGACAATTTTGATTAATCTTTTAAATTAAATTCGAAGAAGCATTGTTAATGAAGATCAATCTAAAAATAAGTAACGTAAAACGTTTTTCCATTTACTTCAATCATATTATTTATATATTCTTCTTGGTTTCTTAAAAGGTTTTTTTTGCCTAAGTGTTATGCAATATGTTTATGAAATGTTGCTAATGTTTTGTGTTCATGTTTTTCTTTGGTGAATTTCATATAATCAAAATTGTAATGTTTTGGAAAACAAATTTGATAGTTTTTGAATTAAATAACAATAATATTATATCAAGAAAAAATTACAAATTATATTTATGTTATTTTGAAAACAATGTTGATATTTAAAACGATAATCATGATTTAAACAATAAAAATCAAATATTTTCTTTAAAAATAATTAAGAATAATAATAGTTAAAAATATTATCACTTCAAAACATATGTTTAGTTTTATTTGCGTACAACCCACACACACACACACACACACACACACACATATATATATATATATATATATATATATATATATATATATATATATATATATATATATATATATATATGAAGGTTTGTATCGATCAGATAACTCAAGTATGAATAACAAAGAACAAAGAAATAAAACAAAGATTAAATAGAAAAACCGAAGAACATGTATAATCATAAAGATACTTTCACTAAGAAAGAGGGTTCCCACAAAGAGAACGAGGTCACAAAGACTACATTAGGGTTTCACCCTAATTTTGATTATATACGTTTACAATAACAAAGATCTCACTATTTAGGGGTTGTATACCTATCTAAGTAAATGTTTGATCCTAATCACTAAGATTATAGATCAGATATCTATTATATATTTACAAGGTATAACTTCCTAATATACAAAAATCACTAAGATTATGAAGTTCACGCTGATGCTGATAAGCTAGGACTGACGATGGCGGTCAACATGTGGTGTTTAACTCATCAGATAGGTTGTGATGTGTTGTGACTAGTTCCGAAATGGTTCGTAGCCATGTTCGCATCCAAAGACTAGAGATTGTGATGGCTTGCGATCGTTCGCAGCCAGTTGCATCTAATCGCAACCCTTTTCGCATCCGACACCCCTTTCGTATCCAACACCTTTTTCATTGAAATTGCCTTTCGTATTCGCATCATTCCTCATTCACCTTATATGATGATAGAGTTTAATCTTCTTTTAGGGATTTTTGCTTGGACATGAATGAACATATCCCCCTGAGAATATTAATATGTTATGAAAGTATCACTCCCCATTTTTTACATCAACATTATTGTTGTACTAGTGGAAGCGAACAACATATTAGAGAATCAAGGTTGCAATTATCAATCGAGTGAGAATGTGATGTCTCTTGATAGCATAAGTTTGAACTATCATTCAGTGACATAGTGTTGGTAAGTCTTATCAGCGTATTGTTTCATATGCTGATTCATCAGCTTCTTTTATTAGAAGAATAAAGGGCAATAGTGGGATGATGCGTGCAATACATTCGGGTATACAATGTACACATCGACAAAAATATTTTATTTTTATTCAGCGTCTAATTTCATACGCTGAATCATAAAATTCTAAAGAAGAACGTAAGGCGAGAATGGATTGGTGCGTGTGAGAAGCTACGGTATATAGCCTAACCACCGACACAAAGTTTTCAAGCCCTCATTAGCGTAAAGTATGTTATGCTGAATCATAAGGCTTTTAAGAAGAATTTAATGGCAAGAAGGGATTGGTGTGTGTGATAGTGTACGGTACATACATAACCATCGACATAGAGTTTCAAACTTTTGTTAGTGTGTGGTATATCACAATGAATCGTTAAATTTTATAAAGAAGAGTCTGAGGAGAGAATTTAATGTTTGTAACATCCATAAAAAATCAAGCCAAATTAAAACTTTTTAAAACATTTCAAAACTAATACTTATTAAAAAGGTATTTACAAAATGGTGTAATATCAGAGTTTCCCAAAATCAATCATAAAACATGAGGAGGTGCACGATCACGCCTTCACCTTCCCGCGATCATCAGAAGTACCTGAAACAATATTCGATAAATGTAAGCTCGAAGGCTTAGTGAGTTACCCCCAAAATAGCAACATATACCACCCATCAAAATAATAACAAACAACATGTATAATGAGCCTTCAGCGTGACTGGACCGCCATGCAGGGCCTACAACCTATCCGGACAGCTCCCGAGCATTCGGCATTACTGGATCGCCTCCTCGGGGCCTACAGCTTATCCGGACCACCCCGGGTATGTTGGCCTACAACATGAAGCAGGATCGCCTCAACCCAACCCCCAAACAAACAATCATGTGCACATGGATAACATACAAACAATAGCATGCATATAACAGTCAAACCGATCTAACAGATCACAAGCATAACAATGATCCTACAACCAGGATACCGACCTAACCAGATCACTGAGTATAGCACCTCATCATCCTAACTACCAGGATGTAAATCAGTAGGCTTATCATATAATAATCCGAATACAATCCATAAAGGGCCGGCCTTGGTGCCTTAGACCCTGTTGCTATAGTGAGGATAACTCACCTCAAAATGTTGAAGTCCCGTAGACACAATCCCAACTGCTGAATGACAGATTCCCGAACTGTCAATATCAAAACATCACCCAATTAATAATTGGGTTCCAAGCCCATGGTCCAACTCACACTACAAAAACCCAAAAGTCAGATAATGGGCCGAAGCCCAACATATGGCCTAATTTTCCAAATTGGGCCCAGACCTCTACATGGTCTTTCCTTAAGCCCATCCGATTACTCCAATCCGATTCCCATGCCCATTATCACATAATCATAAAGGCCCAATTATGGCCCATCTACGGCCTAATTTTCCAAATTGGGCCCAAGTCCTCACATGAGCCTTATCCTAAAGTCCATCTAATTACTTTGGTCCATTAACTTGTCCTTAGATGGCCCACCAATAGTCCAATCGCCAAAGCCCAATAGGAAGGCCCAACACAAGGCCCATGTGAGATTAGGGTTTTCACATGAAATGACGATTAGGGTTAAGTGTTTCTGCTTAACCCATTAAGGACTTAATCCACTAAGAACTTAATCCATTAAGTCCAATATTGCTTTAGGTTAGTTTGTAAATGATCATTAATTAATATTTTAAGTTTATTAAATAATTCTCGTGTGTGTGCCAATAAATTCCCACAATTAGGGTTTTATTCCTTTAGGGTTTTCCAACCCAATACTAGCCCATGAATCCATTGGTTGGGCTTTTAGGTCACATTGGGCCTTATTGGGCCCGTTAGGGTTCCATTGGGCCCACTAGGGTTTCATTGAGCCCATTCTTGTCCAATCATCCCAAATGAGGTCGAAACGCAATCAAAGCACACCGCCACGCAACACGGCGGCCAGTGGAGGCAGGAGGCGGCAACCACCACCATATGGTGGTGGTTTAGACTTTTCTTTCATTATTCCCATGTTATTACAACTTACAACAATACTCAACACACACACACACACTCACATAAAACTAACACACACACTAATTACACACACACAGCCGCACCGTGGCGGCAGGTGGTGGTAGAGGGTGGCAGCCACCATGGCTAGCGGCCATGGTGGGTTTCTCCTCCGTTTTCCGACCATCAAACAACACCCATGACACACTAATTTATACAAAGGATTCCAGCCACCCACCTAGCGGCGGCGACACAGGAAAGCTGGTAGCAATGCTAGCGGCACCTACGATGGTTAATGGTGAGAAAAGAAGGAAGAAGGTGACAACGATCCAGTCATGTCGTCGGTCTTCAGTTCCCTAGCTTCGTCAACAATAATCCCAACGGCAGCAGCAGTTTCTGGATGAAATGGCAATGGGGTCGTCAGGAAATGTCGGCGACTGCCGTGTGCGTCAACCAATGGCGTCGAAGGAGCAGATGCGTAGGAAAAACGATGACGACAGCCACCTACGGTCTTCATGGAAGCTCCTCCCTGACGGTGTTAGCACATGCCCGATCGTAGATTAGCAGCGGTGGTTGGTTACGTGATTGACAGCGACGCTTCAGCGTTCTCTGGCCATTCACGACGTCACAACTGGCATGGCTGTAGTGGTGGTGCTCGAAGACTCCAACGACGATGGTTGTGACTCAATTGAAAGAGGAGTAGCGACGTCGGAAATCGAGGAAATATGGGGGTAGCGGTGGCAGGAGGGAGGTTGGAGACGGAGGGTGAAAGAGATGGCGGCTGCACGTTGCTAGGGTTAGGGTTTATGGGCATTGGAATAGTTATATACCCGCTCCATACAAACTATGATCCATTTTGACAGAAATAGTCCCTCCTCCTCCATTTCCTTTCAAAACAAATCCTTAATTTACCTTTTAGACCCTTGCTCCCATAATTCTTTTCAATATAAGTCCCACAGTTACAAAACAACCCCTCCTCTAAAAATTATTCTCAGTTAATATCCATAAATTACCATTTCTACCCTGGCTTCAAGAATCCTATCCATAATTTACTCTTTAACCCCTGGAACTTCAACTCTTGTCATTTGGCTCCCCGAAACCTGATGGGTTTTAGTCATAAGAACATACTATGTGCTCATGCAAACCCTAATGCTTGGATCTAGGTTTCTCTATTGTACATGCAATGTATCCAAGACTTACAATCTTAGATCTAACATATTATAAACTGAAATTAGGGTTTATAGAATTACCTTTGATTGTTATGTAGCAATCACAATCACAAATCCTCCTTGTAATGACTTTAGAAAGCTTAGAGTCACAATTGTCACTCCTCTAACGGCTCACAAACACCAAGAGCAAGAGGATGAAGAATAAGGAGAGAGGAGGCTGCCCAAAACGTCCAGAAACCCTAGTGGAACTCTCTTAATCACGTTTTTAGGCTTAAGGGTACTATATATACATGTAGGCTATTAGGGTTTTCAACTAGGAAACCCTAATCTTATTGCTTAAGCCCTAAGCAGCCCATGAACCCTTTTAGAATATCCCTTGGACGATTTCTAATGGGTTTCCCCATAGAATTCTTCCAATCTATTATTCCAAGGTGATCCATAGCCCAAATGTAATTATCTTATAATTACAGTTCCAGTGCCTTAAGTTTAAATAATCTCTTTTAGACACAAAACTAATTATCAATTAATTCTTGACTAATATTAATTAAACAATATGATTTCTCCTTTAATATATTATTCTCATAATATATTAATAAATCATAATTAATCTTCCCTCTCCATAATTCATTCTATTAAGTTGCTTTGGTGAAGGCAACCCAAAAGGACCATGCACCATCGGGTCAAGTACATACCAAAATAGTTATGGACTTAGATGCTAATCCAACAGTCTCCCACTTGGATAAGTCTAATAACTATTCTGCGTATGACTTCAGATCCTGATCTGCAATCGTAGCTTTCAAAAGCTGCTGTCAACTCTGATCTTATCAGATACGCGTCCTGTAGATAAGGGATCATATATTCCTCCATTCTAGATATCGTATAGACTAAGACAGGGATTTAAATCATTCTCTCTGTCTATGTGTTGTTTCTCGATTTCCGATTTGTGACGACTGACAACAGACTACAATTGAACACATCAAATTAGTCTCGGCTTGGCCAAGCGCTTATGTGTCATCACTAAATCATCGAGGGGCCCACATATATCGCTTTCATCCCACTTTGGATAAAAGGAATGGATAAACTTTGATTTAATGCTTTCTTGCACTCACTCACCGAATCACACACAACAATATGTTTTATGACACCAAGTTACTGGTGCGTTTACATATTATCAATGTGTAACCGACTCGCAAGATACAACTCATACATCTCGGTTTCAAGAATATAAGATATTATCGTCTCACCAATCACTCGTGATAAAATCCATGAAGTGATCAAAGTGAGCGTAGGTTTAATCCAATGCTCAAATCATATTCATAAGCACTCATGAACGTTGCAGCAAACATTTGCTTATGTCTAATACACTTTAGACAATCCACACACCAATTCACGACAGTCTGCATTCATACCTACTTCCAACATATGAACGACTGTGGCCCTTTCGAATAATTTGATTGTTCTTAACCAATTTAATTATTCAGGAAGTCAAAACATGCAAAGTGAAACACAAGAATAATACTAATCCCATATGGCCCCAAACTCTAGGTATAAATAAAACATTTTATTTAATCACCACATTGATTACTCATTATTTGTTGTTTCGGGTAATCAACTTCTTACTTGAATTATTACTACACTTGTCCCATGCTCTCAGCATGCACACAATGTTTACCTACGGTCCTTACTTTGTGAAATAGATCAAATGAACACATTTCCAATCATACTCATTTCACAACTCCCAATCCTTATCATAAGTATAAGAATATCAAATTCTTGTTGCTTATGCTAGATTCTAACATTTTATGGAATGATTCTTTCGTAAAGTCATAGCTCAAAATCATCAAGACTTGGCTAATCTCTATTAGAAACAATTCTATAGATATGATGTCTCTCACTCAAAGTACATTTCTTTGAATACCGTTCTTGCATAATAGTTTCTAATCTAGATATAGATTCTCAATATCTAACTCCCAATATGGAAACATTTCCATATTTGCCATATGACAATTCATTCTTAATAGAATCTTATCTATTCATAATAATGTCGATATGGTCCATCCAATACCATACTTCCAACTACTCACAAGCGACCAATCCTCAGCGAGCTTTGGATTGTCCTTTGATAGTTGTTTAATTATCTTAGTCAAAACCGATTCTTATCCTTTTTCCCTCTTAATGTGCTAGACATTTGGAAAATTTTAGAATGGTCAAATATTATAGCACTTGCAATCGATCCTTTACCCGAAGCATATGGGACACGGTGCATAATGTCTTACATAAAGATCTGATACTTTATCAATCTTTTGCCATAATATTTTATGTGTCACGTTCTTACAATTCGAACTATGAAGAGGGATACCGTAATCATAATCGAAATTTAAGAACATACTATGTATCCTTTGACTAAATTTATTAAAATTTCTCAATCTAAGCTTTAGATTTTGAAACGAAGTACAATATTATCTCCCTTAATTATAGCAAAACAACTTTTCAACCCTTACGACTTTGCAAAGTTTGACTCTTGTTTTCTATAATTAATTTTGCTAACTTGCAATACTTGCCTTAATAATCATACAAGCACAACATTTATGCTCCCACTATCATGATGATTATTATTATATAAGCATAACACTTATGCTCCCACTAGCTTTGACATGTTTTAGAAACCAGCTTAACTTCCAGAAAAACAATACCTATTGAATTTCTATATTTCTAATACCTTATACACCTTTGTCTTAGATAGCTCATATGTGTGTCTAAAAAATTCAGCTTAATTGCCAAATCTCACAAATCGAATCATGGAAAGGGATACCGTAACCATAATCGAATTCGAGAATACAATTTTTACAATCAATGTCTTCTTAAAATCTCTCTTAGTGAAAGCATTTCCTCACAATCATTTTCATGAAGGAGGGAATCTTATGACACTTAGATTTTAATGGTATGTGTTCCTATCCATGCGAATTTGTCAAAACCAAAGTTTGCGACAAACCCAAACTCATATGGACCGAACCTTCTGAATCTTGATTTTTTGCCTTATGGTAACACGGCTGCCCACCATGTCTTCCAAGTAGTTAAGCAGCTCACCCTTTCCTATCAATGTACTTTTCATTGATCATAGTGCTTGCCTCTTATGCGTTCAAATGAGAACTCATAGAACTCACATGCATAATTAACTCAATTGGAACCGCACAAAAACAAGATAGTGTCAACACGATAGGTTGTAAACCTCAACTCGTGTGCTAGTGATGATCGATAAGGTTTATTCTTGATTAGTTCTTGAAATTTTTCGAGACCATTAAGACTCCCATTGACTCCTTGACATATAAGATTCTCTTGTCAATAAATATTTCTCGACAAACAAATATTCAAGAGTTAGTGTAGCTTTTATCAAGACAAAACACTTCACAAAATTGGTCATAGTTGGTCTTTGTCTTATCCAAGACATCACAACTTTCCACATTTGATGAATGTTATAAACCTTCTTAAGACTTGTCACTCAATGTCACAATCTTAACTCTAAGACTTGGTTTTGGAACGAAGTACGATTGACTTCTTGATTTAACCGTTTCTTCAATTCTTGATTCCTCTTCTCAGACATACAATTGCACTAAGACTCACTTAGAGGATCAATTGAGATATGGTTCTTAATCATTAAGACCTATCATAAAACATAATAAAAGGTACTCTCCCTTCTTCTTAGAATAGAGAAACTTTTATCTTTCTGCCTACTTGATTGTTCTTTATTCGTTCTGCTATTTATTGAAACTCTTTCAATCAGCTGAAAATTACACTTAATCTCATAAGTATATCATATTTACTTAACCTAAGTAAATCATGACGAATATCTTTGTTACTCTTGTGGTGGACTTGATCAACACACAACCTTGTGTACTCGATCTCCTAGTCCTTTACTTGACACTTTGTCAACGAATTAGTCTAATTTCCAAATATGAAATTTCTCATTCATCATGCAACCAAGTTGTATGATTCCAATTGAAACTTGGGCGACGAGAAACTTTCCCTATTTGGTAAATTCTTGACATTTCCACAAATAACATAATTAAGAAACAAATCCATTATTGCTAATAATAGAAACATTCAAACATCAATTTTTAATACACGCCATTGCAAGGATAAATATAAATCAAAATCTATTTTATTGCGGAAATTTTTTTCCTTACAATGCAATTCATTGAAAAACTATGTTAATACATATTTCTTAGCAATCTATTCTAACTCTAAGTAGTAGCTCAAGAATCCAATCTTCAAGCAATGCGATCGAAATCCATTTCTTCACGATTAGATTCTGCTCACTTCTTCCCTTAAGTTTCCTTTCCTTTCTTCGATCCTACAAAACATCAATTGTAATCTTATCACATCATGTATCAAGAATCTAGAATAGGAACTTAAAAGAGTTAGTTAAAGGATTTTACCTAAAGCAGAGCCATACATTTTGACTCTCCCATCTCTTAGATCTCTTAGGTAAATATGATAGCTTCGTCTTCAATGCCCCTTCTCTTGGCAATAAAAGCAAATTGACTCTTTTGGAACAGCACACAGAACTACTTCTGGCTTTGCCTTTCTCTTATGATCAAACTTTTCGATCATGGCATGCCTTTCGTTGCCATTGCCTATATCCATAGAGGTCTGGAAGGCAGATCCACTAATCAATTTTGCTTTTCCAGTGCGCCAAATCATTGCTGATTCAGCAGCAATAAGCATATAGGTGAGATCGATGAGGGTTACGTCGTGGTTCATCATATAGTACTCTCTTACGAACTCACTATATGAGTCTGGAAGTGACTGAAGAACCCAGTCAACAGCCAGCTCCTCACAGACAACGGATCCCAACATTCTTAACCTATCAATGTGTGACTTCATCTCTAGGATGTGTGCACACACTGACTTTCCTTCTTCATGTTTACTTGCCAAAAGGGCTTGAGTGAGTTTGAACTTTTCAATCTTTTAAACTTGTGGGTTAGGGAGAATAATAGGAGGAGGTGGAGGAAGTGATGCATGATCTCGTGTTCCTCGATCGAATCGTGAAACATCATCTTCATGTGAAAAGCTTGTTCCACGGGATTTGGGAAGACCATAGTTGTCATACTTTGACATCTACAAAACGGGAGAAAAATTAAATTCAAGTTAGTTGATTGATTGAGTCCTTAATAAATCACCCAAATGAGATATTAAGGCTAGGACCCAACACCATACTCTACAACCTAGAAAAGGGATGTCGTAATCTAGTTGCAGAATATTTGAAGGTAAGTGAATGTCGATCCACTAATTTCCACCATGAAAAACGAAAAAGAAATTTAAGTTTTAAATCTATTGAAAATTCCTAGATCTTTTGAGATTCATTGAACATTTCAATGGCATGTTTAAATCTCGATATGCCCCTCTATTTTGTGACTGGGATACCGAGGATCACAAAGCGGGTGTGAATAACCATGCAGACTTACATGGTGCCCCTACATGTTATAGTCACCTATTCGATGTGCTGGTTAACCACACACGCTCCACCGAACTATGACAAACATTGAGTCACCCTTTGCTACCTTTGCTTAGAACCAATTAGTGTGTCGGTTAACCACACACACTCCACTAACGTCTTCGCAAGGGCACAAAGTGTAATTTCATGGAATTGCATCAATTCACTTTTGCCTAAAGTAACTAAGATTTGGAATTTGTAAAAGCATTTAGTTACTTTTGTACTTCATTACACTTATAATGGAAGGTTTCTGTCCTATCCTACCCATTAGGCTAACGACCCTCCACTAGTCAAGAGTGCGGTGGGTAAGAGTGGATACCCATTCAATCGCCATTTTATAGGCAATTTCCTTAAACACCCCTTATAGACCAGCTTCGTGAATGAGGCCTACTAACGGTAAGACTGACTTTTACTCATGCATATATATTAGACTTTTAATGTTATATATACTATAGGGTGTATTTTAGACTTTTAAAATACTAGGTGGTCAAATTTAATAATTATACACTTTAATTAATTAATAAAACCATAAGGGTGTGATTTGAACTTTTCAAAACAATACTAGGGTTTTAGAATTTAACATTTCTAAATTAAACTTTTAATCAACTTTTAAATTCCAAAACTTGAGGGAAAGTTTTGAAACATTTCAAAACATTAGGGTTTCAACTATTTAAATTTCAAAACAAAACCTTTAAGTTCAAATTTAAACCATAAAACTTACATGGGCATAAATGAAATTTTTTCACAACACAAGGATCAAATAACAAATAATAGAAATTAAACAATTAATTTTGTCATTATCTATATGTGACCTAATTTCAATTTCTTGCAAGATGAGTTACCTAATAAATACAAATAATCAATCTTTAATCATATAAGGAAGTTATTATCTAATCAATTGGTAATTATCTTGTGTTTTGGCAAGGATAATCTTTTAGAAACATTGAAAATCGTATTTTATAAGTTTAAAATGAATATGGTAATTATTCTTAAGCAAAACAACAATAAAATCCAAAATTCCCTCTGTCTGACGCTCCGACTCGCCGAGTCACACATTGGAACTTGCCGAGTAGGGCAGACTCGCTGAGTCCATGTAGTGACTCGTCGAGTCAGTTCGAACAGAAGGCCAAAATTCAATTTTCAGTTAATAATTCAACATAGCATCACATACAACAGAAACCAATCAAGGCTCTGATACCACTGATGGGTTTTAGCCATAAGAACATCCTATGTGCTCATGCAAAGCCTAATGCTTGGATCTAGGTTTCCCTATTGTACATGCAATGTATCCAAGACTTACAATCTTAGATCTAACATATTATAAACTGAAATTAGGGTTTACAGAATTACCTTTGATTGTTATGTTGCAATAACAATCACAAATCCTCCTTGTAATGACTTTAGAAAGCTTAGAGTCACAATTGTCACTCCTATAATGGCTCACAAACACCAAGAGCAAGAGGATGAAGAATAAGGAGAGAGGAGGCTGCCCAAAATGTTCAGAAACCCTAGTGGAACTCTCTTAATCACGTTTTTGGGCTTAAGGGTACTATATATACATGTAGGCTATTAGGGTTTTCAACTAGGAAACCCTAATCTGATTGCTTAAGCCCTAAGCAGCCCATGGACCCTTTTAGAATATCCCTTAGATGATTTCTAATGGGTTTCCCCATAGAATTCGTCCAACCTATTATTCCAAGGTGATCCATAGCCCAAATGCAATTATCTTATAGTTACAGTTCTAGTCCCTTAAGTTTAATTAATCTCTTTTAGCCACAAAATTAATTATCAATTAATTCTTGACTAATATTAAATAAACAATATGATTTCTCCTTTAATATATTATTCTCATAATATATTAATAAATCATAATTAATCTTCTCTCTCCATAATTCATTCTATCAAGTTGCTTTGGTGAAGGCAACCTAAAAGGACCATGCACCATCGGGTCAAGTACATACCA
The DNA here is from genome assembly GCF_002870075.4 of Lactuca sativa. Classification (NCBI taxonomy): domain Eukaryota; kingdom Viridiplantae; phylum Streptophyta; class Magnoliopsida; order Asterales; family Asteraceae; genus Lactuca; species Lactuca sativa. The sequence continues at coordinate 4,955,249 of NC_056625.2, read as the reverse complement.
AAATAGTTATGGACTTAGACACTAATCCAACAAAACCAACACCCCACTAACTATTATTTAATTTTTGGGCTAAAATAATAATAAAAATTACTTCTTGGGTTTACGGGTTTATTAATCAATTATTCTATTTAAATGAGGTGTTACAATGTTTCAATCATGTTGAGGTGGAATCAACATGAATCATAGACAAAGTAAACTTATCAGCAAGAAGTGGTTCATCTTCTGTATCATGTAGTTAGGTTTTAGTTTAGAATTTAAAATTCACCATCTATTCATTTAATATGGTACAAGAAAAAAATTGTTAGAAGATAATAACGTAAGAGATGGTTAATAGATGAATAGTTTAAAAGGAATATACAAATTTTTTAGAGGACCGACACATAGCCTTTTTAAGGAGAATTATAAAACCAATGCTATAAAAAAATTTGATTTAAAAGCTCATGAACCATTTTCATTTCTTCGAGAAATCTCACATTCAACACCGTCTGTAAAAGAATACACAAGCAAGATGAAATACATCAACATAAAAGAATAAGAACCATTCTTTGTAACCAACAAGTTAATGGGCTCTAATATGTGTAACCATTGAGTTGACAAGATCAACACGAGGGCACTATAATATTATTAGTCAGTATATGACACTAAGACTCATTGTATGATGATGGATTTTTGCATCCATAACTGTGAGTGGATACAATGATGGGTTTTTGCATCTATAACAGTGAGTGGAGGAGAAAGAAGGTATTGTCAACAAGAAGAAGACATGATGACAACATTCTCTTTAGCACCTAGAGCATTTAGAACATTCTGCATAGCCTTGACTCTTTATAACTCTAGAATGAAGATATGCATATCAAATGTAGATAAAATATTGATATACCTAAAAGAGAGAAAATAGAGAAAAGAAATCACTTGTAAACACTAGATACAAAAATTAAGCAATCTGTGTAAGCTTTTTGTTGAAAGCAAGATAAATAAAGTACTTGTTTTTGTGTTTTTTGTTTAAGAAAGCAAATAAAAGAAACTTTTTTCAAAGCAAGCCAAAAAAATTAATTCATTGACCAATGGATATAATGTAGAATAGTTCCACTTTTCCCTATTTGAAATATGTCCCTGATGAAGTTATGACGAATGTCGATATGTTTGGTCTATGAATGCCAGATTTTGTATCATCTGGATGGCACTGGTGCTGTCAAAACAAATGAGATTCTTTGAGAAGTTGAAACCATAGTCTAAGAGCTATTTTTTGAATACAAAGAATTTAAGCAAAACATCTTCCAGTGGCTACATATCCAGCTTCAGCTGTAGAACAAGTCACTGATGTTTGCTTCTTACTGGACCAACTCACTAGTCTATTTCCCAACATTTGAGCTCCCCCTGAAGTACTTTTCGATCATTGCCACACCTACCATGATCCGATTAAGTGTATCCTACCATCCTGAACTTAGAATCAAGAAGATTCCAAAACCCAAGCTTCGGTATATGTTTCAAGTAACGAAAGATTCTTTTTACAGCGAGAAGACGAGATTCCTTAGGATAGGCTTGATATTGAGCACACAATATGATGGAGAATGTAATTTCATGGAGAATGGTAGTAAGATAGAGAAATGATCCTATTATTCCTCGATACATGGTTGTATTCACATCTGGAGATAGATGTTGATGAAGACATTGAAGTCTTCGTTGGTTTGCTATCAGAAAAACCAAACTTCTTCAGTATGTTTGAAATGTATTTAGCTTGACAGAAAAAGATGCCTTCATCGAGTTGTTTGACCTGCAAACCTAAAAAGAAATTTAGTTCACCCATCATACTCATTTCAAATTTCATGGCCATAACCTCAGCGAAATCATAAATCAACTTTTCATTAGTGGATCTAAAAATGATACTATCAACATACACTTGAACAAGGATGATGTGAGATCCTGATTTCTTGATGAACAAAGTGTTTTCAACTTTTCCTCATTTGTATCCATTCTCCAAAAGATAACTAGCCAATGTGTCATAACATGCCTTGGGTACCTGCTTCAAACCATATACAACTTTTATCAAGACAATGTACATGATTGGGAAATTCTTCGCTTTCAAACCTTAGAGGTTGTTTTAGAAAAATTCTTCTTGAGGATTCCCATGTAAGTAGGAAGTCTTTACATTCATTTGATAGACTTTGAATTTATTGAATGAGGCGAAAGCAAGGAACAGACGGATTGATTCAAGTCTAGCAATAGGGGCGAAGGTTTCATCATAGTCCAAACCTTCCAGTTGACAAATTCCTTGAGCCACAAGTCTTTCTTTGTTTCTAATAACAATTCCATCTTCATCTATCTTGTTCTTAAACACCTAGTGAGTACCCATAATGGTCCTTCTTGGAGGCCTAGGAACTAGAGTCCCTACACGATGACGTTCAAACTCATTAAGCTCGTCTTGCATAGCTTTGATCCTGTCAGCTTCTTTGAGAGTATCAACAACATTCTTTGGTTCGATCGTCGAGAAAAAACTCATAAACATGCAAAAGTTACTGTTGACTCTGCTGTGGGTGAGAATCCCAAAATTGACATCTACAATTATTTGAGATTCATGATGATCTCGAAGAATTCTAAGATTAGTATATTTTTTCATTAATATTTTTCTGAAAAATTTGTGGAGTTGGATGGCTCAACTTCTTCAGAGACTAAAACTCGATCTTCAGAGTCAGAATGAGAATTAAGAATTTCATCCATATTAGGAACAACATGCTCAGTGACATTTGGAAAAATCTCAGGAACAGGGTCTGATGGACTATGAGTGAGCCTGGTTAGAATGGAAGACGAATGATCAATCCTGTCATGAATGAAAGAATATTCATCAAATATGACATGAGCAGTTTCCTCAACAGTTTGCCTCGAAATAAGCTTAATGTTTCTTGCATGATTGACAACTTTTTCTTTTTCAATGTGATGAAAATTATTGGTCAGTGAGATACAAGAGTTTTCCTTTTTTAAGAGATACAGTGAGTTCTCAGAAAAAGAGAGTTTTTATTTAGGGTTTTTCAACACAATTTTGAAAGAAGATTTTTCTTTATTAGAGATAGAAAGATCAAAACGTAAATGATCAAATGTGTCAACCTTTTCACTAGAGGAGTAGTTGATAAAATTCTTTACCTGATACTTGGATGTCGAGTCCCAGTCCTCAGACTTAGAGTACTTAGCGGCTTAAGAAAGTTCAGCGTCAAAAGTACTAATGATGCCCTTGGTGCTACAACATGAGACTCGATTATTTGAGCCATGGGACACTTACTTTTTGTAACTTCATCATCAGAAAGTCCTTCTATATCAAAAGCAGCTAATAATGTGTTAATCATCTCTTGCGTAGTTGAGCAGTTTTGAACGACATGATAAATACGATATGGAAGAGAGTTTCCAATAGAAATCCTCGACTTTACACCAATATTTAGAACTCTTTTCTCTTCCTTGTTGTATCCCGACATAGACTTCTGATTTAGTCCAATACCAGATGCATTATAATTGGAGAATCGATGCATTGAGACGATGGGACCCTTGCTAATGACATCAAGCATGTCATAGTCCATGATATCGAGAACCTCCGTAACCCTTGATTTCCGTGCGGCAAATTTGAATTCATCAAAAGGAGGGATCTTCACAACGACAGAAGATTCAGGATTAAAAGAGGTCGACATGATAACTTGAGTTTATCATAAACCTGCTCTGATACCAATTGAAGGCTTGTATCAACAAAGAGAATGGACATGATGGATTGTGTGGACCCTTTAGTCAAGATTGTTATGTTGTGTAATGACTTGGTATTTATTATTTGGATAGTTCGGGATCTTTGGTGATGCAGCGATTCAGGAGTTCGGATCGGATTTGCGAGGTGAGTTTTCCTCACTATACTCAAGGGTCTATGGCACCAAGGCCAACCCTTTTGGATTGCTATCCTGAGATGTTATATGCTTGAGTATTGTTATGATCCGTTAAATCAGTATCCCACTAGATAGGATGATATATGATGTTATGATCCGTTAAATCAGTTTCTTGGTAGATAGGATGTTATATGATGTTATGATCCGTTAAATCAATATCCTAGTAGATAGGATGTTATATGTTGTTATGATCCGTGGGATCAGTATCCTGGTAGATAGGATGTTATATGTTGCCATGATCTGTTATATCGGTATCCTGGTAGATCGGATGTGGTTATAATTAGGGACCTATAGGTTGGCCTGACTATCTGTATGCTGGTTAGAGATTACCTGTTATATGTGAACATGATTGATTAGTAGTTGAGGGTATTCCATCCCGAGGATGATAGGACCCTAGTATGCTGTCTTTATAGATTTTTATATGATTATCTGATATAGGTGCACATGTTTGATTGGTTATGTGGGGGCATTCCAACCCGATGGTTGTGGGTCGAGAGTATTCCATCCCGAGGATGATTGGACTCATAGTATGTTGGCATTCCAACCCGATGGTTGAAGGCTTGGGGTAATCCAACTCGATGGTTGATTGGACCCATAGTATGTTGGCATTCCAACCCGATGGTTGAGGGCCTTGGGTATTCCAAATCGATGGTTGATTGGACCCATAGTATGTTGGTATTCCAACCCGATGGTTGAGGGCCTGGGGTATTCCATCTTGATGGATGATTGGCCTCGTAGTATCTGTTATATATGTGTTGTGTGTGGGCATTCCAACCTGATGGTTGAGGGCCTAGGGTGTCCCATCCCGATGGATGACTGGACCTATAATATGTTGTTTGTAATTGTATGTGTATCATTGTGTGTATGGGTATTTTGGGGGTAACTCACTAAGCCTTTGAGCTTACGTTTATCAATTATTGTTTCAGGTACAACAGATGACCTCGGGAAGGCGAAGGCATGACTGTACACTTCCTTGATTTATGATTGAGATTTCTGGGGACTCTGATGCTTAAACTATTTTGAAAAAACTTTCTCATAATTAATGGTATTATGGATATTTAAAAAGTTTTAAGTTGACTTGATTTTTATGGATGTTAGAAGTTGGTGTCATAGCCTTGGTTTGAGTGAATTGGAGGAATACTTGTGTGAATCTAGTGTCAAATCAAGGAAAGATTTTCAAAATTGTTTTAAATTGTTTTCAAAATAAGTAAAAGAGGATGCGAAGTGTACGATCAGCCGGAGCTAGTACGTAGACTCCAAAATACCATATGGTTATTTGATATTGTGATATGTTAGAACAACATTGTACTACTATGCTAGGGATCTTCAGGAATTGCATGATAGAATTGCCTGATTACATGATGCTTGCTAGCCTAGGGTTTTCCTTATATGAGATTGACATCATTACTGTAGTTGCTTGTGTATGCATCACGACTATACATAATTAAGATCTTATAGCCTGAGAATGTTTGGTTTGGGCTTATGTTTTGTTCTTGTTTAATTGGGGGCTTAGGATAGGATCAAATATTCGAAAGTCTATAGGGTCCGTCGTTATGTATGGCTAGCGTACACTAGTGTTGCAGGGTTGGTGGAAGTTTCATGGATGAGTGAGTAGTGTGAGGCCGGTAGGTCAGTTATGAGCTATTTAGCAATCCTCTAGGAGTGAGGATTGAGCACTCTCTATGTTTATGTATATTGTTGGGTGTTGTGGTGATACTCGAGATAAATATGGATATGTGTGAAATGTAGTATGGGCCCGTACTACTGAAAGCACAGGACCCATACGCGTAACAAGGAAGTCACAACCCCTGGGATTCAGTTGGAAGTTGGTTCCCTATTATTGTATGCATTATTCGAGACGTCTTGAGACCGGATCCGGTTAAGGATCGGAAGCTGGCAACGAGGATATGCCAATATTGTCAGTGGATCATGTCAGTGAGATCATCCGGGAGCAGGTGATCAAGATTGTTCGGGGAAAGTTGTCGGAGATTTTCGGGTCTATTAAGATCTCCATGGTTGAGTATTTTGTGAGCGTTATGCAGCCTTTGTTGAGACGGTTGCCGTAGCAGCTACAACAGCTGTAATGACGGCAGGGGAGGAGTTGGTCGAGCTTTCCAGTATCGGGACTTGTTGTTGGGACATATTCTGATGAGCAGATGACTGGAGTTACTTGAGATCAGGGAGATATTCTGTATTCGTTGCATTCCTAGAGTTGAGCGGGAGAGGCTAGCACATGAGTTTCTAGATTTGAGGCTAGGGGGTTTTGCTCCAGGATGGAATGTGAGCTGTGGGGTCTCCGGAAAGGAGTGATGATTATGTCTAGCTGGGGTTTTACAGCTGGAAGTGGAATGCCAGATTGATGGATTGGACTGTCGTTTTATAGGGCAAAGATTTTTCCCTTTCAATTTTTCGAGCTTGAAAGAGTGAGCAGGCTTGTGACCCTAGGATCAGGTTGCATTCCAGCTCGGGGTCAGTTGGTTGCAGGGATTGGCGACATTATTTCAGCACCGGTGAGAGCAGGCGGGTCGATGCGGCATAAGTATTTTTTGAGGTCCGGTTTGCCTTGGATCTCTTGTATCAAGTGGTAAGGATTCATTATGCGACCTATTACACTTTTGGGACTGTAGACTATGTCTTGGGAGTTGTTTGTAGCCCGGTTTAGAGCAGATGTTGCTTCAGCTACTACAGTTCAGCTATGGATGTTTGAGCGGGTAAGTGAGTCAGGGTGTGAGCCCTATAAAAAATGATTTCTAGAGCTCGAGAGCGGCAAAACTTGTTTCGAACACCTTTGGAAAACGGGTATTATGTTGGAAGTCTGCGAATAGGGTCCCACAGAAGGGTTATTCAACATTGTTAGGATTCAGTAGTTTTAGCAATCGTTAGTGATTGTCGGATGAAAGCGCCAAGGGAAGTAACTCGTCACCGAGGTATTAGTTGGAGCATCTATCTTTTGGTCTGCAAGACTTGAGTGAGGGGTCATGTGAGAACAAGAACGATCTGATGCGCAGGGACAAGGTTTGAAAACTCAAAACTTGAGTGAATGCTTAAGATCAATGTCTGCTTGCTAATAAATGTTCTAGTCAAGCCTGGATAGACCAGTTAAGTCTGAGTTAAGGTATTCAACAAATGTTCAAGCCATTAATGAAGAATGAACATAAAGATCAAAGTAAAGTTAATAAATGAAGAACAAGAAGAATGTTTGAAAGAATATTCAGAAGGATGAAGTGACTTGAATATAATTAAAAGTGAGTGAAAGTGATCTGTCCTTGATTTAAAATTGAATGCTCCTTTAAATAGGAGTGCATGAAACATAGTGCTAACCAAATACAATCAAAGGACCGGATAAAAGAGTTACATCTGACACGCTGAATATCCAAGTTGACTAAAGATAAAGTCCTATGACTAGTTAAATAAAGTAAAAGACAATTACAATAAATGCAAAGAGACAAAACAACAATTTCAGAACAACAAACATTCCAGACATAAACATCCATTCCGGAATGCCTTCACTCTATCTTCACTTCACCATTTAGTCTTCAGGTCCGGACATAAGTGAATTCCGGAACATACTTCACTGTGGAACTAGCTTGACTTCTGAAATGACAAATGGGTTTCGGATTGCTAAAGGTTCACTTTCAAGTTCCAACAATCTCCCCCCTAAGTGAACTTAACAATTAAGTCAGCTTTAGATAGATTCTTCCTTGATGAAAGTGTAGGCTCTAAACAACCATTCTCGGACTTCAATGTACCACGAAATTGACTCACAAAATTTTCTTTGACATGCTCTGGAGCTTCAGACTTGTATGCACGGCTGATGAACTTCTTGAGTGATTTTGTGGGAACCAGGTGTTTGTTAAGGAGTCGGAAAAATTCCTTATTGTTTGTCTTCTTGGTCTTGTATACAAACCCTAGAACCGGATCATCAATAGGACCTTCGGATAGTAGATCAGCTTCCGGAAGCACGTAATCTATCTTGGCAACAAAATCTTCGGTTTTGAAAAGATGGGCTAACTCATAGTCACTTCAACAGAATTTCGCAACATAGTCTTTGAGGAAGCTCAGGGTTGCATGGTAAGCACCCATACTGATATTATCTATTTTGAAGTCCTCGAAAGTGAGAAGCTAAAGTCAAAATGTCATTGGGATTCATCATCGGAAAGTCAACGTCGGTGATGGTATGATGGGATGGTGTGTTCCTAACAGCATGGTATCGGAAGAGTGGACAATTGAGTTCAAGCTTTATGAGGACCTTTCTTCCGTACCCAGAGATCTTGGTAATTTTCTTCCTCGTCCAAAATTGCTTTAGAGGAAGTGCATTCTTGTCATAGAATGTTTTAAGCCTTTCACGCTTTGTCCGGATGGTGACCTTCGGTTTGTCATTGGGATGGAGAGGAGCAAATTTGATGTAGAATTTGCTGAAGGGAGAGAGAGGAAGATCAAGCTGTTCAAAATCATCGGAAGGAATGTCGTAGTACATAAAGAGTACTTAGTGAACATCTTTAAGAATTCCTTCATGGAAGAGAGGAGAAATGCCACGCATCGAATCAAAGTTGTCTTTTAGCGCTTGGATCCGGATGCTGTCCTCTAAAGCCTTCTTTATTTCTTCCTGACACCATCCAAGTTTTTGCATTGGTGGAGGTCCGGAATCCGTGAAAGGCTTCTTGCCTTTGTCTTTGCTTTTATTCAGGACTGAGATAACATGCAACATGTTCTCATCCACTGTGACCTTGGCAAGGGAGAATGGAAGTGGTTCCTATGGCATGTCGTCTGGGGTCTGGAGAGGAGAACCTTCATCAATTGGAGTGATTTTTGGCTCCAGAATAGGAGGTAACATGGAAGGTGTGGCCCGGAAGGCTTGAGCGGTGAGGAAGGATTTTGCCTTATCCATTTGAATACCTCTTTGGAGAACATCCGGTAAGGAAGATGGCCACAAAACTGCTAACCAAATTCGTTTCTCTTCCTCAGTCATTTGCCTAGGAAAAAGCTTCCGAGGAGCTCCAATAACCAAAACTCCCTTGGTGACATATGTCTCTTCATCACTGCTGTCTTCACCATCTTCAGAGTTGTTTCTAGCATTTCGGAAACAACTTGGACTTCATCATCGGAATTAAGATCTTCATCTCAGAGTTGAAAACACGTGGAAGGCTTCCATGGTTGACTTGGACCTTCTCCCCCTCTTGCATCGGTGGCTTTCGGAACCAGTGCAAGCGATAAGGAATCCTTCAGATCATCAAACTTTTCATACACCTTCTGAAGACCGGTAGATAGTTGACGAGTGAGCGCATCGTAAGCTTCTGAACTTGGCGCTTGGGAGGAGAGATGATCGAATAGATGTCCAAGGATAGCAAGCATCTCATCAAACTTCCAATTCGGAACATAAACAATGTTCCAAGAGGATTGGAGCAGTTTGATGAGGACTTGTTGGATGATTAGGTTCATTTCATCCTTTTTCTTTATTTCCTTCTCCAATCTTTGAATATTTTTTCATGGCGCACGTGAGTCTGCTTGATGAGATCGTTTGTAGTAGGCACCAAATCATCATGGACCTTGAGCATGGTGGTAATGGTGTCAAGATAGTTCTCAACTAAAGCATCATACTTAGCTTCAACTTCTTCAATGGAGTGCTTGAACTGGATGGAGATCAGTTGATCTAATTGAGCTTCTCTTTCAGCCACTGAGGGTTCGGACTGAGTAGATAGGGACTTGAGAATGGCGTCAATCTTGGAATCCATTTCGAACACCTTTGCATCGATTTTGTTGTTAAGCTCAGCCACGAAAGTCTCAAGAGTGGTAACCTTCTTCATTGTGTCTGCAACACTGGATTGGATATCCAATCGTGCAAATGGATCAATACGATTTCTGGCTGGAGATCCGTTATCTGAGTTGGAAGGTTGAGGAGTGTGTTTTGGAGATTCTGGAGTGACAGAAGGACCAGGTTTGTTGGTGGAATCATCATAAAGTTTCTGTGTAGATTCGGAGTCATGCTGAGTAGAAGAGGAAGATTCGAATTCAAATGCTGGCTTTGATGAGGATGGCTTGATATGAAGTTGAGCTGAGGAAAACACGTTAGTATCAATAACGTGTGTAACATTTGTTGGCAACAGTACCTCTTTAGAAACTTCATCGTCCGAAGCTGAGGGATTTGGAGCATGAGGAGGAGACTTTGGAGTTTCTCCGGATGTGAGCTCGAGATCTACTAATTCATCTATAGGAGAGACAAAGGGCAAGTTGCTTTGCATGGCTCTCTTCTTCATGGTGATAAGAGTGGATTCTACTTGCGATCTGGTGAGCTCCAGATGCCGAGAGTGTGCCCTGTTTACATAATCTTCCCACAAAGGATCGTTAACTCTTGGTCGTCCTGTACCCTTTCCGGGTATCAGACCAGTTGCGGCACCGGAGGTTGGAGGGACAAATCCATCCTCAGAATGCTTGGGGTCCGAAACAGGGGTTCCAGAGTGTGTGCATGTGGAAACAAGTGGGATATCAAATTTGACACGTGAGTGTGTTCCAGGGGACAAGGAACTTTGTTCAACACCGGCATCACTTATTTGAGAAGGTGAGGGTGGATTATGTGCAGACTCCCCGTGTATGTGTGCATGTGTTTTTGAATCATCAAGGGGTACCTTGGATGAGTGGATGGGAGGGGTGTTCGGAAGGCCAGAATCAGCCTGAATGTCATGAGTTCCTTCCTGTTGAGAGGAGGAACTGACTTTGGATTTCTTTTTGTCCTTGGGCTTCGAAGGGGAAGTCTTCCTTTTAGCAGACTTTTTGGTTTTCTTAGGTCCGGATACAGATGGATTGGCCTCTTCTGGAGTGGGCTCAATGGAGACTTGGGTAGACTGCGTTGGGTTGAACACAGTCATAGTCTCCAAATGTTTTTGTAAGTGAATGGGTCTGGAAGGAATGAGGGCCAACATATGGTCCGGAAGTCTTCTGACAGGACCAAAGGAAAATTGGTCCAGAATTCTATAAGACTTAACAGTTTTGAAAACGACACATACCTCCGGAGGAATCATATTAACAGGAAGAGGTTTGGAGAGGTCCATGGATTGTTTTGAAGTTTCTTTGTTCATCATTTCAAACAAAACTCTTTTGATTCTTGTTTTGAACAAAACTTTCATTTTTATGATTTGAACCAACATTTCTTTGATTTTGAGTTTGAACAAAATATCTATTATCTTTGTTTTGAATATTTTGAGATTGAACTTGATTTTGAACATTACTTTTTCTTTTTGGAAAATTATTTTTCTTTTGAGAAGACTTGTTTTGAACAAACGTTTTATTATCAGAAAATATCTTAACATGTTTAGTTGATTTTTGCTTAAATACTTTTTGTTTTTGAAAAGCTTTGACATTTTTCCAATAAAATTTGTTTTTGAGCTTTTGTATTCGAAATACCTTCCTCAATAACAAATTTTTGAACACTTTAATTGAAAATTTGTGTTTTTTTCTTTTGAGATTTCGAAACAGTTTCTTTGGTTTTTACCAACACTTGATTTTTGCATTTTTACTTCCCAAGCACATCTTGGTTTTTTCCTTCGAAAAGTTGTTGAGTTTTTGTTCAAACCATTTTCAACTGCGCTTTGGTTCAAATAAAAACCATCTTTTTCCAGATCTTTCTTATCTTTCCTCAACCAGTTTGTTTATTTCTGGATTCACGTTGTCACCACATCCATAAGTGACAAACACTTGGTTTGGAAATATAACCTCATCTGTACATTTAAATGATGGATAGAAAACTGAATTAGATTCCAAATAATGTGGACCTTTGTCTTTCAATATCTTTTCGAACTCTATTGATTCTTTATAGACTTGTTCGACAACGACTCTAGGAATAGGTGTTTCATTTGAAACATCATCCTCATCGCTTTCATTGTCTTCCACTACAACTTGATCAAAAGGATCACTTACTTTCGATGTAGAAGGTTGATCATTATTAACCTTCGCCATTGAATCATGACCTATTTATTTACCTTTTGCCATCGAATTGACATTAATAATAGATAATTGAGAACCATCAACAATTCCTCCTCATCCATTTCACTAATATTATCAAAAACATCTTCGATATAAGCGAAATTTTGTTGAGAGTTTAATGTCGAATACTCAGTCATGTTCAAAATTTGAACTTGTGCATTTTTAGTTAGAGATTCATTAACTATATGCACAAGATCATCATCTTTTAAGCATTCATCAATGTTAACTATTCCATATGCATATGAGTCATTAGGAACTTTATCAAACTCATAAAATTTCTTTTCTCAGTCATAAGAAGTAGCATCTACTTTTTCTCTTTCATAAGCTAAGAATGGTAGTAATTTTCGATGCTGTTCTTTGCAAATATTAGAAGAATGATGCAATTCAGTAAGCTTAGCATATAGACGTTTTGTTGAGTTACAATAGATATATCTTTGTTTAACTAACAAAATATTATCAGTCCTAACCAAATCCCTATCTAGTGTAATGTTTCACAATTGAAAGTCTAAGTTCTCTATCGTACTCTTCTTAACTTCCATCTTATTTCGAACATCATATAGTAATGATTTTGATTTTTCAGCTTCTCTACTCACCGAAATCAACATATCATTAAGATAAGAAAGAGTATCATCAAAATTTGTTAAAACTACATGATAAGTACATCAGGGAATATTAAGAGATTCAAGAAGATTACGTACCTTCAAAATCATCGGTGATTTATCGGCTCCAGTTGAAACAAAGCATGTTGCAATGGCCTTCTCATCATTCAAACCATCCTCATTGAACTGAGCGAACATTTCTCCATGGGTAGGATTCCTCATTTCCTCATCATCAGACCCAGATGACCAGATCTGATATGTTCCATCACTTTCATCTACTCTTTTCTCCATCAATTTAAGTCCGTTGGTTCGAGCCTTCACCTCCTATATCTTCGCAGCATAGTACGCTTCATCTTTCACCCTTTCCTTCTTCTCCTCCTTCTTTTGCAACATGCAATCTTTGGCCAAGTGATTCAAACCATTACATTAGTTGTAATCATATCACGAATCCCCTTTTAGCTTTAATGGCTTCTTCTCAATCACAATCTTTCCTTCCTTCTTCTCCTCCTTCGACTCTACTTTTGCGCCTTTACCTATTGAGCTATTCCCTTTGAATTCATTGTTGTTCTTATACTTTGGATTGAACGGATTTTTTAAGAACTTTTTCACTTTATTATTCAAGTAATAAGCCACCGCTTCATCCTCAGAATTGACCAAAAATCCTTCGTCTTCAAGGTCCTCTTGTTCACCAGATTCAATTTTAGAGTCCTTGGCAGTCACTTTCGACATCAGAGCCAAAGGTCCTCCTAAGCTTAACTTTCCTTCTTCAACAATCTTGTTTTTCTCACTCTCATGGGCCTTAAGAACATTATACAAATCAGCCAAAGAATAACCCTTGAAACTCTGTTGAGTTTTGATCATCAGGCTTATGTTCCTCCATTCTTTTCACAACCCCATTAGGAAAGTCAGATTATATTCTGTAGTCGAACGAATAACACCATAACGAGTACACTTGATGATCAACTCATTCAAGCGATCATTGTATAACTCAATGGTATCGTAATCTTTATGCTTGAACTCACCCACTTCTAACAAGCACTGCTTCACTGAACTTTTCTTGGCCTTCTTACTGCCTTGATATTTCTCTTTCAACATATCCCAAATTTCCTTCAATATTTTGCAACTTCGAACGTAGTTGTATACTACTGGTTGACGAGCACCACATAGTTCTCGAAGGCATTTCTTATCATTTGTTTTCTATTTATTTGTTTGCAAAGTAACATCAGCAGAAGAACCAGTTGTTCCAACTTGTTCAAGCCTTCCAGGACTATAGTTTCCACATGTGATACACCTCCAAATATCTTCAGCTATGTCATTGAGATAATCCTCCATTCGACCAGCCCATTGCTCATAGTATTTAGGAATGAGCATCGAAATCTTTATAGATGATCCAAGCAAGTGAGAAAAACTCGACATCGTGTTCATATTGAAGTTCGTCATTTTTGTAGGGAAAAAAGTGATTTTTGATTCAGAAAAGAGATCTAAAAGGAGAATCAATAAGAAATTGATCAACAAACACTCGATTTAACAAACAGAGTGCACAATTTAAACAAAACAATCAATTGAAAAAAGTTTTCTATTTCAATGTCATGAAAAAAATTGAATCAGAAAGAGCGATTCAAAGATATTGAAAAAGTGCGAGAAAACTAAAATTTTCTGAATGTGTCCTGCTCTGATACCAATTGAAGTGTGTGAGAATCGAGTTATGAATACGAAAATCAATTACTAAAAGCAATAAGAACATGATAGATAAATAAGATTTGATTGGCTTATTAACCGTCTGTAAGAGTACACGAGTTCAATAGAGAATACAATGATGAAAAATCCAAAAGCTACTCTCTATCCTCATACCTACTCTATTTATAGAGTGTTACAGACGTGAAAAAGTGTAAGGACTAAAGATTACAGATCGACTGGGATATGCCTTTCAAATACATACACTTCGAAATACATGATTTCGCACCCTAACAGACATAATTCTATTTCGACTTCTCACTATACATTTCGAACCCAACACAGTTATCCACCTCATCTTCGGGGTTATCGATGTCTCAATCTTGCTACCCATAAGATCATTATTTCTCTTCGTGTCACTTTTGACGAGACTTCCTTCCTTTTCCTTTTTGTTACACCAAATCAACCACTATATTATTGTTTTCTTGATGATCCATCTCTTGCTATCATATCTCGGATCATCAGCTCACTACCCTCACCCACCATCACCTCCTACTTTGACGTTCATCCTCATAGCCCTACAAACAGTGATGCATCTCCAATCCATCGGAACCTCCTTCATCCACTCTGATACCCCCTACACATACACACCCCAAGATCAAACATGCAAAACATGACATCACCAAACCTGTGTTTTGTCTCAATCTCAATACCACTATTGAGTCTCCCATGCCTAAGTCACACCTTCATGCTCTTTGTGACCCTAATTGGACCATTGCTATGCAAGACAAGTTTGATGCTCTTATTTCTAACAAAACTTAGAAACTTGTCCTGAGGCCCCAAGGGGACAATATTGTGCATTCCATGTGGTTATTTAAAACGAAATATAAGGAGGATGGTTCTTTAGATAGGTACAAAGCGCGGTTAGTTGCTAATGGAAAAAGTGAAGACCCAGTATAGATTGTGATGAGACATTTATCCCGATTATCAAACCGGCCACCATACATACAGTTTTGAACATTGCCACCTCTCGACAATGGCATATTCACTAACTGGATGTCAAGAATTCTTTCTTACATGGCCAGTTAAATGAGACAATTTACATGCATCAGTCTCTGGGATTTCAACATCCGGAACACCCAGATTATGTCTGCCACCTGAAGAAGTCTCTCTACGGTTTGAAACAATCCCCTAGAGCATGGTTCCACCGGTCTAAAGAGTTTATTACATGTGTTAGCTTCGTTCATAGAAAATCGGACTCATCCTTTTTAACATTCAACAATGGCGTCTCTACCAACTTCTTATTGCTCTTTGTCGATGACATTATTCTGACATCTTCCTCCATGGATTTGATTTGACACATCATGTCTCTCCTTTCCATCGAGTTTGCTATGACAGATCTAGGTATCCTATCATGCTTTTTTGGCACTTCAGCTATAGAGACCAATCAGTATTATTCCTCTGTCAGCGTAAATATGCGCTAGACCTTCTTGAGCAGGCACACATGTCCTCGTGTAACCCTTTTCGCACACTAGCAGACAGTCAGACTAAGCTAGATTATACGGGCACTCATGTTAAGGAATCGACTCTCTACCGCAACCTCATAGGTGGGCTACATTACTTGACCTTCACCCTCCCCGACTTTACATATTCCATTCATTAAATATGTCTTTACATGCATGATCCCCGCAAGCCTCGCTTTCATGCGCTTAAGCGCATCTTATGCTACATCAGGGGTACTCTTGATCACAACCTTCAGATTCATCCATCCTCCACAAACGAGTCTCACTGCATACTATGATGCATATTGCAGGGATGTCCAGCTTCTCGTCGTTCCACCAGTAGTTACTGTGTCTATCTTGGCAACAATCTAATTTCCTGGTCATCAAAACGCCAATCCACCGTCTCCCGATCTAGCTTAGAAGAAGAATTCATGGGGGGTTTCCAATGTTGTAGTCGAGACATGATGGCTTCAGAATCTACTTCGAGAACTCTACTGTCTGCTAACCAAGGTTACCATCGTATATTGTGACAACATTAGCACAATTTATTTATCAACTAATCCATTGCAACACCAACGCATCAAACATATCGATATTGTTATCCACTTTGTTCGGGATAAAGTCGCCATTGGCCAAGTTTGTGTTCTTCATGTCCCATACAACCTTCAGTATGTAAACATCTTCACTAAGGGACTGTCATCATCTCTTTTCACTTAATTCAGATCCAGTTTGAGAGTCCGATCTCGACCTCCCGCTCACATTGTGAGGGTGTATTAGTGTATATTATATGTTGTATGGTATATCTAGCCCTCTTAGCTTAGCCCAATGTATTATCAATCCATTATGTAGTGTATCATTGTATGTGTACGTATATAGGTTGTGGAATGATGGTTTTTGATAAGTTAAAAACTAACTTGAAGATCGATTAGATCTATAAAACAGGTAAAGAAATAAACAAGTAAACAACAAGAACACTAGAATGGATCGAAGATGTCGAATGATTAATAATCAATCCTCAGAAGAGCTCGATAAAGAACTTCTACTGTAGAGGATTTAGGGTTTACAAGTATGATGAAGAAAATCTGTAAAGCTATAGTAATTCTGTCAGTCGTTCTTAATCATTTTACTAATATGCATGCAAACACATTATTATATACTAAACCCTATCAGCTCACGGTTGGACAGGCCCAAACCGGAGATCAAAACTTGGACTATTAACCGAGCCCAATAGACGCAATACATCAACATGCTACGGTACCCAACAATCTCCCCCTTTGCGTCAATTGGAGCGAGATCACTTTGTCTTCTTACTTGGGCCAGCGGCAGCAGGAACCTTCTTCTTTACAGTCTCAAACAGACGAGAGATGAGCGCGAGGATTGTCTGTCTGAATCGGATATACCACTTTATCATATCGTCAAATTATTTGATATCATCCGCTGTATTTTCCTTGCACCTGTGGATGATCCCCAACACATGCTCTAGACAAGCAGTGGTATACAGATGTTTGTCCGCCAAGGCAAAGAGACATTTCTGTCCTTCATTTCTTGTAAACATGACGGCGTTTCGCCTGGCATCAATCTTGCCCATCTGCATCTGGTTTAGATCAGTGGCCGAGCCAACAGGAGAGATCTTCGGTTTCTTCTTGAAGACAGATGCAATCTCCTGATCCATCATGGCGACCTCCATGATATAACACACCAACATCCTCTTGAGGTGGTCAATGATCGGACCATATTCAACCTCATTAGTCAATAGGATGTTGTGCAGAACGATCCAGTCATGGGGGTTGAGGTTCGGTAGATCTGCTAAAGATATGGCATGTTCGGTTTTTGCAGACCCTCTGAGCACTTTGAACCGAACGTTGATAAATCTCCCTTCAGTGTATGGCTTCAGAACCCGAACATTGATTATCTTCTGAGCGCTCCATGTTTGGTACTGGGGTTGAGCAGCCTTCAGATAGAAGTCAATCAATTCCCGATCAACCTCCGGATGAGGATGAGGAATCTCAGCAACGTTGGCGAAGGCGTGAAAGATGAACGCCTTTCGGGTTAAGGGCATGTTGAACTGAGAGTCGACAGAGTTGTTGCAGTCAAAGGAGATTACCGGTTCAAGCCATAAGATACTCGGAGTATCGATTGCCTCCTTAATCATCCTCTCGAGAGTCCAAGCAGGGAATAGAGTCTTCCTGCTCTCGAGAAGGTCGTGGGCTTCTTTCTGTTTACGTTCAGCTTCTTCAGCTTCTCTCGCCACACGAACATTATCATCTTCAGTATTGCGATGACTTTTGCGGTGCAACAAGTCGGCAATGGTTTCATTGTCTTCATCTTCTTCTTCCTCAGCAACTTTCTTGCCTTTATCCTTCACACCCGAACCAGAGGCTTGGCCTGTAGGAGGAGGTTCGGTTGTGTGAGTTGCCTTCGAGGAATGAGGGGGTTGTGATTCGGACTCCTTTTCTCCCCCTTGTTTCGGAGTGGACACGAAACTAGGTAGCCCTTCTATTTTACTGAGCAGATCCAGGGTAGGAGCGAGTTTCTCTGCAAGGGTTCGCCTCACAGAATGGTTCAGGATCGGATCGTGCGCTTCTAGGATGTTGGATATAGCTGAGTGTACATCCGAAACACACGTCTTGATAACTTCCCGTTCGGATCGAAGAGCCTCAATTTGTTGTTGAGAATTGGAAAGTTGAGCACTCTTGACCTTTATGGCAGTGGTCTTCTTTGCCAAGACATCCATCAACGAGTTTTCAGCTGCCAAATCCTCTTGGAGTTTAGAGAGGCGCTCGTCAATAGATGTACGGAAGGTAGAGTTGTCGTCTGTCAAAGATTGACGAAGTGTAGCAAAGGACGTCAACTCTGTAGCGACGAACGTGGCAACCTGTTGAACAATTGGTTCCAACGTTGTCTTTGTAGCAGCATCACTCTCCTGTAAAGATTGTAATAGGGTAGAGGCGTCAGAGAATAGTTTATCGACTTTTGCGGTCGCTGCCTCACAAGCTTTCGTTGAGGCGTCTATGGCGGCGGTGGTAGAAGCGACCGAATCTTGCTGAGCCCTGGAGAAGGCATCAACAATCTTCTGAAGAGCAGCTTCAGAGAGAGATGATTGAGAATTGGAAGAGGAAGCAATGAGCAGATCGATCTTCTCATGCAGGTCCTTAAGGTGCTTCTTTGTTACTGGAGCATCCTCATCATCGTCGCTTTGCACCTGAAACGGACTGTAGTAGACCGAATCAAATGTCATGTTCTCACCGCCAAGGAAAGGGTTATCTCCATCAGAGGCATGTTCGGGAGATGGTGGTGGTGGTGAAGCTGGTGGTGTAGTGGTGTGGGTAGGTTCGGGTTGTGTTTGGGTAGAGGTAGTTTCGGTTGTGTGTATGGGTTCGGTTACTGGTGCTGGTTCGGTTGCATTGGTATGAACCCCCGTATCATATACGTTGGTTGTAACCTTTGCTGTGGATGTTGTTGTAGCATCGGTAAAGATGGGTGGTGGCATTGGGATGGAAGTGTTTGGAATATGAGTAAAGGGGTTTATGGTAGGAATGGAAGTAGGAATGGTTTGAGTGGGAGAGGGAATTGGAGAGGTATGGATTTCCATTTCAGGGGTAGGTGATCTGGGTGGGGTGTTGCCTCTTGGAGGTGTGTTGCCTCTTGGAGAGCCATCCGAATCCGAACTCTCACCGTCCGACTCACTTGAAGAGGAAGCGATAATGAGTTTTCGCCTGGGCTGAGTCTTTCGCCTCTTCTGCTGCGGGGACTGAGCAGCTTTTGTTGATTTCCTCTTCCTAGGAGAAGGGCCTTTAGCCCCTTTCGCCACTTGCTTGCCTTTATCTGCCTTTTTGCCTCTCGGAGCAGGCCTATCGGCATCGTGAATGGACTTTAGCATCTCCGGCGTGAGATCCCTTGGACCAGACTGCTTGAACTCCTTGTAGGTCCGGATGATCCTGCTGTCAGCAGGAACATCAGCGTACATGGTCTCCGGAATGGAACCATTGAAAGGGAATTTCGATGCATCGGAGATGATGATCTTCGTGGTATGGAATGTACCAACCGAAGACATCGGTGTGCCAGCGACAGTGGGAATGTTGTATTTGTCCATGACCCACTTCGTAATAAGGGTCCAAAACCTTGCATACGACACCTCAGAATGCCGTGAAGAAGAGGATAAGCTTTGAATGAGTTGTTGCCAGAGAACCAACCCATAGTCGACGTTGACGCCGTTGTAAACTCCATACAGAATGGACAGGAATAGTCGACTGGAGCCATCTGAACCTGAGCTCCGTTTTGAAAGACCCTTGAATAGCACAGTGAACATTCCGTTCCACTGTGGCGGTAAACATGACTTTTTGAACTTTGCGATGGAGGTAAGCACCTCCGTGTACCCCATATTGTAGAACATATTGAAGAGATGCCCCATCGGAATAGTCTCCGGATTGACCCTTGAAGGGTCAGCTTCAAACCCTAGCAGTGAGCCAAATCGTTGCTTGGAAATTGAGGCTTTTTGATGAGCAACTTCGAAGAAGATCCTGTCGACGACTTTATCGTAATGCGCCGTTGCGTAGATCTGTGAGAGAAACTCCATGGGTACAGACTCCACCCTCGAAAGTGCAGGTGCTATTGGCGAATACTTCAAGCACTCAATGATTGGGAACATGTAGGAGTCATATGCTTGAGGGGTTAAATCGATTACGAGACATTGTTGAGGGCGAATGGGAAGGATGTGAGAAGTAGCATGAACGGAGGATGTATCGGCCATTGTTGAAGATGGGAAGAAGATGATGAACAGTTAGGTTGCAGGGAATTTTTGCTCTCTTGGGAATTTTGATGCAGTAAAGAGGTAAATGGGAGAGGATGTCGCTTTTTATAGTGGGTTTAAGGAGAGAGAAAAATCTGCCCAAATCTTCCATCGAAATACCAAGAGTTTTTCGGAGTGACTGATGCATGACAGTTGTGGAACCGATGATCACGCATGAGAGAGAATGTCAGATGCCGAAGAACACGCCTCCCATCAAGCGCCGTTTCTGATAAGCCGTTTCAAAGTCACACGCGCCTGTCTGTGCCAGAGAGGAACCGTTTCAAATTCACATGTCAGTTAGAGATTAGACGCTTCAAATTCGCACGCTTTCCCTGTTCCGCCGTTTGAAATCAAATCAATTAATCTCCCGCCTGAGTCAACAACTCTTCATCTTATCCCATTAAAGTGTAACGGCATCTTTTTCATAATACGCCCATGTGGATTAATATCGACCACGACTTATAAGAAATCACCAATCCAATGAAACAACCTGTAATTAATAGAACCAGAATTTTGGAAAATCAAAGATTTTCGTGCATAGGGTGAAAAAGAAAAGAAATAAATCAATACTTTTTAGGAAAATTGTGATGTCAATTAAGACACGAAACAAATGATCCCGGGCACAAATCTCTTCCTTCAAAGTCAAGAGAGACCTTAAAGTGTTAGTGTGGTCTTCCGTTGAATAACGATCAAACACTTATTAAGAAGTGTTGAAAGTATTCTTTTAATTAGGCTTGTTAGGGTGGCTTTAGCTTTGATTCAACAGTCCTAATCTTGAAATAAGATAGAAAGTGAACAAAGTAATTGTGAGACCGGTGTAGTCTGTTGAACAAGTACGTAGGAATTAATTTTAATGTGGCTTGGAAAATATAAAATCTCAACAAAAAATTAAAACTGGATCCCAAGGGAAGAAATGTTATGGTGTTTAACAATTTCATAGGAATCACACAAAATAAAAATTTGAGATTTCATGAAGATACATCCGTCAATTCTTTGGTGAGAACTTGAGCAAATTAATTGTTCACCGTCAATTCAGATTTGGTATTGAATTTTGGGTTTCACTCAGCTCGTAGTGGCACGAAACTAAGATCATAAACACAGTTTTTGAGTAACCATAAACCTCAGTGGTAATTTCTGAGAGTCTCAAGGGTTACGTAGGTGAAAGGAATTTGATGGAGAAATGTAATGGAGATGGTGTAAGAAATCAAAGTACCTCTGCTGCGAAAAGTAGGACCAAGCACAAAAACTCTTATCTCTTGTGAGAAGAGAGTTAGGTAGCTCACGATTAGAATAAGTGTGGTAGCCTAATTGGGAAGACAAGGTTTTTGTATACCAAGTCATTAAGGCTATTATTCAGAATCTGATGAGGCTTTGGGCACATACAGCAGCATGCTTCTAGGGACACTTAACTAATTCAACAATATCCCCATAAACAAACGAACACACAAATAAAATTAATGACAAAAGAAAAAAAATAAAAAAAATAAAGAATAAAATATTTTTGGAGTTTTTGATATTTAAAAAAATAAGAAAAAATAGTCTGAGAAAAAAATAAAATAAAAAAGGCTTGGAAAGAAAAAAAAAATAAAAACTTTGTAAAACTTTGGAACATTGGAACCGAACCCGAGCGTTCGGTTGATTTCGGTTGTGAAAAATTTTGAAAACCGAACCCGAGCGTTCGGTTGGTTTCGGTTTTGAAAAATTTTGGAAAACCGAACCCGAACGTTTGGTTGGTTTCGGTTTTGAAAAATTTTGGAAAACCGAACCCGAGCGTTCGGTTGGTTTCGGTTTTGAAAAATTTTGAAAAACCGAACCCGAACCTTCGGTTGGTTTCGGTTTTGAAAAATTTTAGAAAACCGAACCCGAGCGTTCGGTTGGTTTCAGTTTTGAAAAATTTTGGAAAACCGAACCCGAACATTCGGTTGGTTTCGGTTTTGAAAAATTTTGGAAAACCGAACCCGAACGTTCGGTCTATTTCGGTTACCGAAGAAATTAGATTTTCAGAAAGGAAATACTTTTGACAATAAAAGAAATGAAATAGAAACAATTATACATGAAATTTACAACAAAGAAAGCTACCTTTAGTTGATGAGCGAAAGCCAGATTATTCAACCGAACCCGAACGTTCGGTCTATTTCGCTTCTTACGTTTGAGTTTTAGAGGTAGTTTGTGGTACTGACTCTGATTCCATCATACCTAGCCCCTGTAAAATTTTGTTGAACGACGCTTCAGGAAGAGCTTTGGTAAAGACATCGGCCAGTTGATCAGTGGTTCTAACAAAGTGTACTTCAACGTTTCCATCTTCCACATGATCTTTGATGAAGTGATACCTCAGTGCTATGTGCTTAGTCTTGGAGTGTTGCACTGGGTTATGATAGATCCTAATTGCACTTTCAGAGTCACAATATAGAGGGATCTTTTTCATATTGAGTCCATAGTCTCGGAGTTGACTCTGGATCCAAATCACTTGAGAGGTGCAGGATGCAGCTGCAATGTATTCTGTTTCAGCTGTAGACAAAGACACGCACGTTTGTTTCTTTGATTGCCAGGTAACCAAATTTCCGTTAAGGAATTGGCAGCCTCTTTTTGTACTTTTCCTGTCTAATCCACATCCTCCAAGGTCTGCATCTGAGTAGGCTTGAACGAAGAAGCTAGAGTTGGAAGGATACCATAGACCTAAAGATGCAGTTTGCTTGAGATATCGTAGAATGTTCTTCACTGCAAGCATGTGAGGTTCGCGTGGGTTGGCCTGAAATCTAGCACAGTAACAAACAGAGAACATTATGTCAGGCCTGCCAGCAGTAAGATACATCAGAGAACCGATCATCTGACGATAAAGCGTAATATCAACAGCCGGTTTATCCAAGGATGGAGTGAGCTTGGTGCCGAATGCCATAGGAACTTTGACCTTTGAATCTCCCATCATGCCAAACTTTGCAAGGAGAGTCTTCGTGTAAGCTTCCTGATTGATAAAGATGCCTTCGGGTCCCTGTCTAATGTTTAAACCAAGGAAAAAGTTAATAGGACCCATTGAGCTCATTTCAAATTTAGTTTCCATCAGCTTTCTGAATTCAGCTATTAGGCTAGGATTCGTTGAGCCAAAGATGATATCATCGACGTAAATTTGAACGATCATAAGGTGGTTACCTTCCTTCTTACGAAAGAAGGTTGGGTCAACCGAACCTTGTTTGAATTTGGACGTCTTTAAAAATTTAGTCAGTGTTTCATACCAGGCTCTCGGAGCTTGTTTCAGTCCATACACGGCTTTGTCCAAAATGTAACAATGATTAGGATACCTTTCATTCACGAATCCAGGAGGTTGCTCCACGTACACAGTTTCTTCGAGTTCTCCATTGAGAAATGCACACTTGACATCCATTTGGTAGACCTCAAAGTTTTTGTGGGCAGCATAGGCTAGAAATATTCTAACGGATTCCAGCCTAGCTACAGGAGCGAAAGTCTCTTCATAGTCAATCCCTTCCTCCTGACAATATCCTTTCACGACCAGACAAGCTTTGTTACGAATTACGTTTCCTTCCTTATCCATTTTGTTCCTAAAGACCCATTTAAGACCAACAACCGAGGCATCTGGAGGAGTTGGAATGAGGCGCCAGACTTTGTTCCTTTCGAATTCGTTCAGTTCATCTTGCATAGCTTGAACCCAATCGGAGTGATCAAGAGCAGTATTAACTGTCTTTGGTTCAACTTTTGATACGAAGGAATTAAACATGCAGAATTCTACTTTTGAAAATAAGGAAGTCTGTTTTGCCTTGAGTTGTGATCGGGTCAGAACCTTTTCAGAGACGTCACCAACAACTTGAGAGACAGGATGATCTCTGGTCCATTTGGTGAGAGGAGGTAGTTTGGATCAAAGGTTGGATCTAATTCAGCGTTTATCATTTCTTCTGGTTCGGACTGGCTTTCAGTGTCGTAAGACATATCGGCTTGCTCCCCCTCGATAGATGAGCTTTCAGGAATGTCTTGAGAATCTTGAGCTACAGTGGTTTCTTGTGGTGCGGAGCTGTCGGGCGATGATGCACTTTCGGATGGTTAGGCACTTTCGGTTGGTGAAGTACTTTCGGGAGCAGTTTGAGACCTTAGCTCCCCCTCAACATGTGAGCTTGGCTTTGATGATGATGGCGAATCCTCCCCCTCGACTGAAGCATTGTGTGGTGGAGGTTCGTTAGAACTGGATTCTCCTTCATTCATTCTTCTTGCAGCATCTTCGACAATATGCTTCATATGATAGCTCCATGAACTTTTCGAATAGATTCGGAGAGAGTGGCCTTCTCTGGTTCATCAAATAGCTCCATGAACTTTTCGAATAGATTAGCGATCGAGGCTGTGACTTGGCCAGTTTGAGAAACGATTTCTCCAGCTGTGTCTTCGATGGCCTTTATCTTTTTGACATAGCTATCATCGAAAGTCACGTAGTAAGTTTCTTCTATTTTCCTCGAACGCTTGTTTAATACCCTGTATGCTTTAGAAGTGAGAGAATAGCCCAGAAATATCCCTTCGTCGGCTTTGACATCAAACTTGTTGCGGTGTTCTTTAGAATTAAAGATGAAACACCGTGAACCGAACACATGGAAAAACTTGACATTTGGCTTCCTGTTGTTGAGGATCTCATAAGGAGTGAGAGTGAAGCGCTTTTTGAGATATGACCTGTTCTGTGTAAAACAAGCAGCAGAAATAGCATCAGCCCAAAAATATAAAGGTAAGGAGGCGAAACTTAGCATAGTTCGGGCTGCTTCACACAAAGATCGGTTTCGTCTTTCGACAATTCCGTTCTGTTGAGGAGTGTAAGGAGCTGAGAAGTTGTGACTTGTTCCTCTTTCTGCCAAGAATTCCTCGAATTCTTTATTTTTGAACTCCAATCCATTGTCGCTTCTGATGTTGCGAACGACCTTCTTCAGCTGTATTTCAATCTGCTTGATGAACACTTTTAGCTTGTGATTCGCTTCGGATTTAAGCTTCAGAAAGAACACCTATGTAAAACGCGAAAAATCATCTACAATAACAAGAATATACTTGCTACCGCCGATGCTTTCGATAGATGATGGACCACATAAATCAATATGAAGTAATTCAAGTGGTTCAACAACTTTAGTGTTTATTATAGATGGATGACTTTGACGACTCTGCTTCCCCATTTCACATGCAGCACACAAATGATCTCTATCGTACTTGAGCAGTGGAAGACCTCGAACATGACCTCCAGTGACAAGTTTGTTGATATCCTTAAAGTTAAGATGAGAGAGTCTTCGGTGCCACAACCAGCTTTCGTCAGATTGTGCTTTTGATAACAGGCAGATAGCTGGATTTCCTTTGATGGGTTTGAGGTTTAGGGGAAACATTTCACCTTTACGCTTTAATTTGAGAATAACTCTTTTCGTCTTCTTCTCAATTATTTCAGAACCCTCATCGTCAAATGAAACTTTGAGACCGGTACCTCCAACAAACTAAGATACACTGATGAGGTTGTGTTGTAGTCCTTCCACATATGCAACCTTCCTTATCGTGAAATCACCGTTTGTAATCATTCCATATCCTTTTATGGTGCCGAAGGAGTTGTTCCCGAACTTGACGTTTCCACCATTTGAAAGGGACCTGTATTCCCTTAGCTCTTCTTTCCTCCCTGTCATGTGACGTGAGCAGCCACTGTCAATATACCATTCTTCTTCAAACTGCTCGTCACTGATAACCTGCAAAAATTAAGCAGATTTAGGAACCCAAAGTTTCTTGGGTCCTCGTGAGCCTTTCACAGGAACAGGAGTAGTTAGAGAGATGTCAACAAGATATGTTCGTTTTATTAGAGTTGTTTCATCTTTCTTTTTAATAGTGAAAACTTTAATTTTATTGGGATTCGGTGCTTTCGGTTTTGATTCTTGTTCAACTGAAGAGACCTTTTGTTTTCCTTTTTGTTCAGTTGATGATTGAGATTTCTGAGAATGAACAGAATGGAATTTAGGATGGGGTTTAGAGAAATTAGAGGAGTTTGAAGAATTGGAAGAATTAGAATGAGAGAGCTTAGACTTGGATGACTTCTTGGTTGGAGAATCTAAGTGACTCTTTTGCTTTTGATCATCAGTGGAACCAACCTTAAAGTTTTGATCTCTTTTGTTCTGAGAACCGAACCTAAGCTTTCGGTTGATGTCATTCTCTGAACCGAACTTCTGCTTTCGGTTGGAATCATTTTCTGAACCGAACCTTTGCTTTCGGTTGATGTTTTTCTCTTGCGTTTTAACAGGATTTTTTTCTGACTTTAAGTTCCTGTCTTGATGAGAGAAATAGGCATTCTGGGACCGCCAAAACTGTTTTCTTTCAGAGAGATTCTTCCTGTATCTCTGATTCCTTTGACGTTTTTGATTTCTCATCTGTTTCGGTTGATGATGGATGTTGGCTTTCGGTTTCGGTTTTTCTTTAGCTGGTTCATTCTGAACTGATGAAGTTTCACTTGAAGATGTGACTTCTTTTGCAGGAATTCCTTTTTCTTGAGGAATGTCTTTCGTACCGCTAGTACTTGGCACATCGAAGTTATCAGGTTTATTCAAGGGTTCTGGTACGTATCTGCCTTTTCTTTTCCATGAGGTCCTTTCAGATAAGCCTACCGTCTCATCAGCATTATCAATAGGATAAGACCAGAAGAACTCATCACAGCCGTCAGCACTGTCTTCGTTTACAATAGCTGTGAGTTCAGTAGTCTGATGTTCGGTTACGCCTGTGACCTTGTACACCTGATTTGGAGTAGTTCTTACTTTTTGGTATACTACTGCCTTCTCTGCAAGAATTGGGGACTTTTGTTGGGACATACGAGCAAACTCCACAGAATTTTCTGAAATAAGATTCTTGTGGTTTTTGGGTTCGCTCTTGACAAATTCTGAACAGTCAACTGTATCCTCTACAGAAATTTCACTCATATTGTCATCCTCATTAAGCTCAGATGCATTTTCAACATCAATTTTATTTTCTGAGCTCAAGTTGGCATTTAAAGAGTCAAATTTTTGTTTGGTTTCGGTTCTCAGTTTCAGTTTATCATTTTCATCCAAAAGGTTTTTGAGCATGTCCTTATGGTCCTTGGACTTAATAAAAGATTCGATTTTGTCCAGTCCATACATATAGGTCGGATTAACGTCCTCAGATGAAATAACACTCTCACAATTATACGCTTCAGCATCAATTTCATCCTCCTTAAACTCAAGGAAGGGTAAAATCATGCGATGAATCTTTTGTCCTATTTCACAGTCCAAATGAAGCTGAGTAATATTAGAGTAAAGACGTTTAGCAATCAGACAAAACACATTTCTCTGTTTTAAAAGCTTTAAATTGTCTCTTTGTAAATAAATGTTTTCATCTTTTGTTTTGATTAACTCCGACTCCTTCAGTTCGATCCACATCCACCGTTCCTCACTCTTCGAAGACACCCTGCTTAATTGGTCAGTCAGGTTAGAATTGGTGACTCGAGTTTGAGTTAAGCTACTATCTAGATGAGAGATTCTTGAATTAACACTTTTTAGTTCTTTTTCGTATGAGCATTGTGGAACTTTAAATGAGACAAAAATGGATTGTACCTTCTTGATCAGTTCGTCAAGCTCGTTGAACTGCATGCTGAGCGGTTTAGCTGTAAAGCACATATCCTGTTGCTCCTTCGTGTCTTCCTTCCCACCATCTGTGTTGTATCCCCTCATCTGAGATACGTCAGACACCATCAAACACCTTCCTCCACTGCTCTCTTCTTTCGCCACATAAGCCTTTCCATGAGAAAGCTTCCTCACTTCATCATCTTCGGAGTCGGATGACCAGACCTCCACGCCACCGAACTCATCATTAGCTACCGAACCCTGCACAATTAATGCATTCATAGAAGGGTTAGTAGTAGATTTCTTCTTCCTGATTTCATCCAACCTTTTCTGCAGCACAGCTTCTTCATCCTTTTCCTCATCCTTTTCTGCCATCTTTTTGAGGACGCAGTCTTTTGCGTAGTGGTTCTTTCCTCCACAATAGTAGCAGCTTACTCCAGAATCACCCTCAGCCTTCGGTTCCTTCTTTGATTCTTTAGCCTTCGGTTCATCTTTGACCTTTTTAGAACTGTAGCTCCCCTGCCAATTTCGGTTTTTGTTGGTGGGAAATCTCTTCTTGATGAATCTCTTGGGGTTTGACACCATCATAGCATAGTCCTCAGAGGTGAGATCATAATCCTCCAAGTTGATGTCTTCTTCATCCATTACAACTTTACTTTTGGACAGGAGGGCCAACGAACCCAGGCTTGAAACCACATTCTTCTCCTGTAACACGATCTTCTCTTGAGATTTCAGGATGCCTACCAGTTTCGCCAAAGCGTAGGATTTAAATTGCTCGTGCGCTTTAACTGTGGACACAACTGCCCTCCACTCGGATCTGAGTCCATTCAGAAACGTAACCTTCTGCTCAATAAGCTTCCTTTCGATGTCGTGTTTGATCATCTTGCTAAGAAGATGATTGAAGCGATCGAACGTTTGGGTCACAGTTTCTTCGGCTCCTTGCTTGAATTCACCAAACTCGGACAAGAGTAAGGTTTGAATGGCGTGTTCAAGATCTTCGTCTGTAGAGTATAATTCTCGTAACCTATCCCATATTTCTTTTGCAGTCGTGCATGAACTCACCAGCCTAAAAGTATCTGATTGAAGAGCGAATCTGATCAATCTCAACGCTTTGATATTGCACTGAAATTTATCTTTTTCGTCTTGCGCAATATCTTTGACATCTTTCAGAAGATCATTATACTCCGTTTGAGTTTTAATAATCCTTGAAGTTGCTGAATGAGAAAAGGGTCCAGAAACGATTGCTTCCCAGATGAGGTATCCATTATCCTCAGATCCTATAACATAGTTTTCAAAGTGATGCGCCCAGACTTCATAATCATGGGTGTACAAGATGGGAATCTTCGTTGTTGATCCAATGTTGTTCGAAATATTAATAGGATTAGATTGCGACTCGTCCATAATTGATCGAATAACCTGTTCAAAGATCAGACTTGTAATAAATCAAATTAGGGCAAAACAATAAATATCGAGATACTTCAATTATGAGATGACGGCTCAATAAATATCAGTAAATGCGGAATAACCCTAATCGAAACCTTTTTCACAGAAAAGAAGTGTATCGATTACACAGCCTCCTGCTCTGATACCAATTGATAAGTTAAAAACTAACTTGAAGATCGATTAGATCTATAAAACAGGTAAAGAAATAAACAAGTAAACAGCAAGAACACTAGAATGGATCGAAGATGTCGAATGATTAATAATCAATCCTCAGAAGAGCTCGATA
Source organism: Lactuca sativa (assembly GCF_002870075.4). Classification (NCBI taxonomy): domain Eukaryota; kingdom Viridiplantae; phylum Streptophyta; class Magnoliopsida; order Asterales; family Asteraceae; genus Lactuca; species Lactuca sativa. The sequence goes on along the minus strand of NC_056625.2, from coordinate 4,925,482 downwards.
AAGAACTTCTACTGTAGAGGATTTAGGGTTTACAAGTATGATGAAGAAAATCTGTAAAGCTATAGTAATGCTGTCAGTCGTTCTTAATCATTTTCCTAATATGCATGCAAGCACATTATTATATACTAAACCCTATCAGCTCACGGTTGGACAGGCCCAAACCGGAGATCAAAACTTGGACTATTAACCGAGCCCAATAGACGCAATACATCAACATGCTACGCTACCCAACAGTTTTACGTTTTCGGGAAAAGATTCTAACTAACTAACTATATATATATATATATATATATATATATATATATATATATATATATATATATATATATATATATATATACATGTACACACACACACACACTACAAATAAATTTTTGCATTTAGTAGCACAATCTTCTTGTGCAACTATATCATGTTTTTAGTGGCACTATACATTTTTTTGCCACTATAAATTTTCATTCTCGCTTCAAGCTCCCTAATTTTGCAGTCCCGCTTCCCTCAAATTTTCATTCCCCCTTTCTTAATTTACGTTCAATCGACACACCTCTCAACATTATTATCTTTTTAAAATTCAACTACCCTACTTTATGTACCTTTTGAAATCTAAATAGAAATTCACCGTTCTTATCTATTCCTCGCTCCACCTTGCACCACTACTTGACCCTACAAGAGACAAAATCCTTAAGGTCCAGGGAACGCCATGCTATACTCGTTATTTTTTCATAGAATGGATGGATTAAGCTATTCAACAAACCATTATCGCACAAATTTCCATAACAGAAACCCTGGAATCCGAAGTACTCCTCACCAAGTGTCGCCACTATTGAATAAAATCAATTTTGGCCACTGAAATAAACATGAAAACATGTCTAAACTTTTATTATGATTTGTTATCTAATTTTGAATATGATTTTCAACGCATTCACATATTGGGTCCATATTTATAGAGTTGGTCTAAGGTTTAGATTTATGTTTGTATTGAAGTTTCAGAACACCGTTTCTTTGCTTTGGTTTCTATTTCTATTTCTTTCTTAATTTGATCATCGATTATTCAGTGTAATTCGAGAAGATGAGGAAGCCCAAGTATCATGAGAAGAAGTTGTTGAAGAAGGTTAATTTCTTGGAATGGAAGAGAGATGGCGGTCATATAGAAGCTCATGTCATGCATCGTTATCATGTTACTGTTCGTGACAACTACAAGAAGTAAGAACCCTTACCATGCCCTTTCAATTTCTAGGTTTTCAATTGACGCGCTTCAATTAAGTCAATCAGTTTTGTGTTTTTGGTAGTTCATTTTGCTTATGCTAGAATTAATGCTTAAACATTATCAAATTCATTTAAATTTCTAAAGTTCTCTATCAACCAATTCATACTAATTAAACATGTTTGTTGTTTTTCTTGTGGTTGTAGAAAAACTAGGTACTCGTGTTTATGTAGAATGGTATAAAAACTAGTGAACATATTGAAGAAGATGGATCCTAGAGATCCTTATAAAATAAAGAGGATAGATGCCCTTCTTGAAAAGTTGTGAGTTTAATCATATTCTTTTTTTTTCAATCAGTTTATTTCTTTTTAGATGTATAAATTAACACAACAAAAATTCATTTTTAGATTCCTACATCTGTTATTGAATCCTGCAATATATTTAGGATTAAAAATGCTCAAATGCATATACAACATGGGTATGATTCCATCTCAAAAAAGCTTAGCATTATGTGACCAACAATAGCTCTATATTTTAAATTACTAGGTCTGGTAATTTTGTAGAGTATAATGCTATTTCAATGCCCTAAAAATAAATGGTCATTTTCTAGTATAATGCTATTCCCAACATCATCTATTTTGGACATTAAATTACTAGGCTGTGTACGACACGACCACATGAAACATTTATGTAGATGCAAATTATAATTTATTTAAAGTATATTGATCATGTTATTTATTTGAATCAAGTTCTTTGATAATGTTTTTATGATTCTTTTATCAAATAGATTAATAGACTAATATTTACTCTTGTTTTTCTTGATTTCAGATCCAATTGTACTTTTTGTATATAAGATGGAAGTGATGAGGGATACCTGCACAAAAACCCAACATGTGTTTAGAGTTATAACAGATGATGGAGATCAAGGAGGGCTAAATGAAATAACATACTATCATTTCTTTCTATTACACCATTCTACTTTGATTTTCTTCTTATAAAAACATTATTATCTTTGTAATTGCAATGATATATGTTTTGTCATGCAGTTTGATGGTCCAGATTCTCCATCATGCTGGAATAAAATTTATGAAAAAATCCAGATAGAAAGAAGAAGACGATGAAGCCAAAGTGGTTAAAAATGTGACATCTCAAGGTAGAAAATCATTCTTTATAAAATTTAATCTAAATCTTCATAGTTTTGTGAACTTTAGTTTTACATTTATTATCTTAATTGTCTTATTGTTGTTTTATATGTCGGTTAAAGTTAAAAAAAATGGATTTAATATATTAATATAATTTTTTTGTGTTAAAAATGTCACTAAAAGCTTGAAAATAATAATTATTTTTGCAGTTAAATAGTGCCACTAAAACCAACAAGTGCTTTAGTGGCATAACCGAAAAGTGTCACTAAAACCCAATTAGCTTGCAGCGGCACAATAAAAAATTATCACTAAAGGTCTTTAGTGACACTTTTTTTGTGTCGTTGATTGTCGCGGGGGGGGGGGGGGGGGGGTCGTTAAGGGCACTTTTTCGGTTTTTATTGGCACTTTTTCTGTGCCACTAAATGTCATTTTATTTGTAGTGTGTGTGTGTGTATATATATATATATATATATATATATATATATATATATATATATATATATATATATATATATCAATGGTAAAGTTTCATCCATTAAATGACAACGAAGTTTGTCATCTCATTCAACTCTTATATTGTACTCTCCATTATGGATGCTCTAAGGGAATCCACTATTCATTAAACTCTAAAGAGTTCGGTGGTTTGTCACATCATTCCTGCGTCAACATTTTATTATACATTCAAGTTTACTCTTTAACAATCACACTCCATTAAACCTTACAAAATTTGATGAATTTCCACATCACCATCACCATATTTTTTAACTAATTTATAAATAAAAAAAATAAAAAAATATAGTATTTAAAAATACATTAATTAAATATTACGAAACCTAAAACATTCAATATCTAAAAATAAATTAATTAAAAAAATGAAACCTAAAAATAAATTAAACTTTATGAAACTTTAAAGTATATTATAGTAATACATGATATAGTTTATTATGATTTAATGGAGCATATTTATGAACACTTTATTAATGACAACCAAAATTAATATGTATTATTTCAATTAATGTGGTATTTCATCGAAATTAGTTTGTAATAGATTAGTAGTTGATATATTTATATTTCAATGAGTTTTATTTTTATTTATTTTATTGGATTTACTGATTTGTTATTGATTTGAATAAATATGACACCTAAAAATATAATCTATTAAATAATACAATACCAAAAAATATGGTCAATTTTGTTTGTAGTTTAATTAACAGGGTGAGCCGCTCTTTCCCTTCCTCTTCATCATTGCGATGGAATGCCTTAACGATGTCATGAAATCTGCATGTCACCAATCTCTTGACCAAGGCATCCAATGTACCAACAATGGACCCTCGGTCTCTCACCTTTTCTATGTGGACAACGTCATGTTGGGGGGGGGGGGGGTTCATGGAATAGCTCAAACTTTATTAATCTTTCTAGAATCCTTCTGTGTTTTCATGCATCATCCGGGCTCAGGGTAAACTTTCACAAATCTAAAGTTTATGGCATTGGCATTTTGGAAGGGAAAGTGGCTAGTTGCACTCGTATCCTTGGTTGTGAGGTAGCCAAGTTCCCCTTTAGATATGTTGGAGTCCCGGTTGGGACTAGCATGACTAGAAAGAATAACTGGGCACCTATTATTGACCGTGTGAAAAACCGCCTCTTCTCGTTGAAAGTTAAGACTATGTCATTTGAAGGTTGATTGACTTTTGTCAAGTTGGTTTTAGGCAATATTGTTGGGGTGCAAAGTTATTCATTCATGACTTTGTAAATGTTTGACTTTTGTAAAACCCACTTGCATGTGGTGCTTTAGCCTTTAGACCCATTTGGTAGTTAGAGTGAGAGAGAGAGACATGTAAACACCTCTATAAATAGTGGGTTCATACCACTTGTAGAGGTGTGCTTGAGAGATGTAGAAGTGAGTGTTAATTATGTAGTTTAGATCTAGATCTTTTTTGTAACACCATATACATTCAATATATCTCTTAAACACCCAAATCACCATGTTCAATTGTGCAAGCTTTAATTCCACATGCCAAACCATGTTCTTTGTCATTACAATTGGTATCAGAGCAGGATTCAAACTGCTTCGATCTGATTTTCGTGTTAGAATCATTTGCTTTTTGAGTTGCAACTTTACTCAAAATTTTCCGTGCATTTTGGTTTTGAAAATCACATTTGATCTTCAGATTTGAATTGATTCTGTCTTTGAATTGTTAAGTCGAGTAATTGATTAGTGATTTGTGATCAATTCAATTGATCAAATTCTCAATTTCATCAAGTTTTTCAAGCTTTCTGAAAATTTTTGTGTTCATCAATGGCGAACTTCAACATGAATACAATGACTTCCTTCTCTCACTTGCTTGGTTCTTCAACCAAAATTCCAATGTTAATTCCAGAATACTATGATCAGTGGGCTGATAGAATGGAAGATTACTTAAATGGAATTGATGAAGAACTTTGGAATTGTATCGATGGAACAATGCAAGCTCCTGTTAATGTTCAACCAATTGGTTCATCTGCTACATCTACTGAAGTTGCTGATCAAGAAAAACGGTTGAAGAATAATGAAAAGAGGTGCATGAGGGAACTAAGAGGTGCTCTTCCTCCTGTGGTTTATAATTACATTCGTAGTTGTAAAACAACAAAGGACATCTGGAACACTCTAAAAGAGAAGTATCAAGGTAGCAAAAAGATGAAGATCAATTCTGTGAAGCAATGTCTAGTTGAACTGAAAGAATTCAGACAAAAGGATGCAGAAACTCTTGAAAATTAATATGATCGTCTGAATGAGCTTATGTTTCGCTGCAATAGGTATGGAATCACTAGATCTCTCATGGAGTTCAATTTAACTTTCATTATGGGTCTTCGCAAGGAATGGCGAAGTGTGAGCATGATGATTAAGAATCAACAGAGTTTTGATACAACTCATTTGAATGATCTCTACAATCAACTGAAAACACATGAATGTGAAGTTTTAGAAATGTATGAAGAATCAAAACAAAGTATTGGAGGTCCTTTGGCTCTTGATTCAAAGGTATCAGAAACTGATGTTAATGAAAAAGATGGTTCAGATGATGAAGGATTTTTGATGAACTCTGATGATAAAGCTGTGGCATTCTATTCAAACAACAGAGTTAAGAAGTTTGTCAAAAAGCCTTTTAATCCAAAAGGAAAGGCTAGTGATGTGAAGAATGCAGTCACAAAAACTGGAGGAGAGGAGAGGAAGAAATTGGAGAAAACTGATGAGAAACAAAAAGATGCGAAAGAAGTGAAGAAGCTGAGAGGTGATTCAGGAATTTACTGTCACTACTGCAATGGTGCGAATCATTTTGCAGCTGATTGCATGTTGCGAAAGAAAGAAGAGAAGAAGGAAAAAGTTAAAGATGAAGCATACTACTCTGAAAAGATTGAAGAGATATGTGCTATGACCAAAGGAGTGTCTTTGGTTGCGAAAAGTGAAACTGATAATGAAGAAAGTGGTACGTATCAGATCTGGTCTTCAGGATCTGATGACGAGGAAATGAGGCATCCCACACATGGAGCAATGTTCGCAATTTTTGAAGATTGCGAAGAGGAAATTTCAGGAAGGTGCTTCGTATCCAAATCCACGGACAAATCACCCATGACAACCAAGGTACGTGCAATACTTGAATCTTTTAATATTCCCTTATCTGCTTATGATGCTGAAATTGTTTCATTTGATGAAACTGTGGCTTATTTTGATTCTGTTATTGTGTCTGCTAGTACTGAAGCTCAAAAATTAAATATGCAACTAGGTGAGACACGGAGAGAATTAGAAATAAAGAGGAGCAGAGTAGAAAAACTTGAAATGCAGATCAAAAATATAGATTGTGATAGGAATAATCTTACAAATGATGTTAGGTTGTTGCTAGCACAAAGGAACATATATTGTAATTTTGCCAAACGGTTATATGCAAAATTAACTGCTTTACATCATTCTTCTGACATTAGCAATGTTGGGCTGAAGTTCTGTTTTGTATTGCGTCTTTTTGGGCTCGTAGATTAGCCTTGTATTCTCCGGTTTGGGCCTGTCCTACCGAGAGCCTTTTATGTATTGTATATAAGTTATCGCTTGCATGCATATTAGGTTAAGATTCAAGATTTCTGTTTTAGCATTCCAGAGTATACGATATTGCTCTCTTGTAATCTTCCAATCCTTTACAGTTGATGTTCTTAATCGAGCTCTTCTAAGGATTTTGTTTAATCATTCGACACGTTTGATTCAAGCTGTTTGTTCTTATTATTGCGTTCTGCCTTGTTATTTATATTGTGTTCTTGCAGTTTCATATTCATATACCTATTCACGATCTAATCGATCTTTATAGATTAAAAGTTATTATCTTAATCTCATCAATTGGTATCAGAGCAGGAGGCTGTGTAATCGATACACTTCTTTTCTGTGAAAAAGATTTTCATTAGGGTTTTCCGCAATCATCGATATTTATTGAGCCGTCATCTTAATTGACGTATCTTAGTATTTATTGTTTTGCCCTAATCTGCTTTATTACAAGTCTGATCTTTGAACAGGTTATTACGATCATTATGGACGCAACGCAATCAAACCCTATTAATATTTCCAACAGCATTGGTTCGACGACAAAGATTCCAATCTTATACACCCATGACTATGAAGTATGGGCACATCATTTTGAAGATTACGTGATTGGATCGGAGGACAATGGTTTTCTCATATGGGAAGCCATTATCAATGGACCATTTTCTCATTCCGCGACATCCAGAGTTATTAAGACGCAAAAAGAATACAACGATTTGCTCAAGGACGTGACGAATATTGCGCAGGATGAGAAAGATAAATTCCAGTGCAATATTAAGGCACTAAGGTTGATCAGATTCGCCCTTCAGTCCGACACATTCAGACTAGTCAGCTCATGCACTACGGCGAAGGAAGTGTGGGATAGACTTCGCGAACTGTATTCAACAGACGAAGATCTTGAACACTCCATTCAAACCTTGCTTCTATCTGAGTTTGGAGAATTCAGGCAAGGGGCCGAAGAAACCGTGACCCAGACGTTTGATCGCTTCAATCATCTTCTCAGCAAGATGATCAAACACGACATTGAAAGGAAGCTCATCGAACAAAAGGTTACTTTCTTGAACGGACTGAGATCGGAATGGAGAGCAGTAGTTTCTACAGTCAAAGCCCATGAACAGTTTAAATCATACTCTTTGGCGAAACTGGTGGGTATTCTAAAGTCCCAAGAGAAGATTGTTGTTCAAGAGAAGAACGTTGTGTCCAGTCTTGGTTCGTTGGCCCTCCTATCTAAAAGTAAAGCCGTGATGGAGGATGAAGAGCTCAACTTGGAAGAATATGACCTCACAACTGAGGATTATGCCATGATGGTATCCAATCCTAAGAGGTTCATAAAGAAGAGATTCCCCAGCAACAAAAACCGAAACTGGCAGGGGAGTTATAGCTCTGAAAAGGCAAACAATGAACCGAAGGCTGAGGAGTCCAAGAAGGAACCGAAGGCAGATGGCGATTCCGGAGTAAGTTGTTTTTACTGTGGTGGCAAGAACCACTATGCTAAGGACTGTGTTCTTAAAAAGATGGCTGAAAAGGATGACGGAAAGGATGAGGAAGCCGTACTGCAGAAGAGGTTGGATGAGTTGAGGAAGAAAAAGTCTACCGCTAACCCTTCTATTAATGCTCTTATTGTGCAGGGTTCGATTAATAACGATGAGTTCGGTAGCACCGAAGTTTGGTCTACTGACTCAGAAGACGAAGAAGTGAGGAAGCCTACTCATGGAAAGGCTTATATGGCTAAGGAGGAAAGCAGTGGTGGAAAATGCTTCATGGTGTCAAGCGCATCTCAAATGAGGGGATACAATACCGATGGAGGAAGCAATGGACCGAAAGTGCAGGAAGATATGTGCTTCACAGCCAAACCACTCAGCCAACAGTTCAATGAGCTTGATGAACTGATAAAGAAGGTACAATCTGTTTTTATTTCATCTAAAGTACCATCATCCTCATATGAGAAAGAACTAAGAAACGTTAACACAAGAATTTCTCATTTAGATAGTAGCTTAACTCAAACTAGAGTCACCAATTCTAACCTGACTGATCAATTAAGCAGGGTGGCGTCGAAGAGTGAGGAGCGGCGTATGTGGATTGAGTTAAAAGAGTCGGAATTAATTAAAGTCAAAGACGAAAACATTTATTTGCAGAGAGACAATTTGAAATTGTTAAAACAACGAAATGTTTTTTGTTTAATAGCTAAACGTTTATATTCCAATATTACTCAGCTGCACTTGGACTGTGAGATAGGCAAAAAGATCCACCGTATGATTTTACCATTCCTAGAATTTAAGGAGGATGAAATTGATGCTGAAGCTTACAATTGTGAGAGTGTGATTTCGTCTGATGATGTCAACCCAACTTATCAAATTGGACTGGACAAAATTGAGTCCTTCATTAAATCCAAAGACCATAAGGACATGCTCAAAAATCTGTTGGACGAAAATGATAGACTTAAACTGAGAACCGAAACCATACAAAAGTTTGACTCTCTAAATGCCAAAGTAAGCTCAGAAAATAAAATTGATGTTGAAAATGCATCTGAGCTTAACGAGGACGAAAACATGAGTGAAATTTCTGTAGAGGATACGGTTGACTGCTCAGAATTTGTGAAAAGCGAAACTGAAAACCACAAAAATCTTGTTTCTGAAAATTCTGTGGAATTCGCTAGATTGTCCCAACAACAGTCCCCGAAATTAGTAGAAAAGGCTGTTGTCTATCAAAAGGTCAGAACCACTCCGAATCAGGTATACAAAGTGACTGGAGTAACCGAACATCAGACAGCTGAACTCACGGCTATTGTTAACGAAGACAATGCTGATGGCTGTGATGAGTTCTTCTGGGAAGCTCCTATTGACAATGGAAACGAAACCGTTGGCCTATCTGAAAGAACTTCTTGGATGAAGAAAGGGAGATACATACCTGAACCCTTGAACAAGCCTGATAATTTCAGTGAACCAAGCACAAGTGGTACAAAAGACACTCCTCAAGAGGTTGATCATTCAGTAAAAGAAGACATTCCTTCAACGCCAACAGCTCGGAGTGAAACTTCATCAGATACTCCTTCCACTTCCTCAGGACAAACTGAATCTTCTTCAGATATTCCCTCTGCTCCCTTGTTTCAAAGAAAAACTCCTAAAGTTCAAAAGGAATCAGCAAAGGTTACATCAAAAGCGAAAGCGAACGTTCATCATCAACCTAAACAGATGAGGGATAAAAAGATAGAAAGGAACCTAAGATATAGGAAAAACCTTTCTGAAAGGAAACAATTCTGGCACTCCCAGAATGCATACTATTCACACAAGGACAAGAATCTGAAGTATGAAAATAATCTCGTAAGAAAGCACGATAATTCCAACAACCGAAAGCCAAGGTTCGGTTCGCAAGAAGATACCAACCGAAAGCCAAGGTTCGGTTCGCAAGAAAATTCTAACCGAAAGCAAAGGTTCGGTTCTGAAAAGGATTTCAACCGAAACCAAAGGTTCGATTCCAAGAACAACTCCAACCGAACTCAGAGGTTCAGTTCTGAAGTCAGAAGAGAACAAGACTCAAAAGTTAAACCCACCAACGATCAAAAGCAAAAGGGTCACCTAGAGTCATCAGCAAGGAAGACACCTCCATCCAAATCCAAATCCTCTCTTCCTAATTCTTCTTGTTCATCTCCATCTTGCTCTAACACTAATTCCATGGGTTCTCAAAAACCACGTCCATCTGCTGAACAGAAGGAAAAGCAGAAAGTCAGTGAATTCAAACCTGAGTCTAAAGCGAACAAATCCAATCCTAACAAAATAAAAGTTTTCACCATTAAAAAGAAAGATGAAACAACTTTAATTAAAAGAACATATCTTGTTGATATCTCTCTAACTATTCCTGTTCCCATGAAAACCTCACATGGACCCAAGAAACTTTGGGTTCCTAAATCTGCTTAATTTTTGCAGGTTATAAGTGACGAGCAGTTTGACGAAGAATGGTACATCGACAGTGGCTGCTCGCGTCACATGACAGGAAGGAAGGAGGAACTCAGGGAATACAGATCTCTTGCAAATGGTGGCAACGTTAAGTTTGGAAATAACTCTTACGGCACCATAAAGGGATATGGGATGATAACGAATGGTGATTTTACCATAAGAAAGGTGGCTTATGTGGAAGGACTTCAACACAACCTCATCAGTGTATCTCAGCTTGTTGGAGGTACAGGTCTCAAAGTTTCATTCGATGATGAAGGTTCTGAAATCATAGAGAAAACAACAAAGAAAGTGATTCTGAAGTCAGAGCGAAAGGGTGAAATGTTTCCGCTGAACATGAAACCCATCAAAGGAAACCCAGCAATTTGTCTGCTATCAAAAGCTCAATACGAAGAAAGCTGGTTGTGGCACAGAAGACTCTCTCATCTCAACTTCAAAGATATCAACCGACTTGTCACTGGAGGTCATGTTAGGGGTCTTCCATTGCTCAAGTTTGACAGAGAGCATTTATGTGCTGCATGTGAAATGGGAAAGCAGAGTCGTCAAAGTCACCCATCCATAGTTAACACAAAAGTTGTTGAACCACTCGAATTGCTTCATATCGATTTGTGTGGTCCTTCATCTATTGAAAGCATCGGTGGTAGCAAGTACATTCTTGTTGTCGTTGATGACTTCTCTAGATTTACATGGGTGTTCTTTCTAAAGCTCAAATCTGAAGCGACTCAAAAGCTGAAAGTGTTTATCAAGCAAATTGAAGTCCAGCTCAAGAAGGTCGTTCGCAACATCAGGAGCGACAATGGTCTCGAATTCAAGAACAGGGAGTTTGAAGCGTTTCTTGCAGAAAAGGGAATTAGCCATAATTTCTCAGCTCCCTACACACCACAGCAGAATGGAATAGTCGAAAGACGAAACCGATCTCTGTGTGAAGCTGCCCGAACTATGTTAAGTTTCGCTTCCTTACCTCTATATTTTTGGGCTGATGCTATTTCTGCTGCTTGTTATACACAAAACAGGTCCTATCTCAACAAGCGATTCACGCTCACACCATATGAGATACTAAACAACAGGAAGCCCAATGTGAAATTTTTCCACGTTTTTGGCTCAAGGTGTTTCATCTTTAACTCTAAAGAACACCGCAACAAGTTTGATGTCAAAGCCGACGAGGGAATCTTTCTGGGATACTCACTCACTTCAAAGGCGTACAGGGTCCTAAACAAACGATCAAGAAGGATTGAAGAAACATACTATGTGACCTTCGACGATAGCTATGTCAAGAAGCTACAGGCCATAGATGACACTGCCAGGGAAATCTTCCCTCAAACTGGTCAAGTCACAATCTCAATCGCCAATATGTACGAGAATTTTCTGGATCTCTTTGATGAACCGGAAAAAGCTTCTCTCTCAGAAGCAGGGGCAGCCGACAACAAAATAGATCATATGAAGAAGATTGTCGAAGATGCTGCAAGAAGAATGCATGAAGGAGAATCGCCTACTGATGAATCTCCAACCAACAATGCTTCAGTCGAGGGGGAGCCAAGCTCACAAGTCCAGGGGGAGCCAAGCTCTACTACTTCAACCGAAGGTCCTTCAACAACCGAAGGTACCTCTCCAACCGAAGATCCCTCTCCAAGCGAAGGTGCTTCAATGCCTGAACATCCAGCACCTCAAGAAACCCCTGAACCTCATGTTTCTCAAGACTCATCAATTGAGGGGGAGCATGATGATATGACGCTTGATTTTGATAGCCAATCCGAGCCTGAAGAGATGATCAACGCTGAACTAGATCCATCCTTTGATCCGGATTACCCTCCTCTTACAAAATGGACCAGAGATCATCCTATCTCTCAAGTAGTTGGTGATGTATCTGAAAAGGTTCTGACCCAATCTCAACTGAAGGCAAAACAGACATCCTTATTCTCAAAAGTTGAGTATTGTATGTTTAACTCATTTGTATCAAAAGTCGAACCGAAGACAGTGAACACTGCCCTCGACCACTCTGATTGGGTTCAAGCGATGCAAGACGAACTAAACGAGTTTGAGAGGAATAAAGTCTGGCGTCTCATTCCAACTCCTCCGGATGCTTCAGTTGTTGGTCTTAAATGGGTCTTTAGAAACAAAATGGACAAGGAAGGTAATGTCATAAGGAACAAGGCTCGTCTGGTTGTCAAGGGATACTGTCAGGAGGAAGGGATAGATTACGAAGAAACGTTCGCTCCAGTAGCTAGGCTAGAATCAGTTAGAATATTTCTGGCCTATGCTGCTCACAAAAACTTTGAGGTCTTCCAAATGGACGTCAAGTGCGCATTTCTCAATGGAGAACTTGAAGAAACGGTGTATGTGGAGCAACCTCCTGGGTTCGTGAATGAAAAATATCCAAATCATTGCTACATTCTGGATAAAGCTGTGTACGGCCTCAAACAAGCTCCGAGAGCCTGGTATGAAACGCTTACAAAATTTTTAAAGATGTCCAAATTCAAACAAGGTTCGGTTGACCCAACCTTCTTTCGCAAAAAGGAAGGTAACCACCTTATGATAGTTCAAATTTATGTCGATGACATCATCTTTGGCTCTACGAATCCCAGCTTAACAGCTGAATTCAGAAAGTTGATGGAGACTAAGTTTGAAATGAGCTCAATGGGTCCTATTAATTTTTTCCTTGGTTTAAATATAAGACAGGGACCCGAAGGCATCTTTATCAATCAGGAAGCTTACACGAAGACTCTCCTAGCAAAGTTTGGCATGATGGGAGACTCAAAAGTCAAAGTCCCTATGGCATTCGGCACCAAACTTACCCCTTCACTGGATAAACCGGTTGTCGACATCACGCTCTATCGTCAAATGATAGGCTCACTGATGTATCTAACTGCTAGCAGGCCTGATATCATGTTTTCTGTATGTTATTGTGCTCGATTTCAGGCTAACCCACGCGAACCTCACATGCTGGCAGTGAAGAACATCCTACGCTATCTCAAGCGAACCGCCTCCTTGGGTCTATGGTATCCATCCAACTCTGGCTTCTTCGTTCAAGCCTATTCTGATGCAGACCTTGGAGGATGTGGACTCGACCGCAAAAGCACAACTGGTGGCTGTCAATTTCTTGATGGGAAGTTGGTCAGCTGGCAATCCAAGAAACAAACATGTGTGTCGCTGTCTACTGCTGAAGCGGAATACATTGCCGCTGCATCCTGCACATCACAAGTGATTTGGATCCAGAGTCAACTTCGAGACTATGGACTCAATATGAAGAAGATCCCTCTATATTGCGACTCTGAAAGTGCAATTAGGATCTGTCATAACCCGGTGCAACACTCTAAAACCAAACACATAGCACTGAGGTATCACTTCATCAAAGATCATGTGGAAGATGGAAATGTCGAAGTTCACTTCGTAAGAACCACTGATCAACTGGCTGACGTCTTCACCAAAGCTCTTCCAGAAGCCTCATTCAATAAAATTTTGCAAGGACTAGGTATGATGGAATCAGAGTCAGTACCTCACACTACCTCTCAATCTCAAACGTAAGAAGCGAAACCAACCGAACGTTCGGGTTCGGTTCAACCATTTCACTCGCTCATTACTTCAAAGGTAGTTTTTCTAGGTTGTATATTTCTTGTGCAAAATTTGTTTTTCTTTATGTAAAAAGATTTTTTTTATTGCATATCTAAACTCCTCGGTTTCTTAAAATTTTCCAAAAACCGAAACCTCCAGAAGGTTCGGGTTCGGTTTTTCAAAATTTTCAAGAACCGAAACCAACCGAAGGTTCGGGTTCGGTTTTTCAAAATTTTCCTGAACCGAAACCAACCGAAGGTTCGGGTTCGGTTTTTCAAAATTTTCCTGAACCGAAACCAACCGAAGGTTCGGGTTCGGTTTTTCAACTTTTTCCAACCGAAAACAACCGAACGTTCGGGTTCGGTTTTTCAATTTTTTTTGAATCAAAAGTTTTTTTTTCTCTTATTTTTTAATCTTTTCTATTCTTGTCTTATTTTTTTTATCTTTTCTATTTTTTTTATTTTTTAATTTTATTTTCATTTTTTTTTATATAAATTTCAAACACTCCAAAAATATGTTTTTATTTTTTTGTATGTTCGTTTACTTATGGGGATATATTTGCTGAATTACTTAAGTGTCCCTAGAAGCATGCTGCTGTATGTGTCCCAAGCCTCATAAGATTTTGAATAATTGCCTTCACGACTTGGTATACACAAACCTTGTCTTCCCAATAAGGCTAACTTATTTATTCTAATCGTGAGCTACCTCACACTCTTCTCACATGAGTTAAGAGTCTCCTGCTTGGTCCTTTCTTTCACAGCAGAGGTACTATGTCTTCTTTCACCGTCCCTATTACAATTCTCCATAACATTCGTTTCATCACTGTAACCCTTGAGACTCTCAGCGACTTCCACTAGGGTTTATGGTTACACAACCTCTGTGTTTATGATCCTAGTTTCGTGCCACTACGAACTGAGTGAAACCCAAAATTCAACACCAAAGAATTGACGGTGACCAATTAACTTGATCAAGTTTTCACCAATGAATTGACGAATGTACCTTCATGAAATCTCAATTTCTTTTCTTTTTGCGTGGTTCCAATGAAATTGTTACACACCATAACATTTCTTCCAAGGGATCCAGTTTTAAATTTTTATCTGAGATTTCATATTCATCCAAGCCACTACAGAATCAACTCAACCCTACTTGTTCAACAGACTACACTGGTCTCACAAGTACTTTGTTCACATTCGTTCTTATATCAAGAATTGAATTGATGAATCAAAGCGAAACCACCCTTATTTTATCTTATTAAAAGAAGCCTTTCAACATTTATTAATAAATGTTTGATCGTAATTCAACGGGATTCCACACTAACACTTTAAGGTCTCTCTTGATCTTGAAGGAAGAGATTCGTGCCCGGGATCATCAGTTTCGTGTCATAATTGACATCACAGATTATTCCAAAAAGAGTTGCTTTATTTCCTATCTTTTACACTCTTAGCACGAAAATCCTAGATTTTCCAAAATTCCGTTACTAATTATTTTACAGGCTGGATAATTAATGGATGGTTCATAATGAAGTTGTGGTTACCAATAATCCACGTGGGCGTTTTATTCAAAAGACAGCAGGTTAAAAAGGGGAAGAGACAAAAGATACTGACGCGGCGGAAGTTCAAAGGATAGAAATTCAAACGACGGTAAAAAGGCGGGCGCGTGAATTTGAAGAGGCCGCGCTTTTTTCTGACACTATTGGACGCGTGTGCAAGTATTGAAGCGTCATCCATCTAGCATTAATGGCGCGTGTGGAAATGGAAACGGTTCCTCTCTCTGAACCGGCGCTTATTGGGCGGCGTAATCCTAGGAATCTGACACTCTCTCTCCTACGTGATCATCGCACGTCCCAACTGTCACCAATCAGTCACTCAAATACCCTTCCATATTTCCATAAAAGATTTGAATCGATCTTTCTCTCTCCTATCACCTACTATAAAAACCCATCCAGACCACCTTTTACCTCTTTACTGCCCCATAATTTCCAAAGCAAAAATACTTCCAAACTCTCTCCCGGTTATCTTCTTCTCCAACCTGCAACAATGGCTGAATCCTCTTCCGTCCATGCTACTTCTCAGATTCTTCCAATCCGTCCTCAGTAATGCCTTGTCATTGATCTGAACCCATTAGCCTATGATCCCTACATGTCGCCGATTATTGAATGCCTCAAGTACTCCCAACTTGCTCCGGCATTGTCCAGGATTGAAACGGTGCCAATGGTGGCTCTATCTCAGGTCTATGCGACGGCCTACTACGACAAGGGTGTCGACAGGATCTTTTTCGAAGTGGCGGAACACAAGACGTCGATTTCACGTTCCCGCTTCTGCTCTATGCTTGGGTTTGCTGCTGACCCATCGCGTGTTCACCCGGAGACAATTCCGGTTGGTATGCTCTACAGCATGTTCTACAACATGGGCTACACGGAAGTTCTCACCTCCGTCGCCAGATTCAAGAAGTGATGCCTACCGCCCCAATGGAATGGGTTATTCACAGTTCTCTTCAAGGGACTGTCAGAACGAAGCTCAGGATCGGACGGGGCCAGTCGTCTTTTCCTGTCAATCATGTATGGGGTCTACAACGGGATCAACCTCGACTACGGGTCTGTCCTTTGGCAACAGCTGATTCAGAGCCTTTCTTCCACTTCTCGACACTCTGAAGTGTCGCTGGCCCGGTTCTGGATCTTGATCACAAGATGGGCCATGGACAGGTTTGACGTCCAAACTACTGACGGTGCACCGATGTCTTCGATTGGTACGTTCCACACCACGAAGATCATCGTATCCGCTGCATCGAAATTCTCCTTCATTGGCTCTATCCCGGAGTCGATGTATGGTAGTGTGCCATCAGACAGCAGTATGATCAAGGCGATCAAGGAGTTAGGGCCATCTGGTCCGAGGGAACTGACACCGGACATGCTGCGATCAATTCATGATGCTGACAAACCGGTGGCAAGGGGTAAGAAGGCAGACAAGGGGAAGAAACCATCAAAAGCCCCAAAACCCACTCCCAAGAAACGCAAACAACCGAAGGCTGCTTCCTATCCAAAACCGAAAAGGAGGAAGACCCAACCGAAACGGACGCTCGTCCTTTCCTCAACCTCCAGTGAATCCGAAGGTAGGAGTTCGGACTCTGAGGGGTCACAAGGAGACGAATCTCCACAAAGAGGCAACACACCCCCTCGGTCCACAACCCCGGAGATGGAACTTCACCAATCCCCAGTTCCTTCCCCTCCACCCACAATACCTATTTCCATTCCCACCATAACTCCTACTATACCACCAACCTCATTCCCTATACCTCCACCCATATTCACCACCTCAACCGAAACACCACCTGTAACCGAAACCCCTCCCGTAACCGAACCTCCACAAACCGAAACCCATACACAACCACCACCCGAAACTAACCCCCCACCCACTCAACCTGTACCAACCAAACCCATAACACCCCCAGCTTCACCACCACCTCAATCTCCAGAAGACACATCCGATGGCGATGATCAATACCTAGGTGGTGATCACCTGAACTTTGATTCGGTCTACTATAGTCCGTTTCAAGTTCAAAGTGATGAGGAGGATGATGCTCCTGTAACCAAGAAGCATCTCCGCGAGCTGAACGAGAAGGTTGATCAACTTCTCGCCTCCTCTTCCAATCAGCAGTCATCCTTATCTGAAGCTGCCCTTCAGAGGATAGTTGATGCCTTCTCTAGGGCTCAACATGACTCAGTGGCCTCTGCTACTGCTGCAATAGACGCCTCCACCCGAGCTTGTGAGGCAGCGACCGAAAAAGTCGATAAACTATTCCATGACGCTACAATCCTGCTGCAGTCTATGCAGGAAAGCGCCGATGCCACCAAAACAACTCTGGAACCACTTGTTAATCAATTGGCCCAGTTTGTAAAGACGGAGTTATCCTCATTCGCTACCCTCAGACAAAACCTTAGCGACGACAACTCGGCACTCCGTGCCTCCATTGAAGCCCACTTGGCAAAGCTACAAGAGGATCTTGCGGCTGAAAATACACTGATGGACGTCCTGGCGAGTAAGACTACTGCCCTCAAGGTCAAGAGCACCCAACTTTCCAACTACGCACAACAATTGGAGGCTCTTCGATCCGAAAGGGAAATCATCAAGACGTGTGTTTCGGATGTCCACGCCGCTCTATCAAACATCCTGGAAGCACACGACCCCATTCTGAATCACTCGGTGAGGCGTACCCTCGCTGAGAAACTCTCTCCGGCCATGGCTCTCTTGAGTAAAATTGAAGGCCTACCCAGTTTCGTGTCCATTCCGAAACAAGGGGGAGATGAGAAGAAAGGATCGAAACCAACTCCTACCTCAAAAGCAACTCACACAACCGAACCACCCCCAACTGGTCATGCCTCGGGTTCGGGTGTGAAGGACAAGGGCAAAAACATTGCAGAGGGAGGAGATGAAGATGAAGATGAAGATGAAGACAAGGAAACTATTGCGGACATGTTAAAGAGAAAGAACAGTCGCAATACTGATGACGATGTCAGTCGTGTGGCACGTGAAGCTGAAGAAGCCGAACGTAAACAAAAAGAAGCCAACGATCTCCTTGAGAGCCGAAAGCTGCTCTTCCCTGCCTGGACCAGGGATCGACTGATAAAAGAGGCCATAGAGACTCCTAGTATACTATGGCTCGAGCCGGTGATATCGTTCGACTGCATCAACTCGGTCGATTCGCAATTTGATATGCCGCTGACTCGAAAGGCGTTCATCTTCCACGCCTTCTCCAACATTTTCGAAGTCCCGCATCCGAACGATGAGCTTGACAGGGAGCTCATTGACTTTTATCTGGAGGCAGCTCGCCCTCAATACCTTACATGGAGCGCCCAGAAGATTGTCAGTGTTCGGGTGATGAAGCCGTTTGCCGTAGGGAGATTCACAAACGTCAAGTTCAAGCTTATCCGAGGATCTGCAAGAACTGCTCACATGATCTCTCTGGCGGATCTGCCCAATCTGAACCCTCATGATTGGATAGTCTTGTACAACATCTTGCTGACAAACGAAGCCGAATATGGTCCCATCTTAGACCATGTCAAAAGGATGCTGGCATGCTATATCATGGAGGTGGCCCTAATGGATCAGGAGGTTGCCACTGTGTTTAAGAAGAAACCGAAAGTCAAGCCTGTGGGATCGGCCAGTGATCTAAACATGATGAAAATGGGCAAGATAGATTCGAGGCGAAACTCTGTGATGTTCACCAGAGCCGAAGGACAGAAATGTCTGTTCGCGTTAGCTGACAAGCACCTCTACACCACTACCTGCTTGGAACACGTCCTATCTATCGTCAAGCAGTGTAAGGACAATTCGGCTGATGACATCAAATATTTTGAAGATATGATTAATTGGTACATCCGGTTTAGACAGACCATCCTTTCCATAACCAAGTGTCTGTTTAGTACCGTGAAGAAGAAGGTACCAGCTTCAGCCGCCGGCCCAAGTAAAAAATGATGGTCTCGCTCCAAATTGACGCAAAGGGGGAGATTGTTGGGCTGAAGTTCTGTTTTGTATTGCGTCTTTTTGGGCTCGTAGATTAGCCTTGTATTCTCCGGTTTGGGCCTGTCCTACCGAGAGCCTTTTATGTATTGTATATAAGTTATCGCTTGCATGCATATTAGGTTAAGATTCAAGATTTCTGTTTTAGCATTCCAGAGTATACGATATTGCTCTCTTGTAATCTTCCAATCCTTTACAGTTGATGTTCTTAATCGAGCTCTTCTAAGGATTTTGTTTAATCATTCGACACGTTTGATTCAAGCTGTTTGTTCTTATTATTGCGTTCTGCCTTGTTATTTATATTGTGTTCTTGCAGTTTCATATTCATATACCTGTTCACGATCTAATCGATCTTTATAGATTAAAAGTTATTATCTTAATCTCATCAAGCAAAGAACAACATAAGAAACTGTTACCTTTTCTTGAATATGAACGTGAAAAAGTTGATGTTGTTTCTTATGATTGTGAAAGTACAATTGCTCAATTTGACAAAATACCTGATGATAGATATACATATGGTATTGTCAAAATTGATGAATTTCTGAATGCTGATGAGTTGGTTAACATTGTCAATGAAAGTTTGACAAAGAGTGAACAAGTGAAAATCTTAAAGAAAACAGAAACTTCAACTCTTGCCTCTCAATTCAATTATGCTGATATTGATGAAAATTCAGATAATGTGAGTGAAATCAGTGAGATAGAAGAGGAAGAAGAGGTTGATTGTTCTCAATTGTCAATCATTAATATCACATCTAAGATTAAAGGTAAAGAAATTATTGTTGATTCGATAGTAGAGGATGAAATTGATAAAACTTTAACTTCACAACATTGTAAGTTTGATAATGTGGAAGTTGAAAGCTGGAAATCTGATGATAATGAAGAAAACAGAGAAGAAAAGAAAGATTCAAATGAAATACTTCAACGAGTTGTGGTTGATCAAGTGTTTGAAAATACAAAAGAATATGACAAAGTTTTAAATGACAAAGGCGCACATTATTTGGAAACCAACACTGTGGTATATCCAAATTTTGTATGTACTGATAAAACCATTTTTCCAAATCAAGTTTTTGTCACTACTGGAAATGCTGAGAAAGTTCATCCTGAATTCAACAAAATGATTGAAAAAGATAATCTAAAGTCAACCACAGAAGGTTTTTTCGCAAATCAAAACACAGAAGAAAACAATTTAACTCAAAATTCTTATGTGTTTCAAAAACAAAAATCATTACAAAAATGGGTGGTTAAAGGTGAAACACCAAACAAAATTTTTGAAAAAGTTGAAAAATCAAAGGCTGAAGTGAAATTAAATTCTCATGAATTCAAATTGATGGTTGGAAATTATTCAATAGAAAATAATATTTCAAAAAGAAAATCAAAAAAGCAATTTTCTAGCAAGATGTGTCAAATGACAAACCAAGAGATGGAAAAGAACAAATTTCAAAAACAAAATCATCAAAATTTCAGAGCAAAAATAAACAAACAGATTCAAGTTTTAATAAACAAACAAATTTTGTTGATAAAATTCCATATGTTAACAATCGAAAATTTGAGAATTCGCAAAAATTTGCAAATAATCAAAAGTTTCAAAATGTTGGCAAATTCACGAAAACTTCATCAAGTTTGACAGATTCAACTCAAGCAAAAGTAAAATTTTCACCAAAACAACCAAATTTTCCAAATCCTTCAGTTTCAAAACAGACCAAAGTTTCATATACAAAAGGAAAATCTGATGTAAGTACAATCAGTCGATGGTTTGAAGGGAAAGGAAGAAAATATCAAAGTGGGAAGTTTTCAGAGCAACAAATCAAGAATGCATTTGACAAGTTCGCAAATAACTCTTCCACTGCTAGTTCATCATCTCATCATTCGCAAGTTCCAGTTCAAAAATGGAAACCAGTTATCAAAAATATGAATGTTGTGAAGGATAAGATTACAATCAATGGAAATCCAAAACTATTGAATGACTATATCTCAATATCTAGATCTGATGATGTTGATATAATGGATTCTGTCACAAACAAAGTGAAAACATGGTTTTTAAATTCAAAGAATTTGTTTCATTCTACTAATGATGGACCCAACAAGTCTTGGGTTCCCAAATTTTTCCAATAAATGCAGGTGATGTGTGACGAGCAATATGATACGAAATGGTATATTGATAGTGGTTGTTTTCGTCATATGACTAGAAGAAAGGAAAACTTGCGAGATTATAGAAGCTTGGAAAATGCAGGAGTAGTCAAATTTGGGAATAATCACAAGTGTCAAGTGAAAGGCTATGGGAAAGTCACAAATGGAAAATTCACTGTGAACAGAGTTGCTTATGTTGAAGGACTTCAACATAATTTGATAAGCGCGTCACAACTTGTTGTTGGTACTGGAAATCAAGTTGTATTTAATGAAGAAGGAAGTATCATTTCAAATGCGAAGTCAAATGAAATACTTCTCAAATCCAAAAGATATGGTGATATGTTTACACTTGACATAAAACCAATTGTGGGAAAACCTACTGTGTGTTTACTATCAAAAGCATCTAATGATCTCAGCTGGCTTTGGCATAGAAGATTGTCACACTTGAACTTTCGAAATATTAATAAACTTGTCACTGAAGATTTAGTTCGAGGTTACTAGTACTAAAATTTGACAATGATTCTTTGTGTGCAGCTTGCGAACAAGGAAAACAACATAGAAAAGGTCATCCGATTGTGATAGATTCAAAAATCGTAGAACCATTGGAACTTCTTCACATTGACTTGTGTGGACCATCAACTGTTGCTACAACCAATAAAAAGCGGTACATTTTAGTTGTTGTAGATGATTTCTCTCGATTCACATGGGTGTTTTTTCTCAGGTTAAAATCTGAAGTGGCTCAGACGATGATTGATTTTATCAAAAAGATTGAGCTTAGTCTGAAAAAGAATGTTCGAAAAATTAAAAGTGATAATGGTTATGAGTTTAAAAATCAAACTCTTGATACTTTTCTCACAAGCAAAGGCATTTCTCATAATTTCTCATCACCATATACTCCACAACAAAATGGTGTTGTTGAAAGAAGAAATCGATCTCTATGCGAAGCAGCTAGAACCATGTTAACATATGCGAAACTACCTCAATATCTTTGGGCAGAAGCAGTTTCCACTGCATGTTTTACTCAGAATCGATCATTCATTCATCGAAGATTCAATGTTACTCCATATGAAATAATCAATAATAGGAAACCAAATTTAAAATTTTTTCATGTTTTTGGTTGCAGGTGTTTTATCATGAATCTCAAAGATAATTTGTCCAAGTTCCAAGCTAAAGCTGATGAAGGCATATTCTTAGGATATTCACAAAATTCAGTTGCATACAGAGTGCTTAATAAAAGAACTAGAAAAGTTGAAGAAACTTTCAATTTAACGTTTGATGATTACTATCTTAAACAAATGGATAGTAAATTTGAAAATAAATCAATACTTGTGGATTCAAATACTCAAATTGATAATTCTGAAATCAATGATTTTGATTATGACTTAATTTTCGGAATTCCTGACAGGGCAATTGAAGCAGAAAATAATGCTCCTGATAATCAAACATCAGAATCCTCAAAACATACTGATGATTCGACAATAACTACAAAGTCAATAACTTGCGAAAGTATGCCTGATATTCGTATGGAGGAGGAGCATATGAGTATTCATGAAGATTGTTAGCCAACTTTCGAGGGGGAGAATGAAAATATGAATCATCAAGTTGAGGGGGAGCATTCGCAGAATCAACAGGAACATCATTTTGAGGGGGAGCATCAAGATGAAGATCATGTTGAGGGGGAGCATGATGAAACAGAGACAATTAATCTTGATGAAAATGATGAGTTTCATGAACTAAATGATAATTTTTCTGTTGCAGAATCTGAAAATGAAGATATGTATGAAGATGCACCATTAGAATTTGATCCTAATTTTCCACCATTTGAGAAATGGACAAGAAATCATCCAAAAGAACAGGTAATTGGTAATCCACAAGATGGTGTGTTGACAAGAGCTCAAATTTGTGCGAAAAATGAGGTACTGAATGCGAACCAAGAACTATGTATGTTTAATGTCTTTATTTCGAAAATAGAGCCAAAGACAATAAAGGATGCTATGGAACACTCAGATTGGGTTGTTGCTATGCAATCTGAACTGGCTGAATTTGAACGAAACAAGGTTTGGAGATTAATTTCTAAGCCTTCTGATGTTTCAATTGTCGGATTAAAATGGATTTTTAAAAACAAAACCGACAAAGATGGTAATATTATTCGAAATAAAGCTAGACTAGTGGTTAAAGGTTATTCGCAACAAGAAGGGATAGACTATGAAGAAACATTTGCACCTGTTGCAAGACTTGAAGCAGTTCGCATTTTTTTAGCTTATGCAGCTCACAAAGACTTTGATGTTTATCAAATGGATGTTAAGTGTGCATTCTTAAATGGAGAACTAGAAGAAACAGTGTATGTTGAACAACCACCAGTATTTATAAACAATGAACATCCTGATCATGTTTACATCCTTGATAAGGCTGTATATGGATTAAAACAAGCACCAAGAGCGCAACACTTACAAATTTTTTGAAACAATCTAAATTTAAACAAGGATCAGTTGACCCCACATTATTTCGCAAGAAAGTTGGGTGTCATCTAATGCTTGTTCAAATTTATGTTGATGATATTATCTTTGGCTCAACTGATCCAGCATTGTCAATTGAATTTGAAAATTTAATGAAAAGTCAGTTTGAAATGAGCATGATGGGAAAAATTAATAATTTTCTTGACTTAAATATAAGACAGAACAGGGATGGAATCTTAATCAATCAAGAAAAATATACGAAGAACTTGCATGAAAAGTTTGGAATGACTAATATCACGAAACTAAGAGTACCAATGGCAGTAGGAACAAGACTAACTCCTTCGTTAGATGCTCCTGTTGTTGATTTAACACTTTATCGAAGCATGATGGGGTCTTTATTTTACTTAACTGCAAGTAGACCTGATATTATGTTTTTGGTTTGCAATTGTGCTAGATATCAAGCTAATCCCAGAGAACCTCATTTGACTGCAGTGAAAAATATTTTTCGCTATCTTAAGGGAACAGTTTCTTTAGGACTTTGGTATCCTACGAAAACGGGGTTTTTCATTCAAGCTTTTTCAGATTCTGATCTAGGAGGAGATACTTTGGATAGGAAAAGTACGAGTGGTGGATGTCAACTATTGGATGGGAAGTTGGTGAGTTGGCAATCAAAGAAACAAACTTGTGTGGCTATATCAACCGCTGAGGCTAAATACATTGGTGCTGCTGCTTGCAATTCGCAAATTATTTGGATTCAGAGTCAACTTCGTGACTATGCAATAAACATGAAAAATATTCCTTTGTATTGTGATTCGCAAAGTGCAATTCGCATTTGTCATAATCCAGTACAACATTCAAAGACAAAACACATTGCTCTTCGATATCATTTTATCAAAGATCATGTGGAAGATGGGAATATTGAAATTCATTTTGTTAAAACAACTGAACAACTTGCTGATATTTTTACAAAACCTCTTGATGAAAAATCATTTGTTATTATTTTAGCAGGTTTGGGGATGCTTGATGCGAATTCAATTTCAAAAACTCATGCATAAAAGTCTTGTTCAGCAGTTATGAGTCAAATTTGTTCAGATGTTACTGTTCATTCAGAGGCTTCGCATGGCTTCGCATCCACATCTTTTCGCATCTGAGATCATAACAACTAAGGTAAGGTTTACGACTCATTTTGTAGTTTTTTTTTTAACTTTTGAAAAATCAAAAATCCAAAAAGATTTTATGTTTATTAATTTTTGTTTTTGAAAAATTAAAAATCCAAAAAGATTTTATTTTGTTATGTTTTTAATTTTGAAAAATTCAAAAATCACAAAAATATTTTTGTTTTCTTTGTTTTTTAAACTTTGTGTGCTGAGAATTTAATACAGGGCTAAATGCGAAGAAGTCATACTTATGTGTTTCGAAGGGAAGGTATTAAATTTCTTTTAAAAACTAGTTACGATGTCCCTAGAAGCATGCTGTTGTATGTAGACCAAAAGCCTCAATATGACTCTATGTGTGAAAAGAAAGCCTTAATAAAATTATCACATGAAAATTTCTTCCCAAAAAGGCTTATATTCGCATAAGTCAAAAGAGCTACCTTATTCTTCTCAAATGAGTTAAGAGTTTTCTATTTTGTCCATTATAACAGAGGTACACTTCGATTCTTATCCAATCTTTTTATACCAAACAATTCTTTCAATCCAAATTTTTGAAGATATTTGTCCCTGAGGTCTTTGATCAAACCAATCAAAACCTAGACAAATCACAAGTCTGTGTTTATGATCTAACATCATGAGTCCGTGATGGAAGTGAAACCCAAAAATCATAAACCTTAAGGAATTGACGGGGAACTTTGTTCCAGATTTTTATGAAACCTTTGTTTCAGAATCAAAAATTTCGAAACTTCAAATCATATTCACTTCGCATGTGTGGTCTTGATCAAATATTCACAACCAACAATGTTTGTTACCCAACAAGATCCAGAACAAATTTTCTTTTAAATATGATTTATGTGTAAGTTTTATTCGCAAATCCTAGTCATGATAAATATTTTCAAAAGCCAACTTGTCACTGACTACACTAGTCAAATAAGTAATTTCATTTACAATTTCTCACCTTATGTTAAGGCTGATATGTAATGAAATTTAAAACCAATCCAAAATGTCTTTTAAAAGAAGCCCTTCGATACTTCTCTAAAAGTATTCGATTATAATTCACGGGAAACTATACAAGCTGTTGATTATCTCTCTTGATGATTAACGAAGCAACCTTTGCCTGGGGTTTAACTGCATTCATGTCAAATTCAATTTTTGACATCACAGAATTCCAAATTTTTTTGTTTCTCATCTTATTCTATTGACACAATGCACACACAAAATCCTTGAGGTTCTGAGTAAAACCAACTCAGACTGATGATTTCGCAAATCTGGCATAGGACTTCACTTTATATCCCAAAAGTGAAAGAGCCTTGACTCCATGCGAAGGGTTTTAACGGTTCAGATTCTATAACGGGAAACTTGACAGGCTGTGTACTCAAGATGGTTGGTATTCTATCCGGTTTTCAAGGAGATGTGACAGTTACTTTTTGAAGCATGGTTATCTTTTGCAGTCATGATCCAATTTTCAAGGTGCCACATCGGATAACATTAAATGCATCCCGCTTTAATTTCAAATCAATTTGGGTAAACTATAAAAGGGGGATCAAGAACACTATATACGGTTACGCAAACAGAACTCTCACAAACCTCCAAAGTTTCAACCTTGATCAAACTTCATCTCTTTCAAACCCTAACAATGGCAGCCACTCAATCCAACACTGATGAAGTTCTTTCTCAATCCCTGATGAAAATCCAAAGCACAAATTATCAAGTTGATCCAAATGTATCTTCTTATCCTGAAGGCTTGAAGATGCTTATCGTTGCCCTGAAACGATCACATCTGTCCACTGCCATGTTTAGTTCCTTCTCAGTTCCGATGACATGGTTATCCTTGGCAGCTTCAATGGCATCATACAATCATACAACTGATGTGATAACTTTCAACTTGATCAACAACAAACGGGTCAAACTTTCCAAGAAGATGTTTGTTGAATTCTTGCAGATTCCAAACAACCCTCCATTTTTCAAACCTGTTAACTCTCAAATCATTCACATGTTCAATGAGATGGGCCATCAACCAGAGCTTGAGAAGATCAGTGACTTTCGAAAGTTTGGGTTGCCGTGCATATGGAATTTCTTATTTGGAATTTTTCTCAGATGCCTAACAGGAAGATCAGTTGGACTGGATACAGGACCAATGGAAGTATATGCCATGGTTATGGGCATATACTATGACATAAACGTTGATTACGCAACCCAGTTATGGAAGGAATTTGTTAAGAGTCTCGAAAACACAAATTCGGAAAAAGGGATTTCGTGTGCAAGGTATTGGAGCTTAATTCTGGAGAAGGTATATGAAAAAGAAGCGATTCCAGTAATTGAGGATGTTGAAGTTGCTGAATTTTCTTTGTATCAGTTTCCAAAGGCAGTAGAAGATGATGAGGCTATTTTTACTCATGTGGCTCGGATTCCAGATGCGATGCTTCGCAAGGTATCTCAAACTCACAAAGTCTTGGTGAGATATTTGCGAACAATTGATCAATCAGTGCAGACTAGAGTATTATTAGATGTTGCTGCTCCGTCAAAGAAGAAGAAGTTCATAAAGAAGGATGCGAAAGGTTCATCTTCACAACAAGTTCAAGATGAAGATATTCAAATTGAAGAAACTTCATCTAAATCAAAGAAAGAAATAATACCTTCTAAGTCTGGGGTATTGAAGAAAATTCGCAAGGATGAGGTGAGCAGTAAAGGGGTTACTATTCGCAGTATTCCAGCTCCGGTTTCTCCAGGAAAGAAAAGGCAAAGAGCTGAAGATGTTGCGAAAAACATGCAACGTACTCTCATAAAAAGACGGAAGCTGGTGATTCGAAATGAATCATCTGATGAAGAAATAGTACCAGAAACTCGACCAGTGCCGTCTACGGTAAATGTTTCATTACCCATCATCCATACTTCGCAAATCTCTACCACAATACCACTCACCGAACCACTCGAAATAGTCACTACTAAATCAGTTTCTGAGGAGGTACCTATTTCTGATACGGTTGTCAATGTATCTGATACGGGGGCACCTATCCTGAGTGTTGAAACCACAATCCCAATCTCCTTACCCATTTCTTTACCAATTGTTTCAATTCCATCTACAACTCTATCCACCACCTCATCAATTTTTGATCATGCTCTTCAAAACCCATTTACAACACTTTTTCCATCACAATCACCAAAAAATCCTCAACCTTCGCAACCTTTATCTGATAATGAAGCTGAAGGAGGAGCCTTTGGAGGGATAATTGAAGACATTCATTTTGATTCAGAGGAGGAGGATATTCCTGATCATATGCTTATGACAGGAAAACAATTTAAAATCCTGAATCATAAGTTGAATGCTATTATTCAGTCGCAAGCTGATTCTGGCAGGATGTCTTCTATATCAGCAATGGAGGTTGATGTAATGATCAAAGGTGCTGAGAAGCGTATAATGGAGAAGGTTGATCAATCTGATAAGAATAATGAGCTTCGCATTCAAGCTCAAGGGAGTAATTTTTCTTCAGTGGTCCAGGATTTGAAAGCAGTTGCAAAAGAACGTCATGTTCTTTTTGTACAGGATGTGAAGAAAGTTCGGGAGGATGTCAACTATAAGCTTCAAGAGTTAAAAACTGAACTTGCGAAGGAGCTTCAGGATAGTCATACTCAAAATGTTGAAGTTCAAAAGCAGATTGCGGAGGTTTCTTCAAAAGTACAAAAGTTTGTTGATGTTCCTATCCTTGAAGCCCATAACAAAGAAACAAAGGAGAAGTTTGATCAGCTGATCAAGTTGGTGACTGAGCTTAAATCGGTGGTTTCGCAATCTTCACCTACACAAATTCTCACTCCTGAGTTCTTGTCTCTAAAGATTAATACTTTAGAACAAGCAATTCAGAAAGCTCTTGCTCCACTCGCCAATTTTACCTCTTTACTACCAAGGGGTGCCCCACCTGCTCTCACAGGGGTGCAAGGGGGAGAGAAAAGTTTAAGTAAAGAGGAGGATGCGAAGACAGTGGGAAAAGTTATATCTACTCAGCTTAAAACTACTCTTCCCATACTTACGAAGCCAATTTCCTTAAATACAATAACCACAAAAATGATTGCTAAAGGAATCGTTATTGGAGAAAAAGAAGGAGTTTCAAGTTCAAAACCTCAAATAGATATGGTGGGAAAAGGAAAAGGGATCTTGTATGAAAAATCAAAGGAGGAGAAGAAAGCTGAGGCTGAAGCAGAGTTGGAAAGGATGAGGCAAATACAAAGCATCATGAGGCAAAGGGCAAGTGATCCTCCCACAATGAACAAACGAGATGCTGCGAAGCTTTACTCTTACAAAACTATAGAGTCAAAAGTTGTGGGGAGGGAAATGTATGAATTCGAGAAGAAGCCAAAAAGAAGTTATGATATTGCGAATTCAGACAATTGTCAGCTAGATTTTCCAATCAATGAAATGCTATTCATCACTGCTCAATACAAGATTAGTGAGAAGTTTGATAATCCTGATGATTATACACACATGAAAATCAGATTCCATGCTGTTTTGGGGAAGAATCCAGATGAAGTTTGGTCTTTAATGAAGATCAAAAAGGTGCTGACAATCAAGAAAGATATATTGTTTGAAGATATGCTTCAAAATTTTCGTTATTTTATTATCCGAGCAGACAACAAGCAGTATGACTTCACTGTAGCAGATTTTCCTCTGATGAACTACAATGATTTGATTCAAGTGGCTTTGATTTTGAAGCATATGGAAGAGAATAAGCTCAAAGGCTCTGAGACTGAAGTGTTCAAGATAGGCTTCGCACATGTTAAGACATACATCGACAATTACTTCGATTGTTTGGCTCTTACATATGAAGAATTGGCGAATGTGTTGGGAAGAGAAGTGAACATTCCTTGGGAAGAAACTTTATCTCAATCAGCATTATCGAAATATGTTGTTGGGGAAATATGTCTGAAACCTTTCGGCATGGTGTTTTCAGGAAGTGATACAAAGGGGAAACCTAAGAAGTTCTTGTTTAAAGTGTCAGAGGTGGAAAGATATAATTCTTCGCAATATACGCACTTTATTGTTCGTATGAACAATTGCAAGAAGAACAATGAAGGAGACAAGAAGGTGATTTCCTGGTATGGAGAAGTGCGAAAGACAATCCACTCAGCTGTTCAAAAGCTTATGGGTTGAATAGATTCGACTGTTTACAAAGGGGGAGATTGTAGAAGGAAAATTGTAAAAGTCGAATATTGTGTTTTGTATAGTTTCACATTTTATGTTATTTTACTAAGTCATATTTTTGCGAAGTGAAATGTCTAGACTTAGTATATTTTTTGTACACTCATGTTCCCTATAAATAGGGACTGAGGTTAGAAGTAGAGAGGGACTTTTTCGTAACAAACATATCCTTTCTGCTTATTTTGTAATCAGTCTTTATCAATATGAGATCTGATTAATATTTACTCTTCGTGTTCTAACTCTTCAATTACTGATCTTCAATTACTAAAATCAAACTTTGCTTTCTTAAATTTCGATAACATGATGAAATTTAAGAAAGCTAATAGTTTCGAATTTGGTCCCTGATCTTTTCACGAAATGACACAATTGGTCCAACTTCGCAAATGGGGTCATAAAATGATGAAATTGCAGAATTTTTAAATCTGGTCCCTGCAGTTTTTGCGAATTTACACATTTTACCCAGTTTCGCAAATGGGAGTGTGTTTCGCATATTTGGCTGTTTTTAGCGCACTGGGTCACTGCAGAATTTTGAAATTGACAATTTCTACCCATTTTTGAGAAATTTTGTCAAAGGCGATCCGTGAACGAAGATAAAAATTCATTATTTTTTGGATTTTTCGGATTGAAGCACAAAGTTTATGCCACATGTTAAGGGGGAGTTTTAACATGAAAAAATTCGAATAGAGCACATTCTTTTTCCTTGGAGTTTTATAATCAAATTTCGATTATAAAAAGGGGGAGAAGTTTTATATGGAAATTCGAACTTGAATTTTTCATATTACGCGGATTTGAAGACCGAAGTGATCTTGAAGTTTTGAAGCCACGAGATGATGCAATTAGAAGTTCGGAAGTGATATATTCGAAATGGGTTTGGTTTATTGAAGATTTTTGGGGTGTGTTTTTATGCGCAACTTTAGGGTGATTATTTGGAGTTTGGAATACTCTTGATCATTCGTTGCTGCTCGGATTGTATGGTCTCACATCCTAGAGCCCAAATTGAAGAATCATTGAAGAATTGAAGATTGAAGTTCGTGTCGACATGTGTCACCTTTGAGGCTCGAACCGCGTAGTGCTTGATTTTGGAAGATTTGAAGTGGGTCATTCATTCCTAACTTTGAGGGGGAGAATGTTGGGGTGCAAAGTTATTCATTCATGACTTTGTAAATATTTGACTTTTCTAAAACCCACTTGCATGTGGTGCTTTAGCCTTTAGACCCATTTGGTAGTTAGAGTGAGAGAGAGAGACATGTAAACACCTCTATAAATAGTGGGTTCATACCACTTGTAGAGGTGTGCTTGAGAGATGTAGAAGTGAGTGTGTAAGTGTGTGTTAATTATGTAGTCTAGATATAGATCTTTTTTGTAACACCATATACAATCAATATATCTCTTAAACACCCAAATCACCATGTTCAGTTGTGCAAGCTTTAATTCCGCATGCCAAACCATGTTCTTTGTCACTACAAATATTCTGCTCTTTTACTTTTCCTTATTTAAGGCCCCTGCTTCAGTTATTGATACCATCGAGATATTAAGGAGTCATTTCCTTTGGGGTGGTAATGATGAGAAAATACAAAATATGTTGGGTTGCTTGGAGTGTGGTTTTAGGCCCAAAAGATAAAGGTGGTCGTGGAGTTGGTTCGTTAATCTCTATCAATGCAGCATTGTTAAGTAAGTGCCTTTAGTGATTCAAAAATGAGCCTGACACCTTATGGCGTTGTGTATTTTGTTGGATTCACAATTGCTACAGGAAACCAATGAATTTTGGGGGGAAAATGACTTTATATGGAGTTCTGTACAACATTGTAAAGTATGTTGCTTCCCTTGACTCTCTAGGCATCGACTTAGCCTCTCTTTTAAAGGTGAAATCTGGCTCTGGTTGTAACACCCTTTTCTGGCTTAAAGATTGGACGAGAGTCAGTTCGCTTGCCACTCGATTCCCTGCCATTTTTCATCTGGATAAGAAAAAATCTGCTTATGTTGTTGAGATGATGGCCCCTAATTGTGTTATGAGGGATTGGAAATGGATTCCTTTTGGTAGTCAGGAAATAATGAAGTTGGAGGAGGCAAATAATTTACTCGACCACTTTTCTCTAACTGAAGGTATGGATCATTGGGTTTCAAAAATCTCCGGAGACTGTGAGTTTTATTTGAAAGATCTCAGGGCGTTGATCGACAACAAAATTAACTACCCCGGTGGATAATCCTATATTATGGATTAAACTTGTCGCGCTAAACGTTATTGGTTTTGTTTGGCAAGCATGTATGGACCGAATCCCTATGGTGGTGGCTCTCTCGTGTAGGGGCATTAAACCTACCTCCATTTCATGTCCGTTCTATGATCCTAGGAGAGAAAACACATATCACATTCTTCTTGGGTGTGATGTTGTCCTTGAAGCTCTGGTTTGGTTATACATGTGGTGCAATATTCCTTTTCAAAGCTCTGCAACGATTGGAGAATTTGTCGATTTTGCTGCCACATGGTGGTATTGTCCCAAAAAGAGAAAGATAGTTCTCTCTATCTGGTACGGTTTCCTATTTTGTCGTTGGAAGGCGAGGAATGACATGGTGTTTAACAGAATTCATACTTCTTCCTCAAAGTTGGCTGATAATGTGATTACATTGGTGTATAGTTGGGTGAGTGTTAGGGGTAATTTTGGAAACTGTAATTAGGCTAATTGGTGTTGTTGTCCGTTAAACATTTTGTAACTGTTTCTCCCTTTGCATTGCCTTTTCAATTTGGCAGTGGTCTTAATTCAGTTGTCGGTCCGAAAAAAAATTATAAAATTTACAAAAACCAAATATTAAAATGTGATTTCATTTATTTTTGGTTTGACATTTAATTGAAAAGAAAGACATTAATTTCATTAAACCATTCAATCATCAAACTCTTCTATTAAACTCTTTTCAATATCATCTCTCATTGTCCATGATCAACTTGCATTCGGTCATAGTTATCATCTATTCAATTTCTATTAAACTTCTATTGTGTATGTTCTATAAGTTATAACGACTAGTTTTTACCTTGTATAAAGACATTATCAAAAAAACTCGTTTATTTTGTAACATCTTAATTTTCTATTTATTTTTAAAATGATGATTGTAGAAAACACGATATTATTTTGACTTGAAGTTTATCCCAACTAATAATTAAGTGAGGAAGTATAATGTTATCTATTTCATATTTTCCACTACAACAACACTTGGTGAGTATTATTCTATCTCTATGAAATGAAAAACAAAATTCAGAATATATTTACAAGTGGCAAAAAAGAAAATCTAAAAAAGAGTTGAAAACAGTAGAAAACAATCGAATTTAGCAAACCACAAATCACACTCAGAGATTGGGTTTTAAACACATTCACACCATCAAATCCAATCATAAAGTAAGCCGCCAGCTCCGTCGTGCACGGAATCCATCGCAGCCACCACAACCCCCGGCGGCGTTAATCTTGGTCTGTACGTTCTGGAACTCCGAAATCCGGCAGGGTACATGAATCCCACCATCATAATTAAACCCATAAACCTTTTCAGCTTCTCTTAACAACTCACCAAATAACGGATGATTAAAGTAAATCACAGGCATCAAAACCCTATGCGCATCGTCTTCTTTTTCACCAACGTACACAGCCAAGTGCCCTTTTGGAACTGGGTTCAGTTCTTCTTCTCCGATCCGATTGTAACTGGAACCAGACTTTCGTAAGCAGATATCTTTGGCGCTTTTCTTCAATGAGCGAGCGAATCCGTAGAGCTTCGACATGGCTTTGACTGTGTAATTATTGGGTGGGTTCAGCCTTATGTAATTGGATTCTTTTCGTCTCCGGTGAAGTCCCCATTTGACGAGCTTTACGAACTTGTGTCTAATTCTAAAACCTCTGATTTTGTTCATATTTGAAGAAATGAAAATGAAGATAAAGATGCATGCAATGATGGAGATGAAGGTGGGTGTTGTTTATATGGTGGGAAGTGAAAGATTCTTGTGGGTATGTGGAGAGATAGAAGTGGGGAGTGGTCGGTATACGGTCTGGATGGATTTGGAGGCACGGAATAAATTAAACAGAAAAGGAAATAAATATAATAGTATAAAATAAAATAAAGAAAAGTCAAGTCTTTGCACGTAATGACGGATACTTCGTGGCAATATCCTTATGCTTTTATTTTGAGGTCAAACCATTTTAATAGTTGACAAATTATGAACAAACTTTACAAATGGTCCTTATGGTTTTAAAATTGTTTCTAAAATACGTCTTATGAAACTTTTTTTTTGGGCATGAATGGTCCCTTTTGACAAAAGTTAGCACCCTCAGTGGCGGATACACGATCAAAGTAAAGGGGTATCCCGACAAAATAAAAATTGCATAATACACAATAAAAAAAATATTCTGAAAAAAATTATACTACTAATTTTTTTAGGGGTATCCCGGGCTACCCCGGGATACATACTGGATCCGCCGTTGAACACCTGAATGGTCATTGTGACTAACTTTCTTAACAGATTTATTAAGTGTTTTTGAAATGATGAAAATATATTTTGTTCTTATTTTCTTATATTTTCTTTGATTCATTTTAATTTAAAATTTAAATTAAAAAAAAAAAAGAATTAGGTTCATACACCCTACCCCTACGGGTACTATCTCTTTTTGACAAATACACAAACACAAACAATGTAGTAACCACTATGGCAATCAACAAATTTGCAACCATGATGCACACGAATACAAACAACATTACACTCTATCTCATATATGTTGTTCTTAAATGGACACGCATACTTCTCCTCCTCATAACCTCCTTCTCTTTTCTTATCATCAAATTTCCTAATTATTTGCCCTAAAGCCACCCTTTTTGTGGTGTTCTACCCTTCATCACTTCTTAGAACCCGAAAACATTAATTCCCACCGTGATCTACTCTGCGAAGTACATTCCAAAAGAGGTTTCCATCGTGGGTTTCTGCCCAAATTACAATTTTTTGGCATAAATCAAAGAATTACATGAAGATTGTTTTTCATCTCATATGGACTTCCAATGCAAGGTGAAACAAAGTGATGAGAAATATGAAGACGAATAGAACTTGAAGTGTTATTCTTGTGGTTTGAAGTTTCATTTCATAATAAAAGTTTTGATAGTTTTGTAATGACTCATAATTCTTGTGATGTTTTGGAGCGTACTAAGAGCAAAGGTTTGATCATAGGTTCCAATGATCAAGTTGGATTAGCTTTGATCTAGAAACAAGAAAAACTAAAAATCAAAAACCCAATTTATAGAAAAAGAATTCAAAATCAATAAATCAAATATCGTTTATATCTATTATAGCAGGGGTAGGGTGTTTACAACGGTGGTTGGATTTACAGTTCTAGGGATAACCAGAGCATTGGGTTTGGTATAAGGGTTGTCGCTAAACGATAGCCATCCCTCCTACTCTTCCTTCATACGTCTATGTTTTTTATCTCCTTTTTTTATCAACGATTGCACCAGGCAGGGTATAAACTAGGGCTTTAGATACAGTGGGTATGGGTTCCATTTCCAAAATCAAAAAAATAAAAACTAGATTTTTTTCTTGATCGTTTCAAGTTTGTTTGATCTAGAAAAACATGTTTGTAGGTTTGTATCATCCATATTATGTTTTGCTTTCAACCTTCAGATTCCTCTCATGCTGATTTTAATCATTTCAATTACTGTCATTATTATAACGCCCGTAGATCCGGGCTAGTCAATTTAGAGACGATAAGCATCAAAAATGACTTTTTGATGGAATATTATTTAGAATGATTAATCTTAACCAAGTTGTAGTATATGTCACAAGGTTTCCGTGCATATAAACAACGCCAAAATCCGAGTTATAGCGAAGAAGTTATGACCTGTTGAAGTTTCGCGACAAAACCGACATGACCCAACGCGACGCAAATAGTGAATTTAAGGTAGATAGATATCTATCCTTAGCGATCTAAATGAGAGTCGAATATGTCTTCGATAGTAGTCCAACGATAAAAAGACAGACGAAAACGGAGTTCAGATGAAGGAGTTATGAATTTCGAACGGAGTTTTCATGTCCCGGCCTACTAAAGATAATATATAAGTAATATATTTATAATATATTAAAAATAAAGTCAAAATTAGCCAATGGAGTCTAAACGAGAGTTGTAGAGCATAATCTCAACTACGCGTCGATATAAAGAGCGTCGAAAACGGAGTTCGTATGCGAAAGTTATGAATTTCTAAAATTCGGGGCGTGAAACCCCAAAACTGTCAGATACCACGATGTGGCAACCAGTGCCACGACGTGGCAAGTCTTCTGACACCTCCGGGAGTCCCCCAGATGCATCTTGCAATGACGCATGTAGTGACGACCAAACCCACGACGTGGAAAAAGGTGTCACGACGTGGCAAGGGCAGATTTTGCCCTATAAATAGATTTGAAGGGCCAGCCGAGTTTGGTTGCTCATTCTCTCATCTCTCACCCATATTACATCGTTTTATGTGCAATTTTAACCCCTCGAAGCCCCGGTATCATCCCGATACCCGAAGCGAGTCCTGAAGCACCGAAGATCTCGAGAAGAAAAGAGTTTCCGAGCCGAAGCTCTGCCCGCGAGAAGTCCAGTGTGTGAAGAGATCACAGTTTCACCAAAGCCGTAGTGCTACCCGATCATCTTATGATCAGGTGAGTGTGTGGTCACTTTCTTCCAACACATAAATATTAAGTATTTATTATGAAATACGTGCTATGTGTATAATATATTGTTGTTTATTTGAGATGATTGTGGAATGGATGAATTATATAAGTTTTAATGAGTTAAACTATATATGTATTTTGTATCTAAAAATATGTTGGGTAGAACATGAGTAGATGAGGTTGTTGGTAGGTGATAAAAGGTGGGTTGGACCATGAGATAAAAGGATAAAGAGATAAACTTGTTTTAGATCTGAGAGTATGGATCAAAGCAGGAGGTTAGTTTTAGATCCAAGGGTATGTATCAGATCAAGAGGTTAGTTTTAGGTCCGGGAATATGGATTAGGTAATGAGGCAAATTTAAGATTCGGGAGTACGGATTATGTATTTTAGAACTACGTATTCATTCGATAAGGTATCATGCGTATAATCCATTTTAGGAACGTGATTTTAAATACGAGTATTGATTATAATATGAAATATACATATGTATGTGAAGTATTTGTCATTGTCCGAAATACGTGTTAGATATATTTAAAAATATACAACGTGCGAATCAGATATGGTTCAATATGTGTTAAGATGTGTATATATGATATTATTACTTAAAACCTTGTGTTAAGTATACACTAGTTAGCGTTTCCTAAACGGAGATAGTATCAAAATTTGATTATAAACATTGTAGGTTTTCCTAGTGATGGGTTAAGACTTAAATGTGATGTTTAGTTCAATTAAGATTGGAATTTGGGTAGTCTCTTATTAAGAGTACGTGTGGGGTGAGATTGATGATCGGTGGAGTAAGTCCTACATACAGAAGTACATTTTATGTACGAAGTATTTTTCAAAGCTCTGTGTCTTGGGTGCTGCTTGTGCCAGGGTACTATTATGTTCTCGGTTACGATTCTTTCGCATACCAAAGTACTATAATGTGCCAGAAGTACTATCTTGTACAAAGTCTTTTTGACAATTTTGTGTGTCGGTTACGGGAGTGTACGGGAGTACTCTAGTAGTATTTCCCCATACTTTTATTTTGAGAGAGATTTGGAGTCAACGTTTCTTTTATGAGGTGATCGACCGAGCTTCATATGTCAACGTTTTCTTTCATGAAGTAATTAAGGGAACTTCGTAGATTGCCTAATAAAGTGTGTCGGTAATAGACCACTGCTAGGTATGTCTGGTGTTATATTGCTAGATAGGTTGCGTCTGGGGGTGAAATACCTCATGTATTCAGGCCACTGCTAGGCAAAGTTCGATGTTGGGATAGGTAGAGTCTGGGGGTATAATACCTCATGATAGTCGGACCACGCCTAGGCATTGTTATCTAGATAACTACCCATGACTTCAAATCTCTTGTGGTTCTTTCTTTTACGAACAAAGGTTCGTGGTGAAACTTATTCCATTCCCCTCATGTGATGTCTTTATTGGTCCTTGTTTGCTTCTAGGGAATTTCCGAAGCAGCTTCGTCAGTTGTTGTTCATATCGATTTCCTTAGGCTAGATATCGTAAGATCATTGTATAGGGTCAGTATGTGGGGATCGACGTGATGGGATAGATCGTTTTAGAAATATGGTATATATGTCTTAATAATATTATTGGTTTTGCAGGATCGAGATATACATTATTATCATCATTGTTTGAACTAAGAGATTTCGTACTCTGTGTTCCTTAGGTGATTGGGTTCACCAGGGATATTTGAACTAAGAGTTCATTAGGTGTTTTTGAACTAGGTGTTCATTAATTATCGTGAATTGCGAGTTCACCATAGGTAATCTAAGAACCTTGGATCACTAAAAATTGTGCCAATTCCTTAAGGCAATCCTTAGGAATGAATGGGAGAAGGGTAATCGGTTCTTAGGATAAATATTTAAGAAATAAATGGAGATAAAAGGGGTGGGTAATTGGATTGATTATTTGATAATTAAATATAATAATTATACTATTGTGGGTTGAAAACCCTATATGCTCACCAGGCTCCCAAGCCTGACCCTCTCAGTTTTCTTTGTATTACAGGTTATGGCACGAGAGCATGAGTTGGCTGACATAACGAGAGATTTTGGATTATAGGCCAGTAGTTATGAATAACTGTTGTAAGGTATATTTTATTCTGTTTATGCTTTTGGTTGAACATGACATCTCGAGATTTTGTTATAAATTTAAAATACATTTCGTTAAAGAAATGCTTTGATAAATCTTTATCATATTTTGGGAACAAATTCCGCAACTGTTTTCTTTAAAAAATTACTCTGATTTAAAAAAAAACAAAGCATAAACAAATCGGTCTTTTCTGGCCGTGAAATTGGGGATGTCACAATTATGATTGGAGTGATTTTCTATTACAGAACCCTAAAAAACGTCTTAATTCACCCTAATTCAGATTTCCAACCATGTGATTCTGATTATCTTCCAAAATCAATCTTTCGATCATCTACCATTCTTGAGTTGAAGAAATCAGATCAAGCTCTCAAGTATGTCGAGTTCAACATAACCAGATCCAGGTTCTAGTTCTCATATAAATCTCTTCTTTTTTATTCCACTTTGCATCTACTCCAGATAAACTAGAATTTTCCTTTCCCGTGTTAAATAAATAAAAGGAAATGTAAATACACCATGGTATATGTTTAAGTATATAACTTTCTTCATATTCTAAAATGTGAATATATAATATTCTACTTATTCTATGAATTTGCAATTTGGATGCACAATCTACATATTTGAGTATTACGTTATACATATTCGCATAAAGGTCTTTCACTTCTCACACACAAAACCCTCTGCCTCGCAGAACGCTAAAAATACTTTTTTTTCCTATTCTGCAATCTTGATTGAAGAACTGATAAATCCATATTATGTTTTGTATTCAACCTTTAGATTTCTCTCATGCTGATTTTAAAGATTGTGATTATTGTCATTACGACTGGAGGAGAGAAATGTGATTGAAGAACAATTAAAAACCTCTTTTGCACTCCAATTTAGATTTTCAACCTTATGATTCTGATTATGTTCCTGAATCAAGATTTCGATCATCTACAACTCCCTATTAAAAGAAATTAGATCAAGCTCTCAAGAATGTCTAATTCAACATAATAAGATTCATATTCTAGTTCTCTAATAAATATCTTCTCTTTTATTTCCCTTCTTATCTATTCCAAATAAACTAGAGTTTTTCTTTCTTGTGTCAGGGAGATAGAAGGAAATGCGAATGCACCCTGATATATGTTTAATTATGTAGCTTTCTTCATGTTCAGTAATGTAAATGTCTAATATTCTACATATTCTATGAATTTGCAATGTGAATGCATGAGATTCTACATATTTTAGTATTATATTCTACATATTTGCATGAGTGTAAGGCCTTACACATCCATGAAATACATTATGCTATTTTAAAATGTGAATGTGTGATATTGTAATTATTCTATAAATTGTAATGTGGAAATGTAATATTCTACCTATGTCATTATAAAATTCTATATATTATGCTTATTATTATGTGCTGAAATAAGAATATGTACTCCTCAATTCTTTAACTCTTCCTCCCAATTTGTATTCTACATCACAACCTATTGCTAAATGATAAACAAGCTGTGAACTAATGATCAATTGCTAAAAATCTTTATGAAATCGATGTAAATTTATGACTCTAATAGATTGATTACTAAATATCATCTCAAGTGATGATCAGTTGCAAAACAAGATCTATAAAGTGATAGCAGACTGCTGAAATCATCAAGTCCATGTAAGTTCGTGAAAATATGATTTATTTGCAGAAATATTCATCTTGGCAATCAATTGTTGAAATCAATTTAAATTTATTGCTTCGAAACTCATCATCAAATACAATCGAGCTTTGTTAGTATATTTGCAAATATCTTCTTCAAATCGTTTATGAATTGATGATTGATTGTTGGAATAAATTTCAATTCCAATAATAACTTGAATTTATAGCAATCTTGGGCTTCTTAATCGATCTCAGTTTAGCGGAATTCTTATAAGAACATGACTTAATTCCAACTTTAATAAGCCTTTTGGTTAACTTGATTAAATTGCCCCTAATTAACTAATGAGGCACCTTAAACATCCTTGATTATGTTTTTTCTTTTTGAATTGCATGATCAATTTTGATCAAAGGCTGAAAATTGGTCCCCTTGCTGTCATGTACTACTCTATCATGTACAACTAGAATTAGCATGTATAATACAAACTAAAGAACCATTAGTTATAATGAATTGGTTACTTGAGTGAGATTTTTCTACAACATCGTTACTTTGACTTACAAATAAGAATAACCAAACAAAATAATATTATGATAATCTTTTGATAATATTCTAAGTTTTTTGGTATTAAGTTTAAAATTATTATGTATATGCAAAATACTCCAATCGTATTAATGTTTAGATGTAGAATATATTAATAAGATCAAATCAAAGTTTTTTTTTTCATTATAATAATACACTACAAACAATAATAGTTATATAATGTTGAAAGCAAGGCTTCTAAATTGCTAAAATAAGAAGAAATAGTGTTGGGTCTAAAAGGTGTTGCGTCTTGGGCTCATTCTTTAGTCCATTTTTTCTCCGGATTGGGCCTGTCCATCCGTGAGTTATTTCTAGGGTTTAGTATTTATAGGTGCTTGCATGCATCTTAGTACGTAAGATTTGGAAGTCGATTATTTCAAAAATATTATCTTTATCGTTTGTAACCCTAATAGCCTCTATAACGGAAGTTCTTTATCAAGCTCTGCTGAGGCTTGAATCTATTGAATCATTCGACATATTTTGATTCATTCTTGTGCTTGATATTACTGTTAAACGTTTCTGTGATTAACCTGTTTAAAGATTTAAACGATCAAAGATTTTCTTAACTCTTCAATTGGTATCAGAGCAGGAGACTGTGTAATTCATACACATTTCTTCTGTGAAAGAAGTGATTAGGGTTTATTCCGCATTTAACGATATTTATTGAGCCGTCACTCCATAATTGACGTATCTCATTACTTATTCATCTTGCCCTAATATTATGTATTACAGATTCTGATCTTATAACAGGTTATACGATCAAGCATGGACGATTCTCAATCTAATCCCATCAACATCTCAAACAGTATAGGATCTACAACCAAGATCCCAATTCTCTACACTCAAGATTACGAGGTTTGGACGCACCACTTTGAAGACTACGTCATTGCATCTGAAGATAATGGGTAACTGATATGGGAAGCTATTATATCTGGCCCATTTTCTCATTCAGGAACATCCAGAATCATTAAAACTCAAAAGGAGTATAATGATTTGTTGAAAGATGTGAAAGATGTTGCTCAGGACGAAAAGGAGAAGTTTCAGTGCAACATTAAGGCATTGAGACTAATTCGATTCGCTCTTCAATCTGACACGTTTAGATTGGTGAGTTCTTGCAGTACAGCAAAGGAAATGTGGGATCGGGTGCGAGAGCTGTATTCCACAGATGAAGATCTGGAGCACTCAATTCAGACCTTACTCCTATCTGAATTTGGAGAGTTCAAGCAGAACCCTGATGAGACTGTTACGCAGACATTTGATCGCTTCAATCATCTTCTCAGCAAGATGATCAAACATGATATTGAAAGGAAGCTCATCGAACAGAAGGTCACTTTTCTGAATGGTCTAAGATCCGAATGGAGAGCTGTTGTGTCAACGGTTAAAGCACAAGAGCAGTTTAAATCGTACTCGCTGGCGAAACTGGTGGGGATTCTAAAATCCCAAGAAAAGACAGTGTTGCAAGAGAAAAGCGTGGTTTCAAATCTGCGGTCTCTGGCGCTTCTGTCCAAGGGTAAAAGTGTAGAAGAAGACTAAGAGGATCTAAATCTGGGAGATCACGATCTGACAGCCAAAGACTATGCTATGATGGTGTCAAATCCTAGAAGGTTTATCAAGAAAAAGTTCCCTTCCAACAAAAATCGTAATTGACAGGGAAGCTATAGTTCTGAAAAGGTGAAAGATGAACCGAAGGTTGAGGAATCAAAAAAGGAAGCAAAGGGTGAAGCTGACTCTGGTGTCAGTTGCTTCTACTGTGGTGGGAAGAATCACTACGCAAAAGATTGTGTGCTGAAGAAGATGGCAGAGAAAGATGAAGAGAAGGATGAAGAAGCAAGTCTGACGAAAAGACTGGAAGAGATAAAAAGGAAGAAAGTTGTTACTAATCCCTCTATGAATGCTCTTATTGTGCAGGGTTCGGTAGATGATGATGAGTTCGGTGGCGTGCAGGTATGGTCGACTGACTCAGAAGACGATGAAGCGAGAAAGCCTTCTCATGGAAAGGCTTATGTTGCAAAAGGTGGTGAAACTGATGGAAGATGTCTTATGGTGACCGATGTATCTCAGATGAGGAGATACAACACTGATGGTGGAAATGAAGAGGCCAAGGAGCGAGAGGACTTATGCTTTACAACAAAACCTCTTAGTGTGCAGATCAGTGAACTTGATGAACTGATCAAAAAGGTACAATCTGTTTTTGTTTCATTTAAAATTCCACAAAAATCATATGAAAAGGAATTAAATAACTTGAATTCAAGAATTTCAAATCTAGATAGTTGTTTAACGCAAACACGGGTCACAAATTCTAATCTAACCGACCAAATAAGCAGGGTGTCATCCAAGAGTGAGGAGCGAAGGATGTGGATAGAGCAGAAAGAGTTGGAACTGATTAAGTCTAGGGATGAAAACATTTATTTGCAAAGAGACAATCTCAAATTGTTAAAACAAAGGAATGTTTTTTGTTTGATTGCCAAAAGGCTTTATGCTAACATTACTCATCTGCATTTAAATTGTGAAATAGGGCAGAAGATACATCGCATGATTCTACCCTTCCTTGAGTTTAAGGAGGATGAAATTGATGCCGAAGCATACAACTGTGAAAGTGTTGTATCTTCCAATGATGTTAATCCTACTTACATGTATGGTCTGGACAATATAGAATCTTTTATAAAGTCCAAAGACCATAAGGACATGCTTAAAAATCTCTTGGATGAAAATGATAAGTTGAAACTGAGGACCGAAAACATACAAAAATTTGACTCATTGAGTACCAAGTTGAGTTCAGAAAACAAAATTGATGTTGAAAACGCATCCGAACTCAATGAGGACGATGATATGAGTGAAATTTCTGTAGAGGACGAAGTTGACTGTTCCGAGTTCGTCAGGAGCGAACCCGAAAACCACAAAAACCTGATTTCTGAAAATTCTGTGGAATTCGCTCGTTTATCCAA
Organism: Lactuca sativa; assembly: GCF_002870075.4. Lineage (NCBI taxonomy): Eukaryota > Viridiplantae > Streptophyta > Magnoliopsida > Asterales > Asteraceae > Lactuca > Lactuca sativa. Next base: position 4,881,229 of record NC_056625.2, on the reverse strand, counting down.
AACTAAGTCCCCGGTCCTTAAAGAAAAGGCCGTCGTGTTTCAGAAGGTTAGAACAACTCCCAATCAGGTGTATAAGGTCACAGGAGTAACCGCACATCAGACAACCAAATTCACTGCCATAGTGAACGAAGATAATGCAGATGGCTGTGATGAGTTTTTCTAGTCAGCAACGATAGACAACGCAGACGAAACAGTTGGTCTGTCAGAGCGTACATCCTGGAAGGCCAAAGGTAGATATGTGCCCGAACCTCTGAATATGCCTACCAACTTTGACATACCAAGTACCAGTGGCACAAAAGAAATTCCAGTGGAAGAAGTAACCTCCACAAGCGAAACCTCATCCATGAAGAGCGAACTGGTTGCTAAGAAGCTGAAACAAAAGGCAAATATTCATAGACAACCGAAACAGGTGAAAAATCAAAAGCAACAGAGAAACTTGAGATACAAGAAAAATCTCTCAGAGCGAAAGCAGTTTTGGCGCTTTCAATATCCTCATTACACTTACCATGATAAAGATTCTAAGTCAAAAGGAGAAGAAAACAAAAGTTAGAAGAACCGGAGAAAGACTTTCGGTCCACGCGAAGAACAGAACCGAAAGGATAGGTTCGGTGCTGAGAGCAACAGCAACCGAAAAGCTAGTTTCGGTCTGCCAAATAACAACAGGCAAAGACCTGATTCCAGTCCATCAAGCTTTTACAATAAAAGACCTAGTTTCAGACCACCAACCAACAACACCCAAAATCCAACTTCGGTTCATCATCAAACGGCTACCAAAGGTCCAGGTTCAGTCCCCCAAATGACCACAACCGAAAGGGTCATTCCGAACCTCAAGTCAGGAAAGATTCTCATTCTAATTTCTTTTCCTCTAATTCTTCTCGTTCTCAATCTTCTTCTAAGCCCAATTCTGTTCCTACACAAAATTCAAGATCGTCAAGGGATTCGAAAGGAAAAAAGGGTGATTTCCTCAACTAAGGAAGACCGAAAGCAGGCTAAAGTCCAAACACTAGAATCTGAATCCAAAACGCCTGCAACTGATTCTAATCAAATCAAAGTGTTTACTATTAAAAGAAAAGATGAAACAACCTTAATAAAACGAACATATCTCGTTGATGTTTCTCTTACCATTCTTGTTTCTGTGAAAGGCTCACGTGGACCCAAGAAAATTTGGGTTCCTAAATCTGCTTAATTTTTGCAGGTTATCAGTGACGAGCAGTTTGACGAAGAATGGTACATTGACAGTGGCTGCTCACGTCACATGGAAGGAAGGAAGGAAGAGCTAAGGGAGTTTCGATCACTTCAAAATGGTGGCAATGTCAAGTTCGGTAACAACTCCTATGGAACAATAAAGGGTTATGGGATGATAACCAATGGGGATTTCACAATAAGGAAGGTGGCGTATGTAGAAGGGTTGCAGCATAATCTCAACTGGTAGGAGGTACCGTTCTCAAGGTCTCATTCGATGAAGAGGGTTTAGAAATTATAGAGAAAAAATCCAACAAGGTCATTCTCAAATCAGATCGAAAAGGCGAAATGTTTCCTCTGAATCTCAGACCAATCAAAGGGAATCCATCCATATGTCTTTTGTCCAAAGCTCATTCAGACGAAAGTTGGTTGTGGCACCGAAGGCTTTCACATCTCAACTTCAAAGACATCAACAAGCTTGTCACCGGCGGTCATGTTTGAGGTCTTCCATTGCTCAAGTTTGATCGTGAACACTTGTGCCCTGCATGAGAAATGGGGAAAAATAGTCGTTAAAGTCACCCATCGATTATAAACACAAAAGTTGTTGAACCACTTGAGTTACTTCACATTGACTTATGTGGTCCATCATCAATCGAGAGCATTGGCGGTAACAAGTACATTCTTCTTGTTGTTGATGACTTCTCACGTTTTACTTGGGTATTCTTTCTAAAGCACAAATCTGAAGTGACTCTCAAACTGAAAATCTTTCTCAAGCTGGTCGAAGTGCAACTGAGGAAAGTCGTTCGAAACATTAGGAGCGACAATGGACTGGAATTCAAGAACAAAGAATTTGAAGACTTCTTGGCAGAAAAAGGGACTAGTCACAACTTCTCAGCCCCTTATACACCTCAACAGAATGGAATTGTCGAAAGGCGAAACCGATCCTTGTGTGAGGCGGCCCGAACCATGCTAAGTTTTGCTTATCTTCCCTTATATTTCTGGGCTGATGCTATTGCTGCAGCATGTTTTACGCAGAATAGGTCTTATCTCAACAAGCGTTTCTCTTTCACTCCTTATGAGATCATCAACAACAGGAAGCCGAATGTCAAATTCTTCCATGTGTTCGGTTCCAAGTGCTTCATTTTCAACTCCAAAGAGCATCGCAACAAGTTTGATGTTAAAGCTGATGAAGGAATCTTTAAGGGATATTCTCTTACGTCAAAGGCATTCAGGGTTTTAAATAAACGTTCTAGAAGAATTGAAGAAACCTATTATGTGACGTTCGATGACAATTACGTCAAGAAATTAAAGACTACCGAACAAGCAATTGGAGAGATTTTCTCTCAAACAAGTCAAGTCACAGCCTCGATTGCTAATTTATTTGATCAGTTCGTAGACTTATTTGATGAACCAGAGAAAGCCTCTCTATCGGAAGCCAAGGCAGCAGACAACAAAATCGATCGTCTGAAGCAGATTGTCGAAGATGCAGCCAAACAAATGGGAGAAGGAGAACCAGTTCGAAACGAACCTCCTCAGCACGACACTTTGGTTGAGGGGGAGAATCAATTCTCTTCAAATAAACAGGACTCACAAATTTAGGGGGAGAATCCAATCCCTGAAGCACCCAAAAGCCAGGCTACACCCAAAAGCCCGGCTACACCCGAAAGTTCAGTAGCACCCGCAGGTCCAAATCAACCTGAAGATCCAAATGATTCATCATCTGTCGAGGGGGAGAATTCCGATATGTTCTATGATGATGATATTCAATCAGAGTTGGAAGAAATGGTCAATGCTCAATTGGATCCATCCTATGATCCAAACTATCCTCCACTCACCAAATGGACCAGAGATCATCCTGTATCTTAGATAGTGGGTAATATATCTGAAAAGGTCCTTACTCGATCTCAAGTGAAGGCAAAGCAAACTTCCCTATTCTCCAAAGTTGAGTTCTGCATGTTTAATTCTTTCATGTCCAAAATTGAGCCGAAGACCGTCAATATTGCTCTTGATCATTCTGATTGGGTTCAAGCGATGCAGGATGAACTCAATGAGTTCGAAAGAAATAAGTTCTGGCATCTCATTCTAACACCGAAAGATGCCTCAGTCGTTGGCCTCAAATCAGTATTCAGAAACAAAATGGATAAGGAAGGAAATGTGATTTGAAATAAAGCTTGTCTTGTGGTGAAAGGATACTGCCTGGAAGAAGGAATTGATTACGAAGAAACATTTGCTCCGGTAGCTAGGCTGGAATCTGTTTGAATATTTTTTTTCCTATGCTGCACACAAGAACTTCGAGGTCTACCAAATGGATGTGAAGTGCACTTTTCTAAATGCGGAACTTGAAGAAACAGTTTACGTGGAGCAACCTCCTGGTTTGGTGAATGAAAAACATCCAAATCACTGCTACATTCTGGATAAGGCAGTTTATGGTCTGAAACAAGCACCTAGGGCATGGTATGAAACACTTACTAAGTTCTTAAAGATGTCTAAATTCAAACAAGGTTCGGTTGACCCAACCTTCTTTCGTAAAAAGGAAGGTAACCACCATATGATTGTTCAGATCTATGTCGATGATATCATCTTTGGCTCAACGAATCCTAGCTTAACAACTAAATTCAGAAAGCTGATGGAGACAAAATTTGAAATGAGCTCAATAGGTCCGATTAACTTTTTCCTTGGTTTAAACATTAGACAGGGACCCGAAGGCATCTTTATCAACCAGGAAGCATATACCAAGACTCTTCTTGCTAAATTCGGCATGATGGGAGATTCAAAGGTCAAAGTTCCTATGGCGTTCGGCACCAAGTTCACACCATCCTTGGAAAAACTGGCAGTCGACATAACGCTATACCGCCAAATGATTTGTTCTCTGATGTACCTCATAGCTAGCAGGCCTGATATAATGTTTTCTGTGTGCTATTTTGCTAGGTTTCAAGCGAATCCTCATGAACCACACATGCTAGTAGTGAAAAACATACTCCGATATCTGAAGCGAACCACCTCTCTCGGTCTCTGGTATCCCTCAAACTCAGGTTTCTTTGTTCAAGCCTACTCAGATGCAGACCTTGGAGGATGTGGTTTAGACAGGAAAAGCACTACAGGAGGCTGTCAATTCCTCGACGGGAAGCTGGTTGTCACACCCCAAAACCACGAACAGCGGAAACGTTCAGGGGTGGAGGACGTCATGTACAGTATCACAACAGTGTAATATAATAAACAAGCAACAACATCATCCATTGCATTATAAGTAAAGTTTTAAAACATGTGTGTTCTTTCATTTTAGTAAGACACCAAAATATACAATCAACATAAAAGACGAGTCTTGTCTGCTCCGTCTTCTCAAAACCTGGCCATCGTACCTGTCTACTGTTGACCTGAGAATACAAGTTATTTTGAAAGAGAGTATCAGGTTTAAAGCTGGTGAATTCATAAGTATTAAAGTGTCATTGTCTTGCTTATGAAAATCTGTTATGAAGGGCATGTAAACCTTTAAATGAAAATGTTGATGTAAGTATGGAAACCCTAGAAAATCCCTTATTTCCTATAAGTATGAATTGTAGTCTTCTACCAAGACCCGAATGTTTTATAAGTAAAATGATAGTTTTCCTTTAATTGTTTAGTACTAAAGTACTTAGTCTAACTCATCGTTTATGTGAAAGTATCACAAAATAAAGTAAACAGGAAAATGTACTACTGTAAGTGTTGTAACTGGGTACTAGGACTAACACAACATATGTAACTGTTATCCCGAGGTACTAGGGTTAACAAGACCTATATAACCTAATGAACATCCGAAGATTGTCCAATTGTCCTCTGTAGCAGCAGCAGGGCGGAGGAAGGGTTAGTCCCTATAAAGGTACTCCTAGTATAAGTAATAACCGTAGGCATCCGTAGATGTTCATCACCCACTGTTGCTAACAGATGGGTTACGGAATGGTTAGTCCCGTCCATATATCCCGAGGTACTAGGGATAGGGGCCCATCTAGGTATCCCGAGGTACTAGGGATAGGGTCCTGTCTAGATATCCCGAGGTACTAGGGATATGCAGGAAGATTTACACAGAAGGTACTAATAAATCACCCTCGCAATTCGAGATACAAGTATTCATGTTAATATACACATGTAAGTGTATCTACGTAAAGGTACTCATGTAACGCGTTCATGTAAGCGTGTTCATGTATCATGTAAGCATATGTAAACGTACTCATGTATCATGTAATCAAAGGTAAATGTACTCATGTATCAGGTAATATATTGGTATAGACTCATGAATGAACTGACTCTTGTGTGATTCCTTGTAATAGGAATTATGTTTGATATCTTCAAATTATCCCTATGATAATTAACTGAGAGGTAATTGGTTGATCATGTAGGTTTATACACTCTTACTACTCAAGGGTGTGGGAAACTAAATGAAAGGTGTAAACTAAAACATCAATACGTATATAAGAATATAAGTGTATATGCATAGTTTAGTTCAAGAATATAAAATAATGGTTTTGCAAGATATCTAGGAGTTTTGAACAATAATTAAGAATGACTTGATGTCATTTTAATAAAAATTTCAAAACTAATACTTTTGTTATCCAGGTATTTTAAGATAGAAAACCATTTCATGCATCACATTTTGTAGTATGTGAAATCTGTTAAATGACAAACACAATTTTAAAATACATATCAATGATTTAATAACATGTTTGTTTCTACTTGTATCCCCCCCTCCATTTAAGCATCTAAAATCATTTAAAACATTGATTAGGGGTATGAACTCACCTGTAGTTGGTGATTGGGATGAACTGAACGGTATAGGATTTCTAGGTGTCAAGCGAGGACTTGTACACACACTACGATCCTAATGAACATATAATCACACATATATCCACTCAATTAGTCTCAAATCACTAATTTATAATGTTAAGACATCCTAGACATAATAAACACTTTATATAAGTGTTTTAAGCCCTAAGGATTGCAGCTAAGCTATTGTGGGACAAGGTGCTTGTGTTTAGGGTTCCAAAGGACCCCATATCATCACACATGGAGTTTACGGTTGTAAACTCTTGAGTTTATGGCTGTAAACTCCCAACCATGGGGTTATTGTTTGTTTTGAAGTCCCAAATGATTCCTAGAATTATTCCAACTTGGTGGTTCAATTCTTGAAAGGGTTTAAGGTCTAGAAACACTCCAATTAGGAGTTTACGGCCCTAAGGCCATTTCCTTTGGAGTTTACGACCGTAAACTCCATTGGAATGGTGTTCTTGTTGTTTTCAAGTCTCAAGCATAGGTGGTATAAGTTCTAGGCTTTTATTCCAAGCATATGAAGACATTAGGCACACTTTGGTGCCATCCTTTCATGTTTACGGCCCAAGAACAAGTCTTGGCTGTAAACTCACTTTGATAAGTGATTTTGATGTGCTTTGGTCCTTCAATTAAGTGGGAAACAATTTCATGTAAAGGTCTAGGGCTTTAGGTGTCTTAAAAACACCCTTTTGTCCATTTCAATGGAGTTTACGGCCTAAGATTGCTCTTGGGCCATGAACTCCCATGTGTTTGTGTTTCTTGATTGTTTTCTTGTCCTAAAAACATATACAAATGAGTCTAGGGTAGTAGCATAACACAAGGAACAATCTAGGCTCGGTTTCGGGAGTTTACCGCCCAAGAACACCTTGGGGAGTAAACTCCTAGATCTAATGATTTAGCCATCTAAATCATGTTATAAGCACATAATAAGCTTTCTAACACTACTAGAAAGAGTTACTCACCATTTGGGATAAAAACCGAAGATCCGTGAGAGAGAAAATGGCTTTTCTCTAGTTGGAAATGTGAATAATGAATGAATTTGGTTCAGAATTCTATTTATAGTCCTGAGATATTTTTGGCAGAAAATATTTTTATTCCTGAAATGATCTCTAATATAACAGAGTGTTGGAATAACAGTGTTGGACAAAGCCCTAGTGCACCCATTCTCCTGATATTTCCTGAAGTGTAAACCCTGAATTACTCAAACTTACGCGAAAAGTCTGAAAATTCACTTTGACTGCTATAACTTCTATTGAAGTGATATAGTTTGTACAGAATGGAAATTTCGGGTTGTCACACTGGTGAGCTGGCAATCTAAGAAACAAACATGTGTTTCTCTGTCTACAGCTGAAGCAGAGTATATTGCAGCCGCTTCTTGCACATCTCAAGTGATTTGGATCCAAAGCCAACTCCGGGATTATGGACTCAACATGAAAAAGATCCCACTATATTGTGACTCAGAAAGTGCAATTAGGATCTGTCATAACCCCGTGCAACATTCCAAAACCAAACACATTGCATTAAGGTATCACTTCATTAAAGATCACGTGGAAGACGGAAACGTAGAGATTCACTTTGTTCGAACTACTGATCAACTGGCTGACATCTTCACCAAAGCCCTTCCTGAAGCAAGTTTTAATAAAATTCTACAAGGACTAGGTATGATGGAATCGGAGTCAGTACCAAAAACACCTTCTCAAAACTAAAAGTTGGAAGCGAAATGAACCGAACGTTCGGTCTATTTTGGGTTCGGTTCACGTAGGTACCGAAATGAACCGAGCGCTCGGGTTCGGTCCTATTGCACCTGTCTTCGCTTATCGCTAAAAGGTAGTTTCTTTGGTTGTAAACTTTTTTGTACACTTATTTCCAATTATTTTTCTTTTTCAAACATTTTTTTAAACCGAAATGAACCGAACGTTCGGTCTATTTCGGGTTCAGTTCCAAAATTTTTTTTGTTTGTTTTATTTTTGTTTTTCTCTTTGAATCAAAACTTCATAAACTCCAAAAATATTTTTTCTTCTGTTTGTTTTTATCAATTGTGGATGATCGATGGGGCAGGTATTGTTCTCACATTTTTTTTAATAGCTAAGTGTCCCTAGAAGCATGCTGCTGCATGTTGTCCAAAGCCTCAACTGATTCTGAATAAAGCCTTACTGACTTGGTATACACAAACATTGTCTTCCCAATCAAGCTATTATATTTATTCTAATCATGAGCTACCTTACTCTCTTCTCATATGAGATAAGAGTTTTCTGCTTCGTCCTTATTTTAAATAGTAGAGGTACTTTGGTATCTTTACACCATCTCCAATATTTTTCTCCATCCTATTCGCTTCATACACGTAACCCTTGAGACTCTCAGAAATTACCACTAAGGTTTATGGTTACACAATTTCTGTGTTTATGATCTTAGCTTCGTGCCACTATGTGCTAAGTGAAACCCACAATTCAATACCTACTATGCATTGACGGTGAACAATTAAACTTGCTCTAGTTTTCACTAATGAATTAACGAATTCACCCAAGTGGTTGTACGTTGAAATCTCTAATTTTTCTTTTTGTGTGATTCTTATGAAATTGTTAACTACCATAACATTTCTTCCCCTAGAATCCAGTTTTTTTTTTTTTTTTTGAGATTTCACCTAAAAGTATTTTCAACATGTCACTTAAATTCTCTTCACACCTACTTGTTCAACAGACCACATTGGTCTCACAAGTACTTCAGTCGATTTCTGTCTTATCTCAAGATCAAGAATTCTGAACTGAAGCGAAAGCCTCCTAAATTAGCCTTATTAAAAGAATCGTAATTCAACGGGAAACCACACAAACACTTTAATGTCTCTTTTGACTTTGAAGGAAGAGATTCGTGCCCGGGATCCACTGTTTTGTGTCTTTATTGACATCACAATTTTCCACATATGTGTTGCTTTATTTCTTTTTCTTTGACACTCTATGCACGAAAATCTTTTTGATTTTCCATAAATCTGGTTTCGTTAATTATAAGCTATTTTTAGCTATGGGATTTAATGTTATAAACAAGATGTGGTTAGCAATGTTACACGTGCTTCTTTTGATCTATGACGACAGCTCATACTAAGAGGATGAGTTGCTGACTCAGCCGAAAGTCTAATCGCTTTATTATTTCAAATGGCGCTTGATGGGAAGGCGTGTGAAACGGAACCGTCTTTCTCTCTCTTGCGTAATCATCGGGGTTCTAAACTGTCACGCGTCAATCACCTAAGGAAACACTTCGTTTTTTCTTTGAAGATTTGGGAATAGATTCTTCTTTCTCTTCTAACCATGGTATAAAAGGTAAATTCTACCTTCCTTTACCTCTTTACTGCACCAAATATTCAGTGAGCAAGAAAAGATTACTTTCTCCTACTGTTCATCATCTTCCCAAAAAGCTTCTCATCAATGGCGGACTCCTCTTCAGTTCATGCTACCTCCCACATTCTGCCCATCTGTCCTCAACAAATCCTAATCATTGATCTCACCCCACAAGTCTACAATGCTTTCATGTTCCCAATCATGGAGTGCCTCAAGTACTCTCCACTGGTTCCAGCACTTACCAAGGTCGAAATCGTTCCAATGGAATGTTTGTCACAGATATTCTCAACGACCCACTATCACAAGTCTGTCGATCGAATCTTCGTCGACATTCTTGAAACCAGGTCCTCCATCTCCAAACAGCGATTTTGTTCGCTTTTAGGGTTTGAACCTGATGAGTCTAGGGTTAACCTTGAATCTATTCCCGTGGGTCAGCTGTTCTCCATGTTTTACAACATGGGTTGCACAGAGATTCTGACAACCGTTACAAAGTTCAAGAAATCATGCTTACCTCCTCAGTGGAATGGCTTCTTTACTGTGTTGTTTAAAGGGCTATCGGAACGAAGTGCAGTTTCAGATGGGGCGAGCCGACTGTTCATGACCATTCTCTATGGGTTGTACCACGGCATCAATCTCGATTATGGATCGGTTCTATGGCAGCAGTTGATTCAGAGCCTTGCGTCCACTTCTCGTCATTCTGAAATCTCCTATGCCAGATTCTGGACGCTGGTCACAAAGTGGGCGATGGACAAGTATCATGTCCCTGTTGTTGCTAATTCTCCACTCGCCTCGATAGGAACGTTTCACACTACGAAGATCATAGTGTCTGATTCCTCCAAATTTTAGTTCGTTGGCTCAATCCCTGAGTCAATGTATGCATGTGTTCCACAGGACAGTCGCATCATCAGAACTTACAAGGAGTTTCGTCGCTCAGGTCCCAGAGAGCTCACTCCTGAGATGATTCAATCCATTCATGACATTGACAGGCCTGCTCCCAGGGGAAAGAAACAAGACAAGGGAAAGGACAAGAATGTTGTCAAAGGAGCGAAGGGTCCTTCTCCAAACAAGCGCAAACCTTCCAAGCCAGCTCAATCACCTCCAGCAAAGAAGAGGAAGACTCAACCCAGGCGTAAGCTTATTCTTGCCTCCTCCTCCAGTGAATCTGAGGAAGAGAGTTCAGACTCAGAAGAGTCACTTCGAGGTAATACTCATCCTCGTTCGCCTTCTCCTGAGGTACCTATTTCCTTTAAACCTGTCTCTCCTCCACCAATCTCCATCTATATTTCCATTCCCCCCATAACCTCCACTACTCAAATACCACCCACCTCTATCCCTGTACCACCTCCTATTTTCACCGAAGCTACCACAACAACCACTGCTGGCGTTCGAACCAACGTATCTGATATGGGGGCTCATACTTCAGTACCCGAACCTACTCCCACTACCGAACATACATCCACACCCGAACCTACTACCACAACTGAGCCTCCACCCTCGCCTTCATCTCCCGATCAAACAATAGAAGACGAAGAACCTTTTCTTGGAGGAGAGGACATAACGTTTGACTCGGCCTACTACAGTCTGTATCAAGTGCAAAGTGATGATGACGATGATGCTCCAGTCACCAAGAAGCATCTCAAGGAGCTTCATGAGAAAATCGATAATCTCAGTGCTTCCTCCTCCTCTTCCTCTCGGTCCACTATCTCAGAGACTGCTATTCAGGGGTTCATTGATTCATTCACCAAGGCTCATGAAGCCTCTATCAACTCTGCCACTGCCGCTATCGACGCTTCTACCAAGGCGTGTGTTGTTGCGACCGAAAAAGTCGAAAAACTATTCGTTGATGCTAATTCTCTTATGCAGTCTTTACAGGGAGCCGCTGACTCCAATGCAGAGAAGCTTGACTCTCTTGTCAATAAGCTGGCCACTTCAGTTGCCTCCGAACTGCAGTCCTTTGCCAGTCTTCGTCAGTCTCTCCATGATGACAATAAATTATTCCATGCGACTGTTGAGGAGCGCCTGACAAAGCTGCAAGAAGATCTCGCTTCCGAGAACTCAGTGATGGATGCTCTTGCTCGCAAGACCACTGCTCTCAAGGTCAAGAGTCTTCATCTTTTCCAATCTGAAAAGGAAGTTGCATCTCTTCGATCTGAGCGTGCGGTTATTTCATCGTGTGTTTCGGATGTCCACGCTGCCCTCTCCAACATCATCGAAGCACATGATCCAATCATAAACTACTCAGTGAGGCGCGCTCTAGCAGAGAAGCTTTCTCCTGCCCTTGCCCTACTAAGCAAACTTGAAGGGCTTCTTGATTTCGTGGCCTATCCGAAACAAGGGGGAGAAGATGTGTCTCAACCGCCTCCCGCTTCCACAACAACTAAAGCAACCGAACCTTCTCCAGCAGGTCAAGCCTCAGGTTCGGGTGTCAAAGACAAAGGAAAGAAGATTTCTGAAGACAATGATGATGATGATAAAGAGACCATCGCTGATCTCTTGAAGAAACAAGGCCGGGATAAAGATGCTGACATGAGCGCTCGCGTTGCCAAAGAGTTTGAGGCGAACGAACAAAAAATGAAGGAGGCTCATGATTTTCTTGAGATTAGAAAAACACTTTTTCCTCCGTGGACTCTCGAGAAGATTATAAAAGAAGCAATTGAAACTCCCAGCATCCTGTGGCTCGAACCAGTGATTTCCTTGGATCGAATCAATTCTGTTGACTCCCAGTTCGATATGCCACTGACCCAAAAGGCCTTCATCTTCCATGCTTTTGATAATGTTGCTGATGTCCCTCATCCTCACCCAAAGGTTGATAGGAAGCTTATTGAATTTTATCTGAAGTCTGGTGAACCTCAGTATCAGACATGGAGTGCTCAGAAAATCATCAACGTTCGGGTCCCCAAACCGTTTCGTGAGCGGAACTTCACGAACGTTCGATTCAAAGTGCTGAGGGGTTCTGCTAAAACTGAACATGCTATATCACTTGCTAATCTTCCCAACCTGAATCCACATGATTGGATTATTTTGCATAACATTCTCCTCACCAATGTAGCTGAGTATGAGCCTATCATCAATCACTTTAAAAGGATGCTTTTATGCTACATCATGGAAGTTGCCAAGATGGATCAGGAGATCGCAGGTATCTTCAAGAAGAAGCCTACTTTCTCTCCTGTTGGCTCTGCTAGTGATTTGAACTTGATGCAGATGGGGAGAATCAACCCGAAGCAAAATTCTGTCATGTTTACAAGAAACGAAGGCCAAAATTGCCTGTTCGCTTTGGCAGATAAGCACCTTTACACCACTGCATGCTTGGAACATGTTCTGGGGATCATTCATCGATGCAAGCAGAATTCAGCAGATGATAAGAAGTATTTTGACAACATGATCCAGTGGTACATTCGCTTCAGACAGACCATCCTTGCCCTCATTCCACGTCTGTTTGGAACCACAAAGAAGGTTCCTGCGGCTGGTCCCAGCAAGCCGAAGTAATAGTCTCGCTCCAATTGACGCAAAGGGGAAGATTGTTAGGTCTAAAAGGTGTTGCGTCTTGGGCTCGTTCTTTAGTCCATTTTGTCTCCGGATTGGGCCTGTCTATCCGTGAGTTATTTCTAGGGTTTAGTATTTATAGGTGCTTGCATGCATCTTAGTACGTAAGATTCAGAAGTCGATTATTTCAGAAATATTATCTTTATCCTTTGTAACCCTAATAGCCTCTACAACGGAAGTTCTTTATCGAGCTCTGCTGAGGCTTGAATCTATTGAATCATTCGACATATTTTGATTCATTCTTGTGCTTGATATTACTGTTAAACGTTTCTGTGATTAACCTGTTTAAAGATCTAAACGATCAAAGAGTTTCTTAACTCTTCAAATAGAAAAATAATCAAACTAGAACCAACACCTAGATGCAAACTAAAAAGCCATTTAATACCGTCATTAATATCTTTAAAAATTATACATATATCAGGCATGACTAAAATGAACATTCAAAATGCAAACTAAAGAACCATTAGCTAGAATGAATTGGTTGCCTAAGTGAGATTGTTCTACAATATCATTACCTTGACTTACAAATTTACTCTAATAAATGAAAATCTTTTTGCCACATGTCACACTCTCATTGATTTGACCACATGTCATTTTGTAGTTATTTTCAATTAAATTTTTTCCACATGACATTTTGTGATTTTTTCCATTTTATTAAATTTTATATAATATTTAAATGTATTAATTATAATAAATACATATCAATATCATTAATTGATATTTCTTGTAATTTCAAAATTTTTAAATTAAAATCTCATTAGTTTCCTATGTTGACTCATCTAAATTGTTAGTTTAAATTAAAAAAAGAAAAAAAAAACACTTTAATTTTAATAATTCAATATTTTTCTAGTTTTTCTTAACAATTAAAATTTCTCAAATGTCAAAAATATCACATTAAAATTTTCTTTTAAATGAACCCATATAATACATGGATCTTACAACTAGTAAAAATAATCAAGCAGAATAATATCCTGATAATATTCTAGCTTTTCTGATGTTAATTTTAAAATTATATATATATATATATATATATATATATATATATATATATATATATATATATATATATATATATATATACTCTAATAGTATTAATGTTTACATATAAAATATTATAATATGACCAAATAAAAAGATTGTTATGATTAGAATAATACACTAAAAATGCACTAAATTCATATCATGTTGAAATCAAAGCTTATAAATTACTAAAATAATATGAAATAGAAAAACCCAACTTGAAAATTGAAGAATCATGTAATAGCGTCATCAATATACTTAAAACTTATATATAAATTAGGTATGACTAGAATTAACATATATATATATATATATATATATATATATATATATATATATATATATATATATCTAACTTTCACATAGTAGAGTCGTACATTCATAAACTAGGCACCTTAGTCAATATTTTTGTGATCCACAAGATAAAAATCAATCAAAGGCTTGAAGTTGGTCCCCTTGTCTCACAAAATTCTCTTGGTCTCAAATGAACCTCTACTCTCTCTCTCTCTCTCTCTCTCTATATATATATATATATATATATATATATATATATATATATATATATATATATATATATATGATGTATTATTGGGCTCTTGTTAAACCCATCTTGTTGTAGCACATTTACTCCACTGCTGTAACATCTTAAAAATTTCAGACAAACATTTCATTTTTTAATTCATTTTAGAACCTTTAGTAATCATGTCAAAACAACCAAAAATGTATCATTGTGAAATAATATAAGAGTACAAATCCCAAAATCACATAATGACAAAAACATGGACGGATGCAGTGCGATCAAGCTGGGTCCTTCCCCTTCGAGCTAGAAGTACCTGAAACATAAACTGAAAAGTGTAAGCACAAAGCTTAGTGAGCTCCCCCAAAATACCTCATACCATATATATATATATATATATATATATATATATATATATATATATATATATACATATATATATACATATACATACATATATATATATATATATATATATATATATATATATATATATATATATATATATATATATATATATATATATATATATATATAACAGTCAAACATAACTACATCTATTCCAACCTCTTCAGTCTATTTCAACCGGTATTAGGTATGTTTCAATGCTTTCGATCTCTTTCAACCGATATTGGGTATATTTCAACCCGTTCGGTCTCTTTCAACCGCTATTGGGTTTATTTCACCCCTACAGCTAGCATATAATCATAACAGTAAGAGTCATAGAGACATCAAACATATAAAGGCATAACATGTAATTGTCACGAAGATAATAATCATCCTAAAAACATAATCTAGTGGTTCGGCATTGGTTCCTTCGACCCATGAGTACATTGACGGAAACTCACCTCTCGATCGATAATCAACTACTGTTGCTTTCACTGTCAGCTACACCATTGCTACACCACACATAGATAATCATACAAGGCAAAAGTTTAGTCTACCCTTCAAAACCAAGAGTTAACCAAAGGTCAACTCTGATCAAAAGACAATACCTAATGTTAACAGTCAACTTCCCATCAGTTCACCTTCACGTCGTGACCTGATTTTGGGTCACATCATGAGAATGGACTCGACCCGTCCCCACTCAGTGAGTCGACTCAGTCACAACTCATCCAACCAGAATCCTCAGATCAGGACAACCTCATTTCTAATGTCGTGAGATTCCTATTTCTCGCTACGTGAGATCTGTTCTGACCGTCTTTGAGCATTAAGCTCTTAATCCTTCAGGACATTCATTGGGACCTTCCTCAACTGCAGGGAGTATAAAAATCATTGCTTTTGCAGTCAAGCATGTCTAATGCGTGACTTAGATACTAACAAGGTCAAAAGAATGGTAATATGATCAAGAATCATGCTTGGAGTCTAAA
The DNA here is from genome assembly GCF_002870075.4 of Lactuca sativa. NCBI lineage: Eukaryota > Viridiplantae > Streptophyta > Magnoliopsida > Asterales > Asteraceae > Lactuca > Lactuca sativa. The sequence goes on along the minus strand of NC_056625.2, from coordinate 4,865,468 downwards.
ACCAACACAAAAACTCAGATCTAAAGCATCATATACAGAAGATGTATCAATGATCCATAAAGTTGCCAACTTTATGGATCCCCTGCATGCTACACCACCCAACCATGAAAAGAAAGCTCCCAAAATCTAGATCTAGCATGTAAGAGGAAAAAAGGTAAGAGCTTTATGACTTACATAGTTCCAAAATGTTAGCAAGACTAAGAGGTAGAAGCTAGATTGCCAAAATGAAGCACCACAAGAGTCCTCTTTCACTTCAATGGAACAAAAACCACCAAATAAGATCCTCAAGGTCACCAACAATGTCCAAAGGTCTCAAGGAGATTGAATCTAGGTCTTTCAGGAGGCTAGAGAGTGAGAGAGGTTGAGGATGGAAAAACTTTGCTCTCTTATTCCATTAAATACTCAAAAATTAAAGCTTTGGGTCATCAGTCCTTGCTCACATCATGAGGCGTCATTCTCACGTCGTGAGATTCATAAATTCAAGCCAAATGGTCAATGGTCACTCACTTCGTGACCATTATGGTGTTGGATTATGTGTCTAAGCGCATAACTATAATTGGTACGTACTTGATCTAATAGTACCATGGTCCTTTTGGGTTGCCATCACCATAACAACGTGACAAGATGATTTTTGGAGAAAGAGGTTATTTAATGATTTATCAATATATTATAATAATAATATATTAATCGGAAATTATGTTATTTAATTAGTATTAATCAAAAATTAATTTGGAATTAATTTTGCGATTAAAGGAACTGATTAAAAAGAATGGGGACTAATGTTGCAAATCATTGATAGTTGCAATTAGGACTGATGGACTCCTTAAGGAAGGAGTGGACGAAATCTATGGGAAGCCCATAAAGACTTTGTCCAAGGCTTCTAGGAAGAAGGTCCATGGACTTCTTAAGGCCTAAGCAATCAGATTAGGGTTTCCACCGAAAAAACCCTAGCAGCCTTAGCTATATAAGGAACCCCTCGGTATACAATTTTATTTCTATGCATTCTAAGAGAACCCTAGCTGAAAATTGAAGTGCCTCCATCACCTTTCTCCTTCATCTTTTGCTAGTGGTGTTTGTGACTCCATTAGAGGTGCAACGCTTGAGGCACTAAGCACTTAGAAGTCAAGATCAAGTAAGGAGTACTTGTTATTACTAGATACAAGAAAGGTATTTTTCTAACCCTAATAATATATAGATTTTGTTTCTTATATATACTAGATCTAGAGTTATTGCTTTGGAAGTTTTATTTGCATGTATAGCTAGAGAACAACTTAGATCCAAAGCAATTAGGGTTGCATGAACACATAGGAATGTTGTTATCTTTGAAACCCATCAGTGGTATCAGAGTCTTGGACGTTTTTTTTTTATATTTGATGCGATATTGAATTGTTCAAAGATGAAGAAAACCAGAAATCATAATCTGTCTGACCAACTCGACGAGTTGACTCGTCCGACAGCTGATTTTTCGATTTCCTTATCTTGTTTGGTTTGTGATAACTACCATAAATCGTTTTTAACAACATAAATTGAATTTTTTGAATGGTAATCTAGTTACCTTACCAAATAAGATGGATTAGGTCAAATTTTAAGATAATAACAAAATTATGTGATTAATTTAATAATTTAAACTTTGATCTAAGATTTTTGAAAAATTTTCAAATTGTACCCTCAAGTGTTAGAATTTAAAATTTTAATTAAAGGTTTAATTTTGTAATATTAAATTCTAAAACCCTAGTATTTTAAAAGTGTAAAATACAACCTTATACTATTATAATATAAAAAGTTTAATTTATTATATATATATATATATATATATATATATATATATATATATATATATATATATATATATATATATATATAAAGATAAGTCAGTCTTACCGTTAGTAGGCCTCATTCACGAAGTCGATCTATAAGAGGGGTATAAGGAAACAGCCAATAAAATGGCGGTTGAATGGGTGTTCACTCTCACCCACCGCTTCCTTGATTGGTGGAGGCTCGTTAACCGAATGGGTAGGATAGGACATTAAATCCTCATTAATAAATATAATGATAAATATAAAGTAACTAAATGTTTTTCATAAATTCCCAAATGTTAGTTAGAAATGATGCTATTCCATGAAATTGCACCTTGCACCATGCCAAGTCGTTAGTGGAGCGTGTGTGGTTAACTGACACACTAACTTGGACTAACAAGGGTGGCAATGTGTAGCTCATAAATTATTATACATTAATGGAGCATGTGTGGTTAACCAACATATTGATTAAGTGGTAAATGACATTGAGAGTATCAAGCTAATTTGCATGGTTATTCACGCCTTATTTGTGATCCTCAGTATCCCAGTCACAAACTTGAGGGAGTAATCGAGATTAAACATGCCATTGAAAAGTTCAATGAAACTCAAAAGAATCTAGGACTTTCATTTCATTTAAAACCTAATTCTTTATTTCGTTTTTTTGTGGTGGAATTGGTAAATCGTCATTTACCTACCTTTAAATAATTTACAACTGGATTACGACATCCCTCTTCCGAATTGTGAATTATTGTGTTGGGCCCTAGCCTTAGTATTTCATTTGGGTGTAATATTAAGGATTCCTTATCTAATCAAAACTTTGTCTTTCTTCTTTTTCCGATGTATGGACCAAATCACGTTTTTGGCTAAACCTCCAACAACAACTCAAACAACTCCTTCTCTCTCCTGAACATTTGTGCGTGGATTACGTTTGAGGGTATGACCTTGCGCTATGAAGATAAAGAGCATGTCATCGATAAACCGTTGAACGAGATCGATGAATCAAAAGCTATTTGCGAAGAAATAGTTGAGTATGGGGTTCACCATAAGGATGCTACTAAGGTGTCCTGTATTATGGTAGCCACCATGACTGCTGAGACGCAGCGATTCTAGGAGGACTACTGGCCCTACGAGATGTGTAAGGACTTGATGGAAAAGTTCCATCAAAGAGCACGTCAAGAAAGGTATGAGATAGTCACCTCGTTCATCACAACCAAAATAAGGGATGGAGAGTCCATAACGAGCCACTTGCAAAGAATGCAAAGATATGTGGATCGTCTCTTGAAGTGGAGTGTGAACTTCGACGAAGAGTTGAATATTGACATAGTCATACACTCTCTGTCTCCTTGTTATGATCAGTTCAAGATGACTTATCATCTGAGAAATGAGGAAGTCTCAATGAGCAAGTTCAAGGCCTGCTAAGAACTGCTGAAAGTGAATTAAAGGGGAAAAGTGTCGAATTCACTCCCACTCCAGCTGTTGCTTCTGTCCTGGCAATTGGACAAGGTAAAAGGAAGAAAAGGAATGCTCCCTCAAAGAAATGGAAGGAAAAATCCCATGATGGACCTTCTTCAAGTGGATCCAAATAAAAAATCGGTTCTGCCACTCCTTCATCCGATCCTAAAGAAGCAACGTGCTTCTATTGCCATGATAAGGGGCATTGGAAGAGAAGCTGGACCTCAAGAATGGGAAGATAAATCCCTCCTTCATAGGTATTTATACTATTCTATCTAATAACACATCGGATGCTAGTTCTTGGGTCCTTGACACAGAATGTGGTTTTCACATTTGCTCTGATTTGCAGTGGCTAAAATGAAGAAGGGATGTGGAGCATGGGAAGATGAACTTGGTTATGGGAAATAGGAAGTCGTGTCCTGTTACCAAGATCGGAGTTTAATCTTTAGTGCTTAATAGTGGGTTAGGGTTAGATTTGAATGAATGTTGCTACTCGTTAGAGTTGACGAGGAATATTATTTCCTTTCATGGTTTGTATAGACAAGGCTTTAGATTTTCGTTTAATAATGAAATTGGTTCTATAAATGCTTACTATAATGGTTTATTTTATTTTGAAGTGTTGCCTTATAATGGTGTATATGAAACTATGATGGTTGTCGATAACTTAGGAAATAATGTGTTGCATATCAATTCGTCTAATGGTATAGACAATGCATGCTTGTGGCAGTGTCATCTTGGACATGTCAACAAGAAGTGCATAACCCAACTCCGAAAAGATAGAGTGTTGGAGTCATGTGACCTAAAGTCAGATGACACGTGCGAATCTTGATAATTGGAAAGATGGCTAAATCACCTTTCACTGGTACTTGTGAATGAGATGCCATTGTTGGATCTCATACACACAGATGTGTGTGGGCCCTTCAGATCCACCACAAGGGATACTAATCACTTTTATGTGACTTTTATCAATGATTGTAGCATATATGGATATATCTACTTAATCAAGCACAAGTCAAAAACTTTTGAAAAATTCAAAGAGTTTAAGTAAGAAGTGGAGAATCAATTGGGCAGGACGATAAAGATGTTGAGATCTGATAGAGGTGTTGAGTATCTTAGTATCGAGTTCCGCGAATATCTTAAGGAATGTGGAATTGTTTCACAATTGATGCCACCTTGGACATCACAACTCAATGGTGTGGCTGAGGGGCGCAATAGAACCTCGTTGGACATGGTTCGTTCCATGATGAGTCGAGCTTCACTACCAATCTTATTTTAGGTGTACGCCTTAGATACTGCCACCCATATCCTTAATCTAGTCCCATCTAAGAAGGTTGCCAAAACACCTCATGAGATTTGGACAGGTAAGGTTCCCTCGTTGGCACATATCAGGGTTTAGGGTTCTGAAGCTTTTGTAAGACGAGAGACGCATGACAAGCTTGTACCTCGTAGTGAGCGGCATCTTTTCATTGGTTACCCACAAAAATACTTTGGATATCTCTTCTACAGACCTAGTGATAATGTGGTCTTCATAGCAAGAAGAGGAGTTTTCCGCGAAAGGGAACTCATATGCCAAGAGGACAGAGGGACGAAAATTGATGTTGAAAAGATTCAAGAATCAAGCGGTGAAGGAACCTCTAACACTACCGCTCAACCTGAGGAAGAGATTCCTGTTGAACCAATTGACAAGTGATTACCTCTTAGACGTTCCTCTCGATTTACAATGACACCGAAGTTTTTTGCTTTTCATATTACTACGGACGGTGATACGTTTATCAGTGAAGTACACTGGTAAATTTGGATGAGCCATCTAGCTATAAGGAAGCCATTGCGGGCTTGGAGTCTGCAAAATGGAAAGAGGCAATGGGCAGTGAAATCCAGTCCATGTATGACAATCATGTTTAGAACTTGGTTGAAAATATACCAGTTCGAAAGACAGTTGGGTGCAAATGGATCTTCAAGAAGAAGACTGACATGGATAGTAAGGTGCATCCTTTCAAGGCACGACTGGTAGTGAAGGGCTTTACTCAAACCCTGGGGGTTGAATATGATGAGACCTTTTCACCAATATCCAATATCAAGTCTATTAGGGTTAAGTTAGCTATCGTTGCATTTCATGATTATGAAATCTGGCATATAGATGTCAAAACCACTTTCCTTAATGGGAAGCTGGCTGAAGACGTTTACATGTGTCAGCCAAAGGGTTTTGTGGATGCTAAATACCCCAATAGAGTGTACAACCTTGAGAAATCCATTTATGTATTAAAGCAATCGTCTCACAGATGGAATCTTTGCATCGGCGAGAAAGTCAAAGATTTTGGTTTCTCTAGAAGTGAGGGTGAATCATGTGTATATGTTAAGGGTAGTGGGAGTATAATTAGCTTTCTAGTATTGTATGTCAATGACATACTACTCATAGGACACGACATTCCAACCTTGTAGGAGTTTATGTCTTGGATTGGGAAGTGTTTCGCTATGAAGGATCTAGGGGGAAGCTGCTTACATTCCGGGGATAAGGATTTTGAGAAATAGGAGTAAGAGACTAACTGGACTTAGTCAAAGTACTTACTTGGACAAGGTATTGATACGTTTTAGCGTGGAGAATTCTAAGATAGGGGAGTTCCATATCCAGAGCAATACGAAACCGAGTAAGACTCAGAGTCCGAGTACCAATGTCGAGATAGCAGAAATGAGTCGTTTGCTATATGCTTCCGTTGTTGGTTCGATCGTGTACTCTATGACATGTACTCGCCCTGATGTGCTTTTGCGTTGAGCATAGTTAGTCGATATCAAAAGAACCCGGGTAGAGCTCACTAGACAGCAGTTAAGAACATTCGTAAGTATTTGCGAAGGACTAAGGACTGGGTCCTTATACTTAGAGGCAGTGAAGACTTGAGAGTGACAGGGTATAGCAACACCAGCTTTCAGACCAACAAAGATAACTTCCACTCTCATTCGGGCTGGGTGTTTACCCTTAATGGAGGAGCAGTGACTTGGAAAACTTCTAAGCAGGAGACCGTAGCTAATTAAACGTGCGAATCAGAGTACATAGCTGCGAGCAAAGCGGCGAAGGAGGCTATATGGTATAAAAACTTCATTGGAGACCTTGGAGTTGTACCAGCCATAAAGGAGCCCATGGAGATTTTCTGCAATAATGAAGGAGCGGTTTCCTTAACCATGGAAGCAAGGGATCATGGCAGATCTAGACATATCGGAAGAAAATACCACTTCATCAAACACCGGGTAGAAAGACTCCTTGTGGTCAAGAGGGTATGTTGGATCAAAAATATGGTTTATACTTTGCTTTTCTAGGAAAAGGTATTTTTTGTGTCTTGGACCTTAAATAACTTGTTGTTTACGGTCGTATACGTGTTTATGGTTGTGTTTACGTCCATAAACCCATTTATGGTCCATATTCCCCAAGTATATATATATATATATATATATATATATATATATATATATATATATATATATATATATATATAGGTGTTAGGTGGTTGAGGAGGGATTGATGAACAAAAGAGAGTGTACTGTCTACAGGAGCTTATGTGTGTGTATTTGAAGGTGTTCTAGAGAGAGAAATTAAAAAGAGAGTGTGTGTTAGTGTGTGTAAATCTTGTATCCAGATCTTCATTCATATCAATACATACAAGATTCAACATCTTCTTCTTCTCCTTCTCTTCTATTTGATCTGACATTATCCGTTTGATTGGGATTCCGCACCATCAAATGGATCTGATTGATACACAAGTAGATTGGGGACTTACAATTGGTATCAGAGCTTGGATTGTATTAGTAAATTTTGTTAGATATGGAGCTGATTTGATCTTATTTTGGAACAATTCTTGCGTTTTCGGATAGATCGTGGCAAAATAAGGGGGGTTTGTTCTTCGCGTTTTTCATAAAAATGGGTTTTTGATCAAGTTTTGGAGCAAAAAGGGGTGAAAAACGCTGTTTTTCACGTAATCAGCGAGGAATTTACGATCGGAGTTTGCGGCCGGCAGTTTACGGTGGTGGTTTGCGACAGGCGGTTTACAGCGGCGTTTGCGGCCTCGGCTTGGTGGACGACTTGGTGGGATTGGTTCGACTCGGCAGCATTAGTGGCTTACTTGCGCGCTTCAATAAAAAGGGAAAACGGATTTGGGGGTGCCGGGGATCGAACCGGGGTGCCTAGGTTCATCAGCAACACGCCTTACCAGTTGAACCAACCAGCAACTCGTTACAAGCCTTTCGATATTAACTTAAAACCACTCCCAGTCGCACCAAATTTTGCATTTTAGCACATTTATCCTAAAATTCAAATTTCTTTTAATTTTAAATTCCATTTTCATCCAAAAATTTTAGTTTTTAAATTTTGCCTTTTATTTTTGACTTTTTACTTAAAATTTTGACTTTGACTTTTAAAGTTTGACCTTTGACTTTAAACTTTGACTTTCTCGTTTAACTTTTAAATTTTCAAATTTAGCTTTTCGATTTGACTTTTAAGTTTGACTTTTGAGTTTGACTTTTTAAATTTAACTTTTAAGGTTGAATTTTGAGGTTTATAGTCAAAGGACATTTTTTTAAATTTAAGTTTGACTTTTAAGTTTGATTTTGGCTTCTAGTTGTGTTTTTTTTAATGGCTTTTGAGGTCAACAAGGGAAATGAAGACATGAAAGAGAATCATCAGGATATGTTAAGACAAAATTTCAACATGTTCAACTACATTCCCGGAGAAACCCTGGAGGCTCAGCTGCAACGATTCACCACTCTCACTACTGAGATGAATATATATTGGGCCTTCTTGACCAAGTCGGAGATAAACAAAAAGCTACTGAATTCACTTCCGAAATCATGGGATATGAACGTGGCTATCATCAAGAAGACAAAAGATCTCAATCATCTTAGTCTTGCTAATGTAATTGAAGAACTTGACGCTTTGAAGTGTGGAAATACAATGAGTTCTGCAAACATCCCATTCGATGAAGTTTCATGCTCTCCATCATGTGAATCTACGATTAAACTTCTTTGTGAACAAATTGATTTATTAAAAAGAGAAGTTGAAGACCTGAGATATGAAGGATATCAACTCAGGAAAGGACAGAAACCCCTAAAGGCTGAATTAGAAGCAAAAGCCAAAGACTTTAGGACGCTTCAGGTAGACTACAGTAACGAATGTGAAAACTATGCCTATATCAGGAGACAAAATGTTGAGTTAATTACTGAGCTTGATACATTAAAAAGCAAATTTGAAACTGCAAATTTTGATTTTTTAAAATTATGATGTATCAAGCGAGGTAGTTGCGAACATGATAGACCATTGTTTGCAATTTAAAAATAACCAGCAAAAAGGTCTAGGGTATGATAGTGTTCCTCCACCTTTCAATCATAACTACACATCCATCCCTATGACACAGGAAGAAATTGATAGGGAGGCATTCAGGTTGAAAATACTAATGTTTCTACTTCATATGCAGGTAAAGTAGCAGAAGATGAGAACAAGGAGAACAGTATTGAACAAACCAATGACTCCTTGAACTCAGATTCTGTTGCTTCGAATTCTGTTACTCCTAACAAACCTGCCGTTCAAAAATACAGGCCACCAATTCCAGCGCAACAGAGTGCTTGTTGCAAGTGTGCATGTGGGATAAACAACAAACGAGGCAAGGATACGCCACCAGGGGCAGAAAGAAACAAATTCACAGTGAAGAAAAAGACATGTTTTCACTGTGGAACACCCGGACATATTGCCCGAAATTGTCCAAATCGCGCATACGTTCCCTACTATGCACAAGGATGGAAAATGCACCAAGTGGGAGATACTTCAAAAGAAACCATTCCAGGTCACGTTCAAACAATGGTGACTGGAACGCGTAGAAGGCTAAGAATCAAACCCACAAGGAAAAGAATACAAATCCCAATGGCAAGAAGGAAATGCCTTCCAAGAAGCCAAATCCAAGAGATGCTCCAGTGAAACAAAGACCAGTTAGGTCAAGGTCATCTCAGAAGCCGACTACAAGTTCAAAAGCAAGTACTAAGCCATCCATCAGATCGAAAAAGAAATGGGTTAAACCCAACTACCAATGGGTACCAATCTCCTAAATCTCCTAATGATTCTAATATTTCTACATCTTCTGTTTGTGATAAACAGGACATGTCATGGGAGAAAGTAACGTGTGTTGATGACAAAGGTTGACCCAGTTTCAAAATGGACTGGGTTCCAAAGACCAACTGATCCCGCTCTGTGTCGGAGCAGCTATGGAGGCATATCATCATATTTCGGTTTGTTGGTAGTGGCTGTTCCAGGCACATGATACGGGATATCTCTTAACTATTCAACATTCAGACCTTTGTTTGAGAGTATGTGTCCTTTTGAGGGAAATGAGGGAAGGAAGAGATCACAAATGGGGTTAGTAATTAATGACATGAAGAATTTTAGGATATGTTATGAGATTAAGCGTGCTGTTCTCAGACCTTCTCGATGCAAATTCAATAGGTGACTTACAATTTGAGTTTTCTTCTCTATACTCCTAAGCTTATCTTAATTTGGTTCATTTTGAAGATAATTTTTTAAATTTTTTCGTTTGTATTGTTTGGGATGTGATATTATCAAGTGATAATAAGCAATCTGAATCTGCGTAACTTACCAAAACTAAATCGTCTAGACTCTATGTTCAATGTGCTGGTAGGCACGAAGGATTTGACAGTGTGGATTTAGATAGGATTGTTTGGACTGACCATACAACGCTCGGGTGGATTGAGCAGTGAGATAAACACGGGAACCTACAGGTTACACTAAATTAATACGCATCTAGAACAGTGGTTTGAATTTTCCTTGATGTACGGACTTATGTCCTTAATTCTGGTTCTGATAGGGCGACTAGGAGATTCTGATTAAGTAGTTATGTGGGAAATTATTTTCTTGCTTTCTTTATGTCATTCATATGTTACCTCCTCTATGTGATCGGAAGATCCGACCTGGAATGCAACATATGCAACTCTATCTCTACACACCTTCTTATCTATCTACATATGTTAGCCATATGTTGTCCCCACTGCGTGATCAGAAGATCCGACCTGGGACACAACATATGCAACATTCTACCTCTCAATCCCTCTATCCTAGTTAGCCATATGTTGTCCCCTCTGCATGATTGAAATATATCCGACCTGGGACACAATATATGCATCTATCTCTAAATCTGATTTCCTCCTTAATAATTGTTTACTCACCTAAAGTAAGGAGTTCTTTGGAAGTTCTTGATAACCAGGGTATATCGGGAAGTGGGGAACACGTTCTAGTGCAACTAAAATTGAACCATTTAGGGGTTGTTTGTAGATCTCGTTTCTTAATTTAAGTGGACAACAATACCCGTGGTCATCGTCAGCAAAATAGTTTATTTAGAAAAGTTTGTCGATATCCTTCGTGTTTAAATGGGACCACAATATCGGCAATTGACCAGATCTATTCATGAAGGTGAAGGTTTTGATAAAAAAAAGTTAAGACTGTCTCACAACTTTGATCCCAAACATTTTTGTTTTTGTTAAATTTGTTCAGAGTTTTCCTCTATGCACAAATTTAGAGGGAGAATTTAAAAATATATTAAAAAAACAAAAAAAACACAAAAAAAAAAACAAAAATCAAAAATCAAAAAATTCAAAATAAAAAAAATAGTGTTATATACTGTTTTATTTCTTGTTCAAGAAAATAAAAAATCCAAAATTATTTTTGTTTCTGTTTTACTTTTTTTTAGAATATGAAAAAACCAAAAATATTGTATGCTAAATTTTCATTTAGTTTTGTTTTGTCTTGAAAAGTGAATTCAGGTGAAGATGAAACTCATGGAGTTTGTGTCGAAGATTTCTGAGCCAAGGCTTCATCCGTAGCATGGAAGAATTTTCATTCGAAGGAGTAAGAAATGAAGATTATTCTTTCAACATTCAAATTTTCTACCCTAGAAGCAAGGTGAAGCTGAAATTAAAGATTATGTGATGGATTGCATTGAAGCCTCCTCAATCAGCCTGCTGCTATCTTGAACCTGTTAAACTGATCCAGAAGATTTGTTCTCTCTGAGGATTTTCAAGCTGAAAGCGCTATCTTTCAAGAATCAGTACATCAAGCCTCCTCACCCAATGTACGTTCAATGCCAAATTCTGAAGAAAGACCAAGTGCTCAAGATGAAGTCATTCATTGAAGATTCGTCAAACTCATCTTGAGGTTGTGTAGAATTTGAAGATAAATGTTGAAGCCAAGCTCACAATGAAGATTAACAAGAAAAGCCAGCTACCTTATTAGGGGGAGCTTGTTAGGTCAATTAAGAAAAGAAAGCTATAAACCAAGGGGGAGATTATTAGGTCAAAAATATGGTTTATACTTTTCTTTTCTAGGAAAATGTATTTTTTTTTGTGTCTTGGACCGTAAACATCTTGGTGTTTATGGTCGTATACGTGTTTACGGCCGTAAACCCATTTATGGCCCATATTCCCCAAGTATATATATATATATATATATATATATATATATATATATATATATATATATATATATATATATATATATATATATATATATATAGATGTTAGGTGGTTGAGGAGGGATTGATGAACAAAAGAGAGTGTACGGTCTAGAGGAGCTTATGTGTGTGTATTTGAAGGTGTTCTAAAGAGAGAAAAAAGAGAGTGTGTGTTAATGTGTGTGAATCTTGTATCCGGATCTTCATTCATATCAATACATACAAGATTTATCATCTTCTTCTTCTCCTTCTCTTCTATTTGATCTGACATCATCCGTTTGATTGAGATTCCGCACCATCAAACGAATATGATTGATACACAAGCAGATTGGGGACTTACAGTGTATCGTCCGAAGAAAATCTTGTGTATCCCCTCACAAAGGGTCTAAGTGGGATCAAGCACATTCAGCATGCGAGGAGCACCGGTCTAAAGGTTGATATTAGTTTTAGTGATTAGATAGATGTTTATAATGTAATTAACATTTTGTGATAGATAAATGTAATTAACATTTTGTAATTATATAATGGAGATTTATATATAAGTATTATTTACTATCTTGTGTCAATTGTTTACTATTGTTTCACTTTTGCATGCTTACTTCCAGAATAATTGGATTATTCAAATTATCCACAGTCGATCATACTTTGGAAGTAAGGCCCCGTTTGATAGTTACTAATTAAGAAAGTGTTGATTCAAAAATGTCTGTCTGAGTAAGAAATTCTGACCGAGTAAGAAATCGTGTTGTTTGATTGTACATCTGACTAAACGTGTTGACTAATGCAAAATGATCATTTTACCCTGATACGCTATTAATTTTATGTAATAATAATAGTAATCATAATAATAATAATAATAATAATAATAATAATAATAATAATAATAATAATAATAACAATAATAATAATAATAAATCCACACCAAATAATATAACCAAACATCACAAGTTTACATCTCACAAAACAATACCGTCATCTTGAGTCTATAAAACATACTAGAAATACCTATAAATTCCGCCAAATTGATTTCTTGAATGGATATTGTGTCACTCATCTCAAAATCAAATCCCATATCTTTTTATAAGTTTAAACCACCATACATGGCCGAAAATAAGCTTATCATATCATTGAACCTGAGGTGGAGATATATTAGCTTACTATATCATTGCAAATCCTATCTACACCACAATGGATATAGCAAGAATAACGTATCTACATATATCATACTTCAAATCAATGCTCTTTTGTGATTTCAAACCCTGCAATCAATGAAATGCAATATGTTCATCAGTAAGTAGAATGACATTTTACCCTCAAATTATTGATTTGTAGACAATAGATGATAACCTGGTATTGGCATCAACAAAGGCATCTCTGTTAATCACTTGAACAGATATATGTATGTGTTCAGATATGAATAAAATCAGCAAAGGCACATTCAACATCATACCGTGAAGGGAACAACAAATCACTTGGAACAAATCATTTGAAAATTCAAAACTTTTATCCATTCTCAACAGCAAAAGAACTTTGAACTACAAAATTGATGCAGAAATCAAAACAACAACAATCAAAATAGAAAAAATCAAGAAGTAAAAATCAAAACTTTTAGAGAAATAATGGTGGAAATCGGAACTATTGATGCATATGCGACGAGGAAAGAAAAATCGATTCTTACCTAATAAAACTCAGAACTATTGATGCAGAAATTGATGCTTGCTCGCCGAAGCTTGAACGGAGGAATGGTCTTTCTGGCCGGTAGTTGGACTGAGGAAGAGACAACGGCGATGGAGATGCGATGGAGAGCTGTCGATGTTGGCGGCCGATTTTCCTTGTTGGTATCTGTTTTAGGTGACGATGGGAAGAAAGAAAAGAGAGGGTATGAGTGTAATTTTTCCACTCAGTTATATTACAAAGTCTGACCAAGAAAGTGATATGAGCCAGAGGTTCTGATTGAGAAAGCTTATATCAAACACATATTGTCTGACCGAGTCAGCCCAAATCGTTAACTCCGTCTGAGTCAGACGGTAACAAACAGGGCCTATGTAATGAGGCAAGACTGTCATGAATTGGTTTGTAGATTCTCTAAGTGCTTAGACATAGGAAATGTTTGCTGCAACATTCATGAGTACTCCTAAAATAGGATTTGAGTATTGGATCAAACCCAAGCTCATTTGAATTACTTCATGGAATTTATCATGAGTAATTGTGAGACGAAAATATTGTATAATCTTTAAGCTGAGATATATGAGTTGTTGTTTAGGATTTGGTTGTGAATTGATAATACGAAAACACATCAGTAACTTGATGTTATAAAACGTATTCTTGTGTGCGATTTAATGAGTAAATAGTACAAGCATATAAGTCAAACTTTATCTGTTCCTTTTATCCTAAGAGGGTAAAAGCGATATCTTGGGCCACTCGATGATTTTTTGTTGACTTATGTGTCGGGCCCGGTCATGACTGAATTGATGTGTTCAATTACGTTCGTTGTCAGACAAATCAGAAATCGGGAAACAAACAATTGGACATTGAGTATGATTTTATTCCATGCCTTTTTCCACACTATATCTTATAGAACAGAGGATTATATGATCCCTTATCTAAAGGACGCATCATTGACTACGTCAGAGTTCGACATCGGCTTTTGAGAGCTACGATTGTTGGTCAGATTTTGAAGTTATACTTGCAATTTTAGTTATTAGACTTTCCCAAGTAGGAGATTGTTGGATTAGGTGTCTAAGCCCATAACTATAATTGGTGTATACTTGATCTGATAGTAGCATGGTCCTTTTGGGTTGCCTTCACCATAGCAACTTGACAAGATGATTTTTTGGAGAAAGAGGTTATTTAATGACTTATTAATATATTATAAGAATAATATATTAATTGGAAATCATGTTATTTAATTAGTATTAATCAAAAATTAAGTTGGAATTAATTTTGCGATTAAAGGTACCGATTAAAAAAACGGGAACTGATATTGCAATTCATTGATAGTTGCAATTAGGGCTGATGGACTCCTTAAGGAAGGAGTGGACGAAATCAATGGGAAGCCCATAGAGATTTTGTCCAAGGCTTCTAGGAAGAAGGTCCATGGACTGCTTAAGGCCTACACAATCAGATTAGGGTTTCCACCTGAAAAACCCTAGCAGCCTTAGCTAGATAAGTAACCCCTTGGTAAACAATTTTCGGCCTATGCATTCTAAAACAACCCTAGCCAAAAATTGAAGAGCCTCCATCATTTTTCTCCTTCATCTTTTTCTAGTGGTGTTTGTGACTCAGTTAGTGTGACAACTAGGAAATTTTGGGTCAAACAAGCTCTGAGAGGTCTTGTGTAGAAGTGTACCCACAATGTATAGCTATGCAACCTTAATGCAATAAGGCTTGAAAGCCAAAGGGACATCATTTGTCAGATTAAATATAAAGATATGAATATACGTAAACTTTGAAAGCCATGACGTAGTTAACCTTTAAAAGCTAAGTTTTTGGTACATAAAATCATGGAATTAAAACATTGTTTTTTGATTTATGGCCTAGTACCCCACTAAGCAAGGGATTTCGGCTTGCCTAGGCCGAAATCCCAAGCATTAGGACCGAAATTACCTTAATAGGCCACACTTTGGCCGAAATCACCCTTAATGGGTCATGGTTTTGGCCGAAATCATCCCTATGATCCCTTATCAATGTGATTGGTTTAGGGAATAAAAAGATAAAGGTGTTTGACTTTAAGAAGTGATGTATTCACCCATTTCCCATGCAAAACGTTAACTGTCACTATCCCATGCAATTAACCACCAAATATCCATGAATTAACCCATAAATAACCAGGTTAATATCCTCTATATAATCTGGTAAACATCATAACACTCTTCCATCCCTTTTTATTCACGACAGTAAGCACATCGAAGAACCCCACTTTCATTTCCCTTAGCTATCATTCTAAAACTCACTAAATAAGAAAGCCAAGATCTTCCAAGTTCAACCATTCTCCATGCTTGGTCCCTACATTTTTGTAAGTATTTTCGAGATTTCCTAGTGATTCTATACATTTTTATGTTAGTTTCACCCTATTTACACACATTAAAATGTGTTAAAACCTTTAGCATTACATTTTTCTCAAGGAAGTTCATCATCCTCCTTCAAGAACTTAGGTTTATAGATCTTCAAACCATCTCCTCAGTTAACCCACCAAAACCACTCAAGGTGAGTTCATACCCCCACATTTTCAAGCTTTTTCATCTTTTTAGGGGGGGGGGGGGGGGATACAAGTAAATCTTTATTATCACAAAAATACTTATATGTTGCTTCTTGATGTTAAATTAAGATATTATTTACATAAGGTATAATTATCAATAGTTTTATACAATATTTGTGATATATTAGCTTTGGTATGCAAAGTTAACAAAAACATAACTCATGATATGCTACAAACATCATAAGGAAAAGCATGATTTGGAAAACGACAAAGTTTTGGTTACTTTTACTAAAATATAGTTGTTCTGGCAAAAAATTATTACAATATAGTTATTTACTACTCTGGTAGGTTACAACCCAAAGACATTATATTTTAACTACATATTTTGACACCAGGCAAGAGCACAACTTTATATTTATTTACAAGATTATATAAATAGTCTCAACAAACATATAAGATAAACTATAATTGGTGTAGTTTGGGAGTCATAAAACCACAATTTCATTTCAGAAGAACCATATAATTATCCAAAGGTATAATTATTTCATTTTACAAGAAAATGGATTCATAGTTCACGTAAATCAGTTGAAGCTCGTGTGAGACATTCTCTTCAGCGTACCTACCTGGTGTACAATGCATTATATCTAGCGTCTCCTGGAGGGAGAGCGAGATAGTTGTGTGTAGATCTATACAGTATTAACAACCCCATACCTCAGCTGTTCGCTACGGTTAGACCGACAAGTCTTGGGTGACAAATGTCTACCAGTTCTGACGCCTGAAGAACGTTTTTCAGGCAAATCAGCCATATTAAGTATGGTTATAATAACTCACATAGGGATTAACGAAACTACTTGGTTTACAGGGTAACTTACACCTAACTAGTTTTATAAGAAATTAAAACTACATAATATTTTTCAGTACAACATTTCTTACATTTTGGTCTTACGGTTTAAGAGTACAGTTCACATTTAAGAAAATATTGGATTTTCTGGAAACATACACTATCATTTTACAAGAAAGAGATACAAAGGAAATACATACATTCTAGTCTTGAGTATGAAACTTACAACTCAACCTTAAAGAAAATATTGGATTTTCTAGTAGTATACAAAAATCATTTTACACGAAACTGTTACAAATGCTTCTTATACAAGATGCTTATGAACTCACTAACTTAATTGTTGACACTTTTCAAAATCACTTGTATTCTCAGGAAACCAGTGAACATGTATTCAAACCATTTTGAGGGCAGGCGTTGCTGCATCATGAATTCTATTTTTCAGTTACTTGTATTTGACTTTTGAACAAACAACATTTGTAAACAATGTAATCATGTAATCTCAATGTATGATATTTTAGGTTGCTATAATTCATTTAAATTCAATTGTTATGATACTGTGAAATGACGTCATTGGTATTAGAGCATTGTTTATAGTGAACTAGTGGATCAAACCATACAAGATATATAACTATAAATACAATGGGGCTAAAACACTCTGACTACAACTATACTTTTAAAAATATAATAATGTTATTAGTAAAGTGTAAGTACATACAAGTTAGGACAGTGTCATAATGAAAGCATAATAAAAGTAGTATGATGAGTTGAAAGCTACGGGAAGGCCTTTGGATATGCAGTTATACCTTGAATAAATATTGCATGATCAAGTATATTTATCCGAGGTGTGACTAACATATGTTGGGGAATGGTCGTGGTGAACAACGAGTCTATCACTTACCAAAAATCAAGAGCTATAGAATCAAACGTAAACAATTAAAATACTATAGGAGTATTTTAGGATAGATTCACTTAAATTCGTCATGAATTTCTAACATTCTTGCACAGACATCATGGCAGGATTCCATGCACCAAGAGACCCCTATTTCCATAACCAGGGAAATGGAGGTTGGATAGAAGAGGATCATGAGGAGATCATGGAGGAGGAGCCCGAAGAAGAAGAGGAAGAGGATAAATTGGATGCAGAGTCAGAAGTCATAAATCCTCCTTAAATCGCTCGAGTCCCTGCATGTTGTTTAGGCTACAACGGACCTACGCCTCGCTGGGCTGAAGATCTAGATAAATGGAGACGACACCAGCATCAGACCTTTCCATTCGGCATGGAGCAAGGTTTCTATAACCTCAGCCACGGGGGATCAGCCGACAGGGCCCTCCCAGTCATGATTCAACGAATCACGTACCTCAGAGATCATTCTAGGGAGACGACAAACCGAGTTATGGAGTTGGGAGCTCCTACGGAAGTCACGGATGCACGGACTCAAGACCTGGAGAGAGACTACTATCCCATTTACAGACTCATTGTGGACCTTACCACTGCTCGGGCAGAGGTAAGGGAGTATCAGGAGAGACACTTGGCACTCGAGGAGAGAGTGATCGCAGTCGAACATCAGCTAGCAGAGCTACAGGGCGCCTCGACTTCATCTTAGGGACCGCAAGGGACTACCCCTCATGATTAGGATTCGTCGTACTCACAATTTGTTATAGACAAGGTTTATGGGTATGCATTGGTGCTACCTTTTTTCCTGTATGTAGGACCGACCCTACGTCTAAGTGATTACACTATTCGGAGGGTCGTTATTCTGTCAAATTTTTATCTTTTGATGTACTATAGACCTCCTTAGGGGTCAATTTTCCTCAAAATTTACGTACAAGTACCTTTTCATTTCATTTTATTAGATGTTGTTATATGCTATGTCTTTTCTATTCATTTTTATTTGGTATAGTAAAATTTCACTTATAAAATACAAGCAACTCTTAATAGCAACTATATTCGATACAAACATGGTGTTCGATTACAATAGTGTCCGAACCATAACTCATATCAAAAAACTTATCGTCATTTTACCTTGTTTCAGAAAATGCCGCCTCGAAGATATAACAGGCGCAAGGACAATACATCGGCGCCACCACCACTGCCACCTCCCCCAAAAATGGAAACTATACTGTTCCAAGCTGTAGTGATCGCTGATGTGGTTGTTGTTGTAGCCCAAATCAGCAGTAGCAGCAATGGAGGCAGAAATGGAACAAACAATTCCAATCAAAGTGAAACCCAAGGGCACCCAAGGGAATGCACTCATAAAGACTTTGCAAACTGCAAGCCCAAGCCCTTCAATGGAATCGGTGGCGTCATTTCTTTGACGTGGTGATTCAAAAAGACGGAATCAGTATTTGAAATTTGCGCCTGCCCAGAGGAGAGCAAAGTCAAGTTTGCAGCCTGTACTTTTTTGATACAACCCTTTCATGGTGGAATGGCCACATCAAAGACCTAACACTCTCAGTAGCAACCTCGATGAGCGGGGAGGATCTCAAAATCATGATGCTCGAAGATTACTTCCCAAAGGGCGAGGTACATAAGCTAGAACGGGAGCTTTGGAATCTCACTATGAACGGCTCTGACATCGAAGCTACACCGCCAGATTCAGCGACCTGGCAATCCTATGCCCTGGAGTGATCACTCCGGAGAGCAAGAAAGTGGAACGTTTCATCTGGGGGTTATCTCCCAAGGGGAATGTAATTGCTGCCAACCCAACAACTTTCAAAAGCACCAAGCACCTCACTCAAAAACTCATTGATCATGGAGTACGATAAGACATAATGACTCCTGTCGTCGATGAGAAAAAAGGAGTGATAACAAGAGGAAGTTCCAAAACAAGAAGAAGGTTCAACCAACCCAGGAGCCCGCAAAGAAAACAGCAGATCGTGGCGGTTCATGTCGTTACCGTCCCTTCCGCACCAGCACCTACCAAGCCATATGCCGATACACTCCCAAAGTGTGACAAGCGCAATCTTCACCACAATGGTGTCTTCCGGGAAATGCACTGTACAAACTCCATCAGGAAAGGGCACACTGACCGATCTATAGGACATCCACACAACAGGCCACCCAACCCGCAAATACTGGGATGAGCTAAGCGTGCTATGGTTGTGCGGAAACGGGGAACTACAAGAGGAACTGTCCAAAGACCAACAACAGAAATACTGGGGCAATGGGAAAAGTCATAGAACTAGGACACGAGGAGGCGATGGAAGACCCTGTGTTGGCCACCGGTACGTTCCTCCTCAATAACATTTATTCATGCATAATATTTGATAGTGGTGTGGAGAGAAGCTTTGTGAGTCATAAGTTTAAACACCTAATCAAACAAAACCCACAAACACTAAATGAAACATTCACCGTAGAAATGGCCAACGGAAAAACTGAAACAACAAATGATGTATACATAGGATGCACGCTAACTTTGAACAACCACTACTTCCAAATCGACTTAATGTCGGTTACCATAATGAGTTTTAATGTTATAATCGGCATGGACTAGCTAAGTCCTCACCGTGCCAATATTTTATGTCTAACGAGAAGGCCATTCACCTTCACCTACCAAGTAACGAAACCTTGGTCATATACAGTGACAAACCCAATACGAAACTCCAAATCATCTCATGTATAAAGGCGTAGAAGTGCTTACACAAGAAGAACCACGCCTTTTTAGCTCACGTTGTCGATAAGAAGAAAGGAGAAAAAGACACTAAGGACATCCCGGAGGTCTGTAACTTCCCCGACGTATTTCCCAAAGATCTCCCGGGAGTGGCCCCCAAAAGACAAGTCGAATTCAGAATCGAGTTGATACTTGGAGCCATGCCAATTGCTAAGTTTCCATACCTCTTAGCTCCTCCGGAGATGCAAGAACTTTCCAGCCAACTGAGCGAATTACTGAAAAAGGGGTTCATCAGGCCAAGCTTCTTGCCTTGGGCAGCTCTGGTCTTATTCGTAAAGAAGAATGATGGATTGTTCTGCATGTGCATCGATTACCGAGAACTAAACAAACTTACCGTCAAAAACCGATACCCTCTTCCCCGAATCAACGACCTATTCAACAAGCTGCAAGGATCGAGTTACTTCTCAAAGATAGATCTAAGATCCGGGTACCACCAGTTGTGGGTCCGGGAAGAAGATATCCCCAAGATCATCTTCCGGACTCTGTACGGTCACTATGAATTCGTAGTAATGCCCTTCGGTCTAACAAATGCGCTTGCAACAATCATGGACCTAATGAACTGGCTGTTGACCTTATTTAGAAAAATTTGTTATTATATTCATCAATGACATACTCATCTACTCACGGAGTAAGGAAGAACACAGTCAACACCTTTAGTACGTTCTAGAGACATTAAGGGCGGAGAAGTTGTATGCAAAGTTCTCCAAATGAAAATTCTGGATCCCAAAAGTGGAATTCCTAGGTCACGTTGTCAACAAGGAAGGGATACACGTAGACCCTTCAAAATCAAGGCAATCGAAGGCTGGGTAACCCCAAGAACCCCAACGGAGATCAGACAATTCTTAGGCCTCGCTGGTTACTACATGAGGTTCATACAGAATTTCTACAAGATCGCTAAGTCGTTCACTGCCCTAACCCATAAGGGTGTAACCTTCAACTGGGAAGAGAAGCAAGAGGCTTCCTTCCAAACCTTGAAACAAGCTCTATGCAGCACCCCGATCTTGTCCCTCCCAGAAGGTATGAAAGATTTCGTAGTCTATTGTGACGTATTCGAACAACGATTAGGCTGCGTGCTCATGCATCGAGGAAATGACATAGCCTATGCGTCAAGACAATTAACGAACCATGAGGTCAACTACAACACACATGACCTCGAACTGGGAGTAGTAGTGTTTTCTCTAAATATATGGAGGCACTACCTTTATGGTACAAACTGCACCATTTTCACGGATCACAAGGGCATCCAACACATTCTCAATTAGAAGGAGCTCAACATGAGATAGCTGATGGGTTTTGAGCATTCTAACACTTCCTAAGTGTACATGCAACCCTAATAACCTTGGATCTATGTTTGTCTAATTTTCATGCAAAGTTGAATTCCAAGGTTATGATCTTATCTAGCATACATGGGAAAAATTTTAAGTTAAATGAAAGATAGAACTACATACCTTGTTGATTTTGATCCTTGAAACCTTGTGAGCCTAGCACCCCAAGTGTGATGCCTCAAATGCTTCACACAACACCAAATGCTATGGAGTAAACTTGGAGAGAAAGTATAACACTCTAAAAATCGGCTCTAACCCTCAAGCATGCATGTCTAGCCGATTATGGGAGAAACATGAGCTTTATATAGTGTTGACACATTTAGGGTTACACCATGTAAACCCTAATGTGTCATGACTCTTCATTTCCATGACCCATGGGTTTGTAACTCCCATGGAGCCTCCACGGAGCATCCAATGGGTTCAACCCAACTTGATTATCCATGGAGCCTCTTAGCCGACTATATAAGTTATGGATGATTTACATAATCAACCCATATATTTAATTAGTTATCTTTTGATCACTTAATTAATTCTAAAATTAATTCTTGATCAAACTAATTATATAATATTATTAATATACTAGAACTTATAATATATTAATAAACCACAAGTGTTATTTCTCTCATTTAGTCTATCCAATTGCATGGTGCCATGCAACCCAAATGGACCATGCCGGGTCGGGTCAAGTATATACCAGAAATATTTATGGACATAGACACCTTATCCAACAGTCTCCCACTTGGATAAGTCTAATAACTATAACTGCAAGTATGACATCAGGAACCGATCGGAAATCGTAGCTCTTTTCAAGGTTTCTCGAAACTGAGAAGATGATGGTACGCCATTTCAGAAAAGGGATCATATAATCCTCTATTCTAGATATCAGCCGGACAAACACCTGGAACATGGTCTTGCTTATTGTCCAGCAGTTTGTTTCCTAATTTCCGATTTGTTTAATATAGAACTTAATTGAACACATCAACTTAGTTCTGACCGGGCCCGGTACATAGGTCAAAACAAAATCATCGAGGGGCCCAGATATCAGCTTCTAATCCAAGAAGGAACAGATAAACTTCGACTCATATGCTTGCTCTACTACTTGTTAAATTACACACAAATGCACATTTTATAACATCGAGTTACCAATGCGTTTTCGCACGATCAATGCATAACTAACTCATAGTTAACAAGTCATATCTCTAGGTTTGAAGACTTATATGATATTACCGTCTCGCGATCACTCTAGATAAATTCCATGAAGTGATACTAGCGAGCGTGGGTTGAATCCAATATTCAGAACTTATGAGCACTCATGAGTGTTGAGGCCATGTCCAACACCTTAGACCTCTACAACCAAATCATGACAGTCTTAATTCATATCTACTCCCGACATATGACCGACTGTGGATAATTTTAATAATATGTAAAAACACAACATGAGTATTCGGGAAGTCAAAACATGCAAAAGAAATAATAGTAAACGATTGACAAAAGATAGAAACACTTTACTCATGAATAAACACAACTTTTATTCATCATCAAATGTCAAATACATTTTACATATTTCAGAACTATCTAACTACTAAAACTTATATCATCCTTCAGCCCTATGCTCCTAGCATGCTGGAGATGCTTAACCCTACCCAGTCCCTTCGTGAGGGGATCTGCCGGGTTCTCATTTGATGATACCCTCTTTGCCACGAGGAGTCCTTCTTCTATACGATGTCTGATGAAATGATATTTTCTGTCAATGTGTCTGGATCTCCCATGATCCCTTGGTTCCTTCGCTAAGGCAACTGCACTTTCACTATCACAGAAAATCTCTATGGGCTTCGATATAGCTAGTACAACTCCAAGGTCTCCAATGAAGTTCTTTAGCCATAGAGCCTCTTCTGCCGCCTCGCTTGCCGCTATATACTCTGATTCGCAAGTTTAATCAGCCACTATCTCCTGCTTGGAACTTTTCCAAGAGATTGCTCCTCCATTTAAGGTAAAGACCCAGCCCGAATGAGAGCGTAAATTATCCCTATCAGTCTGGAAGCTAGCATCACTATACCCTACAACTCTCAAGTCATCACTCCCACCAAGGGTAATGACCTAGTCCTTAGTCCTCCGCAGGTACTTGAGAATATTCTTTACCGTTGTCCAGTGAGCCTTACCAGGGTTCCCCTGATACCTGCTGACCATGCTTAAAGCAAAGGCTACATCAGGATGAGTACAGGTCATATCATACATGATCGAGCCTACTTCCGAAGTATAAGGTATACGACTCATTTCAACTATCTCTACTCGGGCTCTGAGTCTTACTCAGTCTAGTGTTACTCTGGATGGGTAACTCTCTTTTCTTGGAATCTTGCATGCTGAATCTCTTCAGCACCTTATCCAAGTATGTACCCTGACTAAGTCCAATTAGTCTTTTACTCTGGTCTCTTAAAATCCTTATCCCTAAAATATAGGCAGCTTCTCCTAGGTCCTTCATAGCAAAACACTTCCCAAGCCAGGATTTAACTTCCTGCAGAGTTGGGATGTCATTTCCTATGAGTAGTATGTCATCCACATACAGTACCAAAAAGCTAACTATACTCCCATTAGCCTTAACATATACACAAGATTCATCTTCACTTCTCGAAAACCAAACTCTTTGACTTTCTTATCAAAGCAAAGATTCCATCTGCGAGGTGCTTGCTTTAATCCATAAATGGATTTCTCAAGCTTACACACTCTATTAGGGTACTCTGTGCTGACAAAACCCTCTGGCTGATTCATGTAAACATCCTCAGCCAACTTTCCATTAAGGAAAGAGGTTTTGACATCCATTTGCCATATTTCATAGTCATGAAATGCAGCTATGGCTAATAATACCCTAATAGACTTAATATTGGCTACTGGTGAAAGGGTCTCATCATAATCAACTCCTGGAGTTTGGGAAAAGCCCTTTGCAACCAGTCGTGCCTTATAGGTGTGTACATTACCATCCATGTCGGCCTTCTTCTTGAAGATCCATTTGCACCCAACTATCTTACGACTTGGTACATTGTCAACCAATTCCCAGACCTGATTGTCATACATGGACTGTATCTCGCTATCCATTGCCTCTTTCCATTTAGCATACTCGGGGCCTGCCATGGCTTCCGCATAGCTGTTAGGTTTATCCAGACCTATCAGTGTCTCACCACTGATAAGTGTATCACCTTCTGCAGTAATATGGAATCCATAGTAATGCTCAGGTACATTCCTAACCCTTGTGGAACGCCTCATAGGTACAATTGGAGGTACAACAGGAGTTTCCTCCTCAAGTTGGCTGCTAGGGTTTGAGGTTCCTTCACCACTTGACTCTTGAAGTTCTTCAAGGTCAATTAGCCTCCCACTGTTTCCTTGGCTTATGAACTCTCTCTCTCTCTCTCTCTCTCTCTCTCTCAAGACAGCCCTCCTTGCTACAAAGACCACATTCTCACTAGGTCTGTAGAAAGAGGTAATTAAAGGATTTTTGTGGGTAGTCGATGAAAATACACCTCTCACTTCAAGGTTCGAGCTTGTCATGAGTCTCGTGTCTCACGAAAGCCTCACAACCCCAAACCTTGATGTGGGCTAGACTA
This sequence comes from Lactuca sativa, assembly GCF_002870075.4. Classification (NCBI taxonomy): domain Eukaryota; kingdom Viridiplantae; phylum Streptophyta; class Magnoliopsida; order Asterales; family Asteraceae; genus Lactuca; species Lactuca sativa. The sequence goes on along the minus strand of NC_056625.2, from coordinate 4,840,100 downwards.
GGAACTTTTCCAGTCCACATCTCGTGAGGTGTTTTGGCAACCTTCTTTGTAGGGACCAAATTAAGGATATGGGTGGCAGTCTCTAAGGCATACCCCCAAAATGAGATTGGTAGTGAAGCTCGACTCATCATGGAACGAACCATATCCAGCAAGGTTCAATTACGCCTCTCAGCCACACCATTCAATTGCAGTATCCTGGGAGGTGTCAATTGTGAGACAATCCCACATTCCTTGAGATAGTCGAGGAACTCAGTACTAAGATACTCACCACCACGATCGGATCGAAGCATCTTAATGTTCCTGCCCAATTGATTCTTGACTTCCTGTTTAAACTCTTTAAACCTTTCAAAAGTCTCTTACTTATGCTTGATTAAGTAGACATATCCATATCTATTGTAATCATCATTAAAAGTCACATAATAACGATTAGCATCTCTTGTGGCATGTTTGAAGGGTCCACACACATCCGTGTTTACAAGATCCAACAAAACCTTCACCCCTAGCACAAGAACCTGTGAAGGGTGACTTTGTCATTTTTCCAAGTAAGCATGATTCACAACTATCATCTAACTTTAGGTCAAATGATTCCAAGACTACATCCTTTTGGAGTTGGCCTATGCGTTTCTTGCTTATATGCCCAAGACGACAATGCCATAATGATGCTTTATCCAAGTTATTATCATTAGTAGAATCAATACACAATACATTATTTCCTAGATTATCTACAACAGACACAACTTCATACACACCATCACAAGGTAATGCTTTAAAATAAAACACATTATTAAAGAAAGCATTTATTCCACCAATTTCATTATCAGAAGAAAAGGTAAAACCTTGTTTATACAAAGCATAAAAGGAAATAACATTTCTGGCCATTTCAGGCAAATAACAACACTTATTCAAATCTAAAGTAAATCCACTACTAAGCAACAAAGTATAAACTCCAATCTTGGTGACAGGTGAAACTTTCCTATTCCCCATGATCAAGTTTATCTTTCCATGCTCCACATTCTTACTTCTTCTTAGTCCCTGTAAATCAGAACAAATATGAATACTGCAACCGGTATCAAGGACCCAAGAGTTAGAATAGAGTGAATTATTAGATGATATAGTGTAAATACCTGCATGGTTGGATTTCACTTTCCCATCCTTTAAATCTTGCTGGTACTTTGGGCAGTTTCGCTTCCAGTGCGACTTTTCATGGCAATAGAAGCATTCAACCTCTTTAGGATCATAAGAAGGTGTAACGAAACCTTTCTTGGTTCCTCTAGAAGAGGAGCCATCAAGGTTCTTCCCCTTGGTACCCTTCGAGGGGTTCTTCCTCTTCTTCCGTTTCCCTTTCCCGATTGCCAGGACAGCTGAGGAGTTTGGAATAGGAGTAGGAGTGATCACAACCGACTTACCTTTAAGACCTGATTCTGCGGTCTTTAGGAGCCCCTGAAGTTTGCTAAGTGTAACTTCCTCCTTATTCATGTGGTATGTCATGCGGAATTGATCATAACATGAAGCTAAGGAGTGCAAAATAATATCTATTGCCAACTCCTCAGGGAAATTCACATTCAACTTCATCAATCCATCCACACACCTTTTCATTTTCTACATGTGGCTTGTGATGGGTTCACCATCTTTCATTCGGGTTGTGATCATAGAGGAGATGATTTCATATCGCTCTTGACGAGCACTCTGATGGTAGCGGTCCATCAAATCCTGGTGCATCTCAAAAGTATAGTAGTCCTCATAGGACTTTTGGAGCTAGGCTGTCATGGTGGCCATCATGATGCATGCCACTTTTGTAGCATCTCTTTCATGAACCTCATATTCAGCAAGCTCCTTAGGAGTAGCAGTTCGCTCAGGCACCTTAAGCTCCTTGTCAAGAACATATTCCTTGTTCTCGTAACGAGTGACCATCCTGATGTTTCTGATCCAATCAGTAAAGTTGGATCCATCAAAGATGACTCTCCCATAAAGGTTCATGAGAGAAAAGGAGCCAGTAGGATTTTGGCCAGGAGTAGAATTATTGGAAGACATCTGAAAAGAAGAAAATAAGTTTAGTTTAGATATAGGGATAGTCCTTAATAAAACACAACCGACATACCTTTAAGACCTGATTCTGCGGTCTTTAGGAGTCCCTGAAGTTTGCTAAGTGTAACTTCCTCCTTATTCATGTGGTATGTCATGCGGAATTGATCATAACATGAAGGTAAGGAGTGAAAAATAATATCTATTGCCAACTCCTCAGGGAAGTTCACATTCAACTTCATCAATCCATCCACACACCTTTTCATTTTCTACATGTGGCTTGTGATGGGTTCACCATCTTTCATTCGGGTTGTGATCATAGAGGAGATGATTTCATATCGCTCTTGACAAGCACTCTGATGGTAGCGGTCCATCAAATCCTGGTGCATCTCAAAAGGATAGTAGTCCTCATAGGACTTTTGGAGCTAGGCTGTCATGGTGGCCATCATGATGCATGCCACTTTTGTAACATCTCTTTCATGAACCTCATATTCAGCAAGCTCCTTAGGAGTAGCAGTTCGCTCAGGTACCTTAAGCTCCTTGTCAAGAACATATTCCTTGTTCTCGTAACGAGTGACCATCCTGATGTTTCTGATCCAGTCAGTAAAGTGGGATCCATCAAAGATGACTCTCCCACAAAGGTTCATGAGAGAGAAGGAACCAGTAGGATTTGGGCCAGGAGTAGAATTATTGGAAGACATCTGAAAAGAAGAAAATAAATTTAGTTTAGATATAGGGATAGTCGTTAATAAAACACCCAAATGTAATATTAAGGCTAGGATCCAATCACAATATATTATAACCTAGAAAAGGGATGCCGTAATCCAAGTTATAACATATTTGAAAGGTAGGTGAATGACGATTCACCAAATTCCACCATGAAAACGAAATATAAATTATTAGGTTTTATTTGGTTTTTTAGAAATTCCTGGATTCTGTGAGATTCATTGAACTTTTCAATGGCATGTTTCAATCTCGAGTGTGTCCTTTATGTTTTGTGACTGGGATACCGAGGATCACAAAACAAGGTGTGAAGTAACCATGCAAATTACTTGGTACCCTTAATGTTTTTCACTTAATCGTAGTGCCGGTAAACCACACGCGCTCCTTCCGACCTCATGAAAAACCTTAAGTCACCCTTTGCCTCCCTTGTTAAGTCCAAGTTAGTGTGCCGGTAAACCACACACGCTCCACCAACAACTTAAACAAGGTGCAAAGTGTAATTTCATGGATTAGCACCTTATTCACATTTTTCCTAAAGTAACTAAGATTGGGAATTTATAAGACATTTAGTTACTTTATAATAATCATTGTACTTTTAATGAGAATTTTTGAGTCATTGTCCTACCCGTTCGGCTAACGACCCTCCACCAGTCAAGCAAGCGGTGGGTGAGAGTGGACACCCATTAAGTTGCCATTTTATAGGCAACAACCTTATATCCACCTTATAGACTGGCTTTGTGAATAAGGCGTACTAGCGATAAGACGACTTTGATCTTATACATATATATATATATATATATATATATATATATATATATATATATATATATATATATATATACATATATATATATATATATATATATATATATATATATATATATATATATATATATGTTGCCATTTTATAGGCAACAACCTTATACCCACCTTATAGACTGGCTTTGTGAATAAGGCGTACTAGCGATAAGACGAGTTTGATCTTATACATACATATATATATATATATATATATATATATATATATATATATATATATATATATATATATATTATTAACTTATAATATTATAAGTATAAGGGTTGAATTTTAACTTTTAAAATTCTAAGGGTTGGAACTAAAATTTTAATATGACTTTACTTGTTCCAAAACTTGAGGGCAAGTTTTGTAAACTTTCAAAACTTTTTCATTTCTCATAACTTATGAATTTAATTGAGTATTAAAATTGAAGACACTTCATTTTTATAACTCTTGTGTTCTTTTAATGGTTTTAATTCAAGTGTGACTCTTGGTTTTCCATAACTTGAGGACAAGTTATGGACTCCATTAAAAACACATTACGACCAAGAATTAAACTACCAAGTAGGTTACAAGTAATTCCTATGATCATCTAAATTCATAAGATCAAGAACATGAATATCCATATCAAAGTTTCAAAACCATATGAACACGTATAATCATGAAAAAATGATATTAGCCATTGTAAATGGATTAGAACTAACATTAAACCATCTAAAACAAGTTTACTAACACCAAAACAGTTTAGGGTAATGTTTCTAGTCCATTTCCAGCAGCAAAAGTTGAAAATCTGCATTCTGAGGCTCCTACTCGTCAAGTGCGTGAACCTACTCGGCGAGTAGGATGAAGATACACATGAACTTGGCTAGTCCCCCGATGGACTCAGCGAGTTCATCAGGCAGATTGCACAAAATCAACTTTTTTCAAAATTTTTGCATGAAGTATCAAACAAACAAACCTGGCTCTGATACCATTGATGGGTTTTGAGCATTCTAACACTTCCTAAGTGTACATGCAACCCTAATAACCTTGGATCTATGTTTGTCTAATTCTCATGCAAAGTTGAATTCCAAGGTTATGATCCTATCTAGCATACATGGAGAACAATTTTAACTTAAATGAAAGATAGAACTACATACCTTGTTGTTGATTTTGATCCTTGAAACCTTGTGAGCCTAGCACCCCAAGTGTGATGCCTTAAATGCTTCACACAACACCAAATGCTATGGAGTAAACTTGGAGAGAAAGTATAACACTCTAAAAATCGGCTCTAGCCCTCAAGCATGCATGTCTAGCCGATTTTGGGAGAAACACGAGCTTTATATAGTGTTGACACATTTAGGGTTACACCATGTAAACCCTAATGTGTCATGACTCTTCATTTCCATGACCCATGGGTTTGTAACTCCCATTGACCCTCCATGGAGCATCCAATGGGTTCAACCCAACTTGATTATCCATGGAGCCTCTTAGCCCACTATATAAGTTATGGATGATTTACATAATCAACCCATATATTTAATTAGTTATCTTTTGATCACTTAATTAATTCTAAAATTAACTCTTGATCAAACTAATTAAATAATATTATTAATATATTAGAACTTATAATATATTAATAAGCCACAAGTGTTATTTCTCTCATTTAGTCTATCCAATTGCATGGTGCCATGCAACCCAAATGGAACATGCCGGGTCGGGTCAAGTACATACCAGAAATAGTTATGGACTTAGACACCTTATCCAACAATAGCGGCGATGGGTGGAGCTATTGAATGACTATGAATGTGGGACTCGATATCATCCAAACAAGGCCAACGTAGTAGCAGATGTCCTGAGCCAAAAAGAATACCCGCGTCGTCGAGTAAAGTCACTAACCTTGACTATCCATTCCCACCTGTCTTCGCAGATCAGGGAGGCTCAGCTGGAAGCCTTTAAACCCGAGAATGTCATAAACGAAGACTTGCGAGGGATGGATAAGAACCTTATAGTCAAAGACGACGGAGCCTACTACCTCATGGATCGAATCTAGACATCGAAGTTCGGTGGGTATTAAGACGTTGTCATGAACAAAGCCCACAAGACAAGGTACTCCGTCCATCCAGGTTTGGACAAGATGTACCTGGACCTCAATAAACTTTATTGCTAGCCAAACATGACAGCCGATATCACTACCTATGTGGGCAAGTGTCTGACTTGTGCCAAAGTCAAGATAGAGTTTCAGAAGCCCTCGGGTTTGCTACAACAACTAGACATACCCGAGTGGAAGTGGGAGAGAATAACATGGACTTCATAACCAAGTTGCCCAAGATAGTGGGCAGGCTTGACATCATCTGGGTAATCGTTGACAAGTTAACCAAATCCACCCACTTCCTGCCAATAAAGGAGACAAAAAGATGGAAAAGCTAATTAGGACGTACATAAAGGAAATTGTACAATTACATGGTGTGCCATTATCTATTATCTCCGACAAAGATAGTAGATTTACCTCACGTTTTTGGCAGTCGCTGCAAAAGTCCTTGGGAACCAACCTCGATATGAGTATAACCTATCATCCCCAGACTGATAGGTGAAGTGAGAGGACCATACAGACACTAGAAGACATGCTAAGAGCTTGTTTGATAGAATTTGGCAAGGCGTGGGATATCCACTTTCCCCTCATCGAATTCTCCTACAACAATAACTATCACACTAGCATCAAGGTCGCACCATTCGAAGCCCTATATGGATGAAAATGCAGATCACTTATGTGCTGGTCTGAGGTGGGTGACACCCAGTTAGCAAGAGGGCAAGTACCCGAAAACACCCTCACCAGTCCCGAGATCATCAGAGAGACCACAGAGAAGATCGTCAAAATTCGGGAACGACTAAAGGCATCCAGAGAGCAACAAAAGAGCTACGCGGATAAACAACATAAACCCTTGGAATTCCAAGTCGGCGAACGCGTGATGTTAAAGGTCTCGCCCTGGAAAGGGATGATACGCTTTGGGAAGCATGGAAAATTATATCCAATGTATATTGGACCATTATAGATCCTCGCCAGGATCGGTCTAGTGGCCTAGAGACTGTTGGATTAGTGTCTAAGGCCATAACTATTTTGGTATGCACTTGACCCGATGGTGCATAGTCCTTTTGGCTTGCCTTCACCAAAGCAACTTGATAGGATGAATTATGGACATAGACGATTAATTATGATTTATTAATATATTATGAGAATAATATATTAAAGGAGAAATCATATTTTTTTAATTAATATTAATCAATAATTAATTATGAATTAATTTTGTGGCTAAAAGAGATTAATTAAACTTAGGGGACTAGAACTATCAATTGTGTGATACTTGAATATTGGGCTAATGGACTCCATATTAGAGGAGTTGACGAATTCTATGGGGAAACCCATTAGAAATCGTCCCAGGCCTCTAAGGAGGGAGTCCATGAGCTGCTTAGGGCCTAAGCAGTCAAATTAGGGTTTCTTTGTTAGATAACCCTAATAGCCTCACAAATTAAGGACCCCTAGGGCACCAAAAACATGTCTAACTGATTCCTTAGGGTTTCTAGACGTTTTTAGGTGTCTCTCCTCTTCTCCCTCTTCATCCTCTTGCTCTTGGTGTTTATGAGCCATTAGAGGTGTGACATTTGTGACACTAAGCTTTTAGAAGCTAATTACAACGAGGAATTGAGATTGTTATTCCTACATAGCAATCAAGGTATGATCTAAACCCTAATTCATATGTTAATATCATTATTGTATGCTAGATTAGGGTTCTTGAGCCTTGGATGAATTGCATGTATAATAGAGAAACCTAGATCCAAGCATTAGGGTTTGTATGAGCACATAAGATGTTGTTTTGGCTTAAACCCATCAACTAAGACCGAAAACACCCAAGATCCAAAGCACTAGGACCGAAATCACCTTAATAGGACACACGTCGGCCTAAATCGCCCTCAATGGGTCATGGTTTTGGCCGAAATCTTCCCTATGATCCCTAATCAATGTGATTTTTGTTAAGGGAATAAAAAGATAAGGGTGGTTGACTTTAACAAGTGATGTATTCACCCATTTCCTATGAAAAACGTTAACCACCAGTATCCCACACAATTAACCACCAAATATCTATGAATTAACCCTCAAATAACCAAGTTAATATCCTCCATTTAATCCAGTAAACATCATAACACTCTTCCATCCCTTTTTATTCACGGCAGTAAGCACATCCAAGAACCCCGCTTTTATTTCCCTTAGCTATCATTCCAAAACTCTCTAAAAAATAAAGCCAAGGTCTTCCAAGTTGAACCATTCTCCAAGCTTGGTCCCTAGATTTTTTTAAGTATTTCCTAGAGATTTCCTAGTGATTCTATACAGTTTTATTTCCCTCAAGGAAGTTCATCATCCTCCTTCAAGAACTTAGGTTTAAAGATCTTCACACCATCTCCTCATTCAAACCACCAAAACCACTCAAGGTTAGTTCATACCCCCATATTTTCAAGCTTTTTCATGTTTTTAGGGGGGGGGGGGGGTGGTGAGGAATACAAGTAAAACTTTATTATCACAAAAATACTTATATGTTGCATCTTGATGATAAAAATTAAGATATTATTTGCATAAGGTATAATTATCACTACTTTTATACAATATTTATGATATATTAGTTTTGGTATGCAAAGTTAACAAAAACATAACTCATGATATGCTACAAACATCATAAAGAAAAGCATGATTTGGAAAACTACAAAGTTTTGGATACTTTTACTAAAATATTACTGTTCTAGCAAAAAATGGTTACAATATAGTTATTTACTATTTTGGTAGGTTACAACCCAAAGACAGTATATTTTAACTACATATTTCGACATCAGGCAAGAACACAACTTTATATTCATATACAAGATTATATAAATAGTCTCAACAAACATATAAGATAAACTATAATCGGTATAGTTTGGGAGTTCATAAAACCACACTTTCATTTCAGAAGAACCATATAATTATCCAAAGGTATAATTATTTCATTTTACAAGAAAAAGGATTCATAGTTCATGTAAATCAGTTGATGCTCGTGTGAGACATTCTCTTCACCGTACCTACCTAGTGTACACTACATTATAACTAGAGTCTCCTTGAGGGAGAGCGAGATAGTTTTGTATAGATATATACGGGATTGACAACCCCGCGCCTCAGCTATTCGCTACAGTTAGATTGGCAAGTCTAGGGTGACAAATATCTACCGGTTCCGATACCTGAAGAACGTCGTTCAGGCATATCGGTCATATTAAGCATGGTTAAAATAACTCACACCTGGATTAACGAAACTACTCGTTTTACGGGGTAACTTACACTTAACTAGTTTTATAAGAAGATAAAACTACATACTATTTTTCAGTACAACATTTCTTACATTTTGGTCTTAGGGCTTAAGACTACATTTCACATTTAAGAAAATATTGGATTTTCTAGAGACATGCATTATCATTTTACAAGAAAGAGATACAAAGGAAATACATACATTCTAGTCTTGAGTATGAAACTTACAACTCATCCTTAAAGAAAATATTGGATTTTCTAGAAGTAGACAAAAATCATTTTACACGAAACCGTTACAAATCCTTCTCATACAAAATGCTTATGAACTCACCAACTTAATTGTTGACACTTTTCAAAATCACTTGTATTCTCAAAAAACCAGTAAACATGTATTCAAACCATTTTGAGGGCAGGCATTGCTGCATCATGAATTCTACTTTTTAGTTAATTGTATTTGACTTTGAACAAACAACGTTTGTAAACAATGTAAACATGTAATCTCAATGTATGATGTTTTGGGTTTCTATGATTCATTTATATTCAATTGTTATGATACTGTGAAATGATGTCATCGACCCTCGGACGTTTATTTCATTCTGGTTCGGGGGTGTGACAATTAGAGGTGCAATGCTTGGGGCACTGAGCTCTTAGAAGTCAAGATCAAGCAAGGAATACTTGTTATTACTAGATAACAAGAAAGGTATTCTATTAACCCTAATAATATATATATTTTGTTTTTTTATATATATTATATCTAAGGTTGTAAGGTCAAACCTTGAAATATGATAATGTTTCAAAGAGACTCAGCGTCAGCACGTATCTCAGTATCAGCACCAGCGTGTCAATTGTTCAGTCTGTAATAGTTTAGCTTATTCAGTGCATTGTAACAAATCTTGTATTTATCCTGTTTCCATAGTTAGCTTATTTAGATAGCTAGCGTATCCCTGATTTGTAGGGATTGTCTAGAATAGTAGTATAGAATCCTTTGTATAGGTTTGTGAATGGCTACGCCTTTCACAAACCCTAATAGCTGCTTTGTGCACACGATAATCTCTTTGTGAGATTATCTTTCTTAGTGAAAGTCCTTCTTCGTGAATTCCTCTTGTTCTTACTTATCGTCATTGTTTGATATGTTGATTGATCTAAAGGCCTCTTCAATTGGTATCAGAGCAGGTTTCTCTTATCAAACAAATGGCTTCATCTTCTTCTTCGTTAAACTCATCAAATCATCCTTCTGCTAAAATTCCTCCTTTTGATGAAACAAACTTTGCTATGTGGAAAATAAAGGCTCTATATGCCTTGGAGTCTGTTGATGAAGACATGTTGGACATCGTTGAGAATGGTCCTTATGTTCCGATGTATCAGCCCCTTAAAAATAATGTTCCTGATGGCACTTTGAAGAAAAATCCCAAAGAAAACTGGACGGCAGATGACAAGAGAAAACATGGTCTAGATGTTCGTGCTCGTGCCGCAATCAGCTACTCTCTTCCATACAACATCTTTGGGCTAGTTCAAAATTGCATCTCAGCAAAAGAGATGATGGATACTCTGACTGTATCTTTCGAAGGCACTGAAGAAGTCAAGGCTACTCAAATAAATGATCTCAACCGAAGGTATGAACAGTTTTTTGCTAAGAAAGGTGAAACCTTGACTCAAACCTTTAACAGATTCAATACTCTTGTTAATGATCTTCGGATACTAGATCAGTTGAAGCATAGAACTGTTCTAGTGCAGAAGTTTTTGGATTCTCTGGGTGCAGGTTGGGAGAATCATGTTGATGTGCTGAAAAATGGTGAGAAGATCAACTCTATGGACTTACAAAGTCTCTACGGAAATCTTCGATACTATGAAGAATCCAAGCTTCAAAGAAAGGAACTGATGAAAGATTCTCAGCGTGAATCTTCTGTAGCTTTATTCTCCAACAAAAAGCTAGTGTCAGATTCAGACACTGAAAGTAATTCAGATACTGATTCATCTAAAACTGACACTGATGATCTTGAAAAAGTTGTGGCTAGTGCAGCTTTGATTGTGAAGACTTTTGAAAAATCAGGTCGAAACTTTTCAAAGTTTCAAAAGAAGATGGGTGGAAAGTTCTCAAAAGGATCAGGAGCTGATAAAAGGCATGGTGCTGATAAGAAAGAGAAGGCTCAGTGCTTTAACTGTGGGAGCACTAATCATTTTGCTAAGGAATGTAAACAAAAGAAACAAGGCTCAGATGAATACTGGAAGCAGAAGTACAACAAGCTGATTGAGAAGCTGAAAGCTGAAAACTTGAAACATAAAGTGCTTGTAGCTGAAGAAGAAAAATGGAAAACTGATGAAGAGTCATCAGATGATGAAGTCAAGTGTCTAATGGTCAAAATATAAGACCCGATTGTTTCTGATAAAGACAAAAGTACTTTTGATGCTGATATGTCTGATGCTGTTGAAAATTCTAGGAAGCACAACACTGACTCTTCTTCAATGTACCAGGTTAAAAACTTTGTTTCCTATTCAATGAATGAAAAAATCAAAATGTTTGAGTATTTGGGTGTCATTAATTCTAAGAAGAATCAAACTATAAGAAATTTGCAAAATCAAATTGATCTTCTTGAAACTGATATATCCATGAAAAATAGCATTATTGAGTCCACTCAGGAAAATCTTAGAATTACTAGTCTGTCAAATTCTTCTTTGTCTAATGAAATTGACAATGTTAAAAATCTTTTGATCAAAGAACAAACTGTGCTTCACACTTGGGTAAAATCTCATAAGAATGCTAACTATATTATTTCAGCTCAAATTCTACATTCATGTGAGAAAATTCTTGGGGGTAGTTTTGCAGAAGCTGAAAAAAATTTTAAATCACAAGAAAAGGATTCTGAGGTCTATTCCATGAATGAGATGAAAAACAATTTCAAAAATAAGTTTGTCAGTAACTCTTTTATTAATCAAAGTTTAATTGATGAATACTGTATTACTAATTCTGATGGTATTACTGAGTGTAATGTTGAAATTACCGGAATTGATCCGACCTCTTATCCTGCGCATCTTATAAGACCAACTCCTCTAATTGAGAATATTATTGCTTTTCCTATCTCAAATGGAGTGTTTCATGCTGTTCATGAACAACTTAAGCATTTCCCTGATTGCAATCTGTCTGTGAATGAGTCAAAACCAGACACTGATAGCTCATCATCTAACACTGATCAAACTCCTTCTGACACTGAATTCAGTCGTGACTCAATGATAAAAAAAAGGACTCAAAGCTCTCTTGGTGAATCTTACATGTCAAAATGTGTAAAATCAAAAAATTTGCTCACCAAGAAGAACTTTGGTACTAGAGTTTGTTACAGATGTGGTGATTCCTCTCACAAGATCAGTGAATGTTCTTTTGATAAATCATCCTCAAGAGCTGAAAATATTAAAGTTAGAAATGAAAAATGGACTCTTAAGTCAAATTCTTTAAACTGTCTTCCTAAGGAGTGTTATAATCTATTATCAAACAACTTTGTGAATGACCGATCTTCGAATGGGTCAGTGTGTTCTAACTAGTTTCTCAGCACTGCAGGGTCAGGAGCATCTTTGGTACTTAGATAGTGGTTGCTCAAGACATATGACAGGATCAAAGTCTCTTATGGAAGATTATGTCAAGAAAACTGGTCCTGCAGTTACTTATGGAGACAATGGAAAGGGGTTCACTAAGGGATATGGAAATATCAAGTGCAACAACGTGGTTTTTCAAAACGTTTCATATGTAAAGGCTCTCAAACACAACCTTATTTCTATCAGTCAATTGTGTGATGCTGACTATGAAGTTCACTTTACAAAGAAGGAAGGAAGAGTTGTAAACACTAACAAAAACATCGTACTTTCAGCAAGTAGAAAAGATGATATATATGTTCTTGACATGTTCTCAAGTCACAAGGCACTGATGCAATGCTTCTTTACAAAGTCTCAGACGAATCTTAGCTGGATTTGGCACAAAAGGTTTTCTCATCTGAACTTCAAGAATCTATCCAAGATATCCAATCAAGATCTAGTTAGAGGGCTCCCAAAATTTAGCGTTGTGAAAGACAAGATGTGCTCAACTTGTGAACAAGGAAAACAAACCAAGTCCTCTTTCAAACCCAAGTCATGTTCCAATATATCAGTCCCTCTTCATCTACTCCACATGGACTTGTTTGGACCTATTCATGTTCGTTCACTAGGTGGAAATAAGTATACTCTAGTGGTCGTTGATGAGTTCACTCGATTCACATGGGTAGTCTTCTTGAAGAAGAAAAGTCATGCTGCACAGGAAATTATCTCACTGATCCGTAAAAATGAGACACTGACAGGTCTTAAAGTTAAGCAACTAAGAAGTGATCATGGTACTGAGTTCCGAAACTCAACTCTTGAAGTATTTTGTGATCATAAAGGAATTGGACAAAACTTCTCAGGTCCTCGTACTCCTCAGCAAAATGGAGTTGCTGAACGAAGAAATAGAACACTGATTGAGGCAGGAAGGACCTTGATGATCCATGCTGGTCTTCCTATGTCATTTTGGGCTGAAGCTGTCAATACAGCGTGTTTTACTCAGAATCGATCTCTAATTCACAGGATTCACAAGAAGACACCATATGAAATGCTGAAAGATCGAAAGCCGGACGCATCCTTTTTTCACGTGTTCGGATGTATTTGTTATATTCTGAATCAGTGTGACCCAAGATCCAAGTTTGAACCTAAGGCTGATAAAGGTATTTTTGTTGGGTACTCATCTATTTCAAAGGCTTTTCGTGTTTTTCATGTGAACAGGCAATGTGTCGAAAAAATCCATTAATGTGAAGTTTGATGAGGACTCATACACTGATGAAAAAGTCACTCATTCTCCTTCTATTTTTCAAGAGCTTCTCTCTTGTCCATTCGATGAAGCACCTTCTGCTGGAGATAAGACTAATTCCTCTGATTCTATCATTCCAGTTCCATGTTCCTTGAATCAAGATATTGCAGCCACATCAGCAGATAATTCATTAGGTGCTGATGAAACCCTTGAAGCTGAAGACACTCCTGAAACTGATAATGTGTCAGTATCAAACTCTCCGGAATCATCATCAGTCATTGAACATCGAGATCATCCCGTTGACCGAATTATAGGGAATATTCATGATGGTGTCCGAACCAGATCTAGTGTACTTAATAACTCTTGCATGTACGTTAACTTTGTTTCAATGATCTTACCTAACAAAGTACACACAGCTCTTCAAGATGCTGATTAGATCAAAGCCATGCAAGAAGAACTGAATGAGTTTGAAAGGCACAAAGTTTGGACTCTTGTCCCAAGACCATCCGGGAAGACTATCACTGGAACTCGCTGGGTCTATCGTAACAAGGTTGATAAAGATGGAATCATCACTCGCAATAAGGCAAGGCTTGTAGCTCAAGGGTTTACTCAAATTGAATCCATCGAATATGGGGAAACTTTTGCTCCAGTTGCTCGCATTGAAGCAATCAGACTGTTTCTCGCATACGCATCCTACATGAATTTCATTGTCTATCAGATGGATGTGAAAACAGCATTTCTTCATAGGGTGTTAGAAGAAGAAGTATTCCTAAATCAGCCCCCAGGCTTTGTGGACAAAGATCATCCTGATTACGTATACCGGTTAGACAAAGCTGTTTATGGACTGAAGCAAGCTCCCAGGGCTTGGTATGAGACGCTGACATCGTATCTACTTGAAAATGGATACAGACGAGGAGCAATCGACAATACTCTCTTCATCACAAACAAAGGCTCAGATATGGTTCTTGTTCAAATTTATGTCGATGAAATCATTTTTGGCTCTCCAAATGAGACACTGAGCAATGAATTTGCAGAGATCATGTCTCAAAGGTTCGAAATGAGCATGATGGGGAAAATGACCTTTTTCTTAGGTCTTGAAGTTCAGCAACAAAAGTCAGGTATTTCCAATTTCCAAAGTAAATATATTTCTGACCTGCTTGTCAAGTATTCTCTCAGTGACTGCAAACCAGCCTCTACCCCAGTGTCTAAGATTGATAAAATACACGCTGTTCCAACTGGAACTGATGTCAATCACTCTCTGTATCGAGGAATGATTGGATCTCTCTTATATCTCACAGCAAGTCATCCTGATATCATGTTTGGAACCATTCTTTGTGCTCGATTCCAAGCTAATCCCAAAGAATCTCACCTCATGGCTGTCAAACGTATTTTTCGATACTTGAAAGGAACTCAAAACCTTGCACTGTGGTATCCTCGCGACTCAGCATTTGAACTTTATGGATACACTGACTCAGATTATGCAGGATGCAATTTAGACAAAAAGAGTACATCTGGTGGATGTCACTTCCTTGGCAATCGTCTCATCAGCTGGTCTAGCAAGAAGCAAACATCAGTAGCCATCTCAACTGCAGAAGCTGAGTATGTTGCCACTGGGAGATGTTGTGCTCAGCTCTTATGGATTCAAAATCATCTTCTCGACTATGGGATCAAGTTCTCAAAGACTCCCATATATTGTGACAACACCAGTGCCATTCAGATCACACAAAACCCTGTTCAGCACTCGAAGACAAAGCATATCGAAATCAGACATCACTTCATCAGAGATAACGTTGAAAAGGGAAAAGTTGTTCTTGAACATGTCAAGACTTCGGAGCAACTTGCTGATATCTTCACAAAGGCACTGGATTCTCAATCAACTGCTTAAATTATCGGAGAACTGGGAATGATTTCCTTGTAATTAATTTTGCTATTTAATTGTGCTAATGTTTGATATTGTCTTATAAGCTGATGTACATTGTGCTAATGATGACATACTGATGATATTTGCTACTGAGCACTTTGGTTTGATTTCTTATCTTTATCTCTTCTTCAAGTCTTCTAAATAAAAGTTGAATGATTCACCGTATTAAACCATACACTGATAACAACTTGAAACTCCTTGTCGATGGTTAGATCAAAACACCAAGATCTATCACACGCAACTACCTCTTCTTACCAATCTTACACTGACTCTGTGATTCAGTGTGCCAAAACACACACTGATGAAAGTCTAAAAAATCTTTGCCGATGGTTAGATCAAAAACACCAAGATCTATCACACGCAACTACCTCTTCTTACCAATCTTACACTGACTCTGTGATTTGGTGTGCCAAAACACACGCTGATGAGAGTCTAAAAATCTTTGCTGATGGTTAGACCAAAACACCAAGGTTTATCACACGCAATAATCCCTTCTTTACCCTCCTCTTATTCAGTGTCTAATGATTCAGTAAGATAAACCACTCACTGATAAAGTCACAACACTCTGTGCCGATGGTTAGATAGTATAACTAGTATCTATCACACGCACCAATCTACTTGCTAGCCCCGATTAAGCAAGCTGTACCTTGAATTGACGGAGAAATATTTTTCAGCATGTAACTTCTGTAACACTGATCTCAGCGCTTCCGCAAACACTGATTGACGTTTCACCTTCAGTCAACGGCTCTTTTATCCAACGGCTATTTTCTGCTCTGACAGGTTGTTACGATGCGCCATTATTCTTAATGAAGATAATCATCACCTTTTTAATGAAGATAATCATTACCTTTTTAAAAACCCCCCTTTTTCATTCCATATTTAAACCTCTCTCACCCTTGGTTTAACTTTTCCTTCCACAATTTTGAACTTCTCTCAAAACCCTAGAATTCTAAAATACTCTCCAATGGCGGCATCTCTGCTTACTCCTCAACCTCTCGAAGGGTCGTTCCTGCCCCAAACTCTCCTCCACTTCCAATTCACATCAAGGCAACTAATGTCGTCTTCAACCCTGACATTCCAGAGGTTCATCGAGGTCTTGGACTCGATGATTTTGTCAATTTCTTATCTTCTTGCCGCCTACGATATGCAATCAGTGATGTCCCGTCCGAGTTCTTCCCTGAACAAGTATGTGAGTTCTATTATACTGCAACTGTTAATGAAGAAAATAATGCCATCACCGGAACCATTGGCCATGGAAGACACTCTGTCTTCATCACCGCAAAACTTCTCAGTGTTGCTTTAAGGTTACCTATTTTTGAACCTTTTTCTGATCCTCCCTCTATTGAAAGGTGTAAGCGTATGTTTGATCAACTGGGTTATGATCACTCAAAGGCTGGTACTCGATCAGCTCTTATTTCGCGTCAGTGTATGACCCCAGGTTGGAAATTTTTCACCGGTGCTCTATGCAAGTGTGTGGGTCATAAGTCTCGAAGTGGTGATCAGTTGAGTAACTATGAGCAACAAGTCGTCTGCTCCCTTCTTCTCAACAAAAGACTGGATTATGGGGCTCTATTCTTTGATCAACTTGTTCAGCTTCTTCGTGCAAATGTGCGTGCTGATCATGTTCCGTTTCCACGCTGGATTGCTCTGGTGTTCGACAAATTCTTCGCTGCAGATTACTTTTCTCACTCCGGAAATCCCATCCAATGCCCTCGAATGTCTGTTCGTATGTATCAGGATGATCCTTTGGATACTGACATTGGAATCTCCGATAGGATGAGAGAATGGATTGCAAATCCATACACTGTGCCTTCTCTCACCGCTGACACTGATGAAGGAGGTGCTGATGGTAATCATGTGGATCATGTTGATCAAGAGGTTGAACACCATGATGGTGGTGATTTCTCTACTCAACTTTCTCATCACATCATCTCGGATACTGACAAAGCTTCCTCAGCACCAAAGGATTCCATGAACCAGGGGGAGCATCCCTCGTAGGGGGAGCAACCCTCACAGGGGGAGCATCCGTCACCAGCAGCTCACCACTCTTCTTCGAGGATGCCACCTAGCTCTCCAGTTTCTCCAGTTACCTCAGTTGTTCAAATTCCCGCTTCAGCATTTTCTAAACTCATGACACTGACTCGGGACATGAGTCAGCGTCTACTTCGTATTGAGGCTGACGTTCAACATATGAAGGAGGTTCTCCTACTTACTCCTCCCTCTAGTCCCAAATCTGATGATGCTCAAAAAGAGGGAGATACTGATGATGATGTTGATGCTGATGATCATGCTGATGGTGACCCAAATGATCATGCTGATGGTGAACCAAATGAGAAAGACACAGAACCTGCTGACAACACCATCATTCAGCCTGAATCACCCACGCTCATTCCTGAGTCTGATTCTGCGGGGCATAATAGTCCAGCAGCTACTGAAAAACTAATGATAGATAGTGAGCATGATGAAGAGCATGATGAACCTGATGATGAATGTCAAATTCTTGATATGAACTTCATTAATCCTCTTATTCCAGTTCAACAAGAAAGTTCAGATGACCTTGAAGAATCTCATCCGGTATCAGCCGATCTTATTGCTGATCCCATCTTTCCGGTCCAAGGAGAGGATTCGGACGTTGCTAGTGAAGAATCTCATCCGGTATCTCGAAAGCGTAAGGTAGCAGATACTGACCTGGATCATTCTCAAACTGATACTTCTCTGACTGTGAAGAAACCCAAGTCCATTGTCAGTATTTCAAACCTTGCCGCTGAATGGAACATGTCCCCTGATCAAGTCAAGCAAATTCTTGATGAAGCCAATCGAGCTCAGCTTCTAAAGAACATTGCTCAAGCTGATGAATCTCTTATTCAGCATAAACTTCAGGTCAAGGGATCTTTTGAAGCACAGATGCAGAAGTTCCTGGAATTTCAGTCCAAGGCTCAGTCTTCTCAACCTCCTCCTGGACCTAGTAAGCCTAATACTGACAGTGTTCTTGACCGGATTGATCGAAAGAGATTTGAAGATGTTCTTAATCGGCGAATGTGTGGTGATAAGATCATCAAAGTCAAAGCTTCCAAACCTCGAAACGAGAAAATCCTTATGTTGCTGATCACTCGTCAAGGTCCTTAGCATTCATATACTGAAGTTGTCAAGAGGGATGAGCTGATCAAATATGGATATTCGGAATGGATGGAACTGCTCGATCTAGCATCCAAGCAAACCTCAGCTCACTCTTCGGAACTGACTTGTGCTCTTCATCTGCTGATCAAGAAAGTTCAGCGTTTGGATCTTGTTCCTAAAGAACGACCTCAGCTTCAAGGCCAAAGGTCGTCTGTTCCTAGATCTCGAAGAACCAAGTTTCAAGTTGATGGTGAAGATGTATTGGTTCTAGACTTTGGTGCTGGTGAAATTAACAATTCTCTTCCTCTCAGTGTTGATCCGGTTCAGCATCAATTTATCTCACCTCCTGAACACGAGATGTTCTATCTTGATAAAAACAGGAGGATGTGTTTTTAGCGAACTACTGAGATCCCAAAAGCTCCAACCACTCACCTTGTTGGCTTAAGGCAAATGTGCATGAGTCATCAAGATCTATCCGGAGAATTTCACATTCTTATTGCCATGGAGCTGCTGAACAGAAGACAGGAGTTGCTGGATAGTCCTTACTGGCCAGTCAAAATTGAAGTTGAAGCTGAGTATGAAGAATTCCTTTCCAGAGGTGTCTTAATTTAGTTTGTTTTGAACATCATCATATTGGGGGAGATTGTAAGGTCAAACCTTGAAATATGATAATGTTTCAAAGAGACTCAGCGTTAGCACGTATCTCAGTATCAGCACCAGCGTGTCAATTGTTCAGTATGTAATAGTTTAGCTTATTCAGTGCAGTGTAACAAATCTTGTATTTATCCTGTTTCCATAGTTAGCTTATTTAGATAGCTAGCGTATCCCTGATTTGTAGGGATTGTCTAGAATAGTAGTATATAATCCCTTGTATAGGTTTGTGAATGGCTACGCCTTTCACAAACCCTAATAGCTGCTTTTTGCACACGATAATCTCTTTGTGAGATTATCTTTCTTAGTGAAAGTCCTTCGTGAATTCCTCTTGTTCTTACTTATCGTCATTGTTTGATATATTGATAGATCTAAAGGCCTCTTCAAAGGTTATTGCTTTGGAGATTTTATTTTCATGTACAACTTGAGAAAAACTTAGATCCAAAGCAACTAGGGTTGCATTAACGCATATGAATGTTGTTATGCTCAAAAGCTATCAGAAATAGCAATGTACTTTGCTATTTCTTGCATTTAAGCTTCTTTTACTAGATATAAGTTGAAGTTACTTGCTATTTCATTGATTTGGAAATTTTTTTTAGATAAAATGAAAGAAATAGCATCATACTTAATTGATTAGACTTGAAAAAAAACATAATTTACTCTTTTTACTACATAAGTCGTTTTATGTCCCCAAGTGTAGGAAATTTGTTGAAAATGATTCAACACTTGAAGTTGCAAGGCTTAAAGTTGTCATGAAGACTATTAAAAGAGAACTTACTCACGAGTTCCTTTTAATGTCGTGTTTTGTTTTTCTATAATTAATATTATACAATATTAGCAATTTATTATATTTAGTTACTATTTGAATGATTATTTGTATTTGACATATTATATTTTGTGCAATGAATTATCTTTGATGTGTATGGTATTTTATTTTGTATTACAAAAATTTAAAGGTGTCATTTAATTTGAAAATAAGTAAATCTATTAAAAATAAATATTTTTAAACCATTTAAAATTATGACACACAAAAAATGTGTGTCATCTTTCTTTATGATATGGGCTTTGATGATACGCATTGCTTGTCGTAAATGCACGTCATAAGGTTACGACATGCAAATGCATGTCCTCTTCCTTTATGACAGGGGCTTCCTTGACACACATTTGCGTGTCATCTGAACCTTATTACAACACACAATGCGTATCATTAAACTATATATATATATATATATATATATATATATATATATATATATATATATATATATATTACCTATTGTCTCATGATTATGTTGTCACACCTTATTATGCTTACATATTTTAAAATATAAATAGTTAAAATACTTGAATGTTTGGGATCTTATCTACAATTATTTTCCTTAGATGGTTGTTAAATCCTTATTTAAACAATTTTTATATTAAGTATATGATGAGTGTTTCAATTGGTATTAGAGCATTGGTTTAAGTGAACTATATACTTGTGGGTTATTTGTTAAACCTTTTAATGGTTTGGTTAATAGGCAATATCTTAATCATTAATTAAGATTTTTTAGTAAAAAGAATTTACCGGTAATTTTTTCATAGGGAATCTAAATGGATGTGAATGATTCATAAGAGATATACCCTATGATACATTCTTTTTGTGAATATTTCCTCGTATGCCCGGATAAGCTAATCGCTTTTTTTATCTTTTTTTTTTGTTTAGATGTCGCTGACTCTCTTCCTTCCCTAAAAAGTTCGTCCTAACACCCTCTTCATTCCTTGTAGAATTCTCCAACCATTATTTATGTCCTATTCTTTTTGAAACATTAATTCTCTCAGTATTTGTAAGCTAAAATGTCATAATTATAATTATCAAACCATAATGAAAACTGTCTTAAACAAAGCATGAAATGAAATTATGTTTCTTGCCATATTTGGCGAGTAGCAACAATTAACAAAGCTAATGGAAACTTCATTATTCAACATATGCTTGAATCCCCTAATCTTCATAACAAGCGCAGTTCCTCGGTTACTCATAATCAGGTTCAACTCCATATGCTTCAGTCTTCTACTTTCCTTCAGTCCCTACAATTCCAATAAAATATGAGTACCACATCCCGTATCAAGAACCAAATAATTAGAAGGTGACTAGACTTGGCAATTAGAGACACGAATACATGAATATGTGAGTGAGACTATTCGACATGAATAAATCTTGAAAAGTAAGATAAAACTTATTTCGCTCCGTGTATTCATATTGTCTAAAATTCATGGCTGACATGTTTTCATCAAACGAATACACAAGTTTCCAAGTCTAAAGTTGAGATACTATAAAGTTCAATAAAATACATAACATGCTAGCTCCTTTAGCTTTTTTCTTAATGTTTTTGAGGTATTTTGGGCAGTTACATCTTTAGTGACCTTTCTCCAGTGACCATTCTCCTAGAATCGACTTTTCTATTAAGGCCTTGATTGAAAGATCCAATCTTGGCTTTCCTTTTACCATGAGGAAACTTTTTCTTCTTGTTCGCACCACCATGTCCAATGACCAAGACAGGAGTCGTATGCTTAGAGCTTTTATTCTTAATCAAGCTTGCTTTGACTGATTTTAACAAGCCATGAAGCTCCATAAGGTTCTTGTCGAGATTTATCATATTATAGTTCCTGACGAGCTGATGATAAGAACTAGAAAGCAAGTTCAATATCGTGCCAACGGCTAACTCCTTCGGAAATTTGACACCCAAATTGCCTAATCTACCAATGTATGACTTCATATTTTTTACTTGTGCACACACATAATTGCATCTTGATGTATACAAGTCATCAAGGATTTGACGATATAGAATCTTTCTTTCCAATCTTGTTCTTGGAACATCTCTTTCAGTTGCTTACTAATTTTAAATATGCCAATGCTCTAAAAGCTCTTTTAAAGCTCATGTGACATGGTCGCTGACATGAGGCAAGCAACTTTAGTAGATTCTTCGTCATGTTTGTGGTAGCCAACTAGTTCTTCTGGAGTGACGTTATCATCCACATAAGGGAGATCCTCATCGAGGACATACTTTTCGCCCTAGTACCTCAAGGAAATCCTTAGGTTAGGAAACTAGTCCAAGTAGTTTTACCTTGTGACTTTCTCCTTATATAGGATCGAGATAAGTGAGAAGTTTGAGTTTGGGGTGGGAGGAATAGGATTGTTGTTCTTGTTTAACATCTATAAGATGAAAGGGAATTGATTTATTTTGAATTTTTTGTTAATATAATTTTTAACCCTAAATGAATTATTAACAAGGATAGGATCCATATTTCGCTTTGCAATGTGTAAAGGGATGTCGTAAACACACAACAAATTTATTTAGGAAGGCAAAACAATTTTTCGTTTCAAACTTTTGAGACTCCTAAATCATTTGATGTTCATTGGCGTTCAAAGACATGCTAATTTTGATTTTGTTCATCTTAAATTCAATGATGGGTATGTCGCAAACCATTAAATAGATAGTGAATCAGCCACACACAACTGCTTGATCCTCAATATAAAACAATTCTCATGTTGACGTGCCGGTTAGCCACACATGCTCCATCAACATAAAAATTTTAGAAGTGACTCATCATTTTAGATCTATATTCTCGCATATGATGTGTTTGATAACCACACACTCTCCGTGATTAGAATATAACCAATATGTTAGTTTTCATGGGTAAGACACGACTCATGTTTTTCGAATTATATTTAGACGGGAATTTTGTTTTATAACTTGATTAATACTTTTTATCTTGAAATAAAAAATCCGATCTGCTCTCAAAATACAAAAGGCGGTAAGGGTGGTAAGCACAAAGTGTTTTAGAAACCGAACTTATTATGAATTAAAGAGACATCCTTAAACCAATATAAGAGTGAGAGGGGATGTGGTTTTCGTCCAATAGGAGATAGATAGATAGATAGATAGATAGATAGATAGATAGATAGATACATAGAGAGAGAGAGAGAGAGAAATTTGAGAGAATGAATATATAACTGGCTCTAGTGTTTACCCTGGCAATGTATTTATAGGTAACTTTTAGAAACTTAGATGTATACAAAATCTAGTGTTTATCCTTATCTAATTCGAACCAGCCTCATCCCTATCCAAGTTATGTCAAAACCATCCACCCTATGCTCTAGAGAGGCTTCTGGAATATTCCAGTTAACCCATAAGGTTAATTAATATTCAAGCTTTTTAACTATTTAAATCATTTTTGTTAATTACCAAACTAATTTCTAATTAATTTATTAATTCCTTAATAAATTAATAAAGTAACAATTATTAATCTCAATTTCCACATGGTATTCGGGTCATGAGGCAAACCCAAAAGGAATCTACTATTATTAAAAATATTACCATAATAGTTAATGGTCTTGGACACCCTTTGTATGAGAGATTAGCGATCAATTAGTTTTGTGTGATTGTGTTTTTTAATTGAATTTTCTATACTAAAGTTTTTATACAATTGTGTACTTGTACATAGATACAACTGAATTCAGTTCAAATCAATTCTTTATGTAATTTAAGAGGATTTTGTTGATATAGATTTTGTTTAATTTGATTACTCCTAAACTGTTCATAACTTCAAAATAGTAATTTTTATCATTTAGAGTAATCGTTTTGCAACCTTTTTAAATATCATGTTTCATTTTGTAACAATTGGTAAAATAGGTCAACAATTGACGGTCAATCACCGTGAACAATATATTAATTAGACCTACTATAGAATACCTCAATGTTGATCAAATAAAGTTGAAGTCGTATTATACTTAATTACTCGAGAAGTAATCTATTTTGGAACTCAAAGACTTATACTGATCACCCGACTTCAATTTAGATGCAATTCTAATCCAATGCGGAACCGGTTTCGTGGAAACTTTGGAATTATAACAAATTGAACATGAAACCCTTAATTCTTAATTTTGACATTGTTTATATTATTGGTAATTCATTCTAGGAATAATTTGGAAATCAATCTGGTTGTTTTGGATTTTAACGATCGTGTACATCTATATATATGTATGATAGACATATTATAGAAATAACTAAAGATGTATTGCCATAGTTTTTATAAAATACACATTATTTATAACAAAGAATCATCAAGTAATCACAATATATATATATATATATATATATATATATATATATATATATATATATATATATATATATATATATATATATATATATATATATATATATATATATATATATATATATATATATATAACAAGATCTAATATATGATTATATTGTGTATGGATTATTACTTCATGTAATTTAAACTACCACCCCATATGCATATATCTTTATATATATTATAGTACACCAAAAAGTACAAGGGAATGTTCATGCAAGTATTTGGATTTGGCCACCTTCTAATTCTTCTCACCTCACTCTCGATCATCACTCCTGGCAACCACTAACACTCACAAGTGCACATGCTCTATATCTTGAATGCAATTTTGAAATGTACCTATCAAATCTTCCTTAAATCATGTAGTACACCAATCAACCCCAAAAGTCTTCCAAAATTAGCATAAAATTATCTCAAGTTACAACACTCAATCATCCTCACCTGCCGAAACCGGAGGGTGCTTCCCTCCATGCCATCCATGTTTCCCTCCTCTTTCTAATTGATAAGCTAGCCCAAAAACTCCTCTTTCGATCACCACAATTTGTAACATCTTCCCGTCATCGAAACGGTCTTGTCGAAGACTTGGAAACCTAAGAAAAAACCTTCCTTTTCTTTGACTCTTTCTACCCCTAAAGAGCTTCTCATCAATCCACCTTCTTCTCATCAAAATCGAGCCAAAAAGCACCACAAACCGCAGCCACACACCACCATCGTCGGTGGCACGTAGAGCTCTGACGAGTTTCTCTAGTAGACTTTTTTTTGTTGATATCTAATTTCTTCGGTCCCTAACATGTTTTTTCCTTATTGTGTGTTTAGATCATCTCCAATGCACCCCATTCAAAAAGTCGAGTTAGTGAACCTGTTCCCGATTTTGGATTCTAATCAAACTCATGCGACTAAGGTAAGTTTCTACGACTCAACTTTTATGATTTTCAAGTTTGGGGGAGAATACATGTGTATTTGTTTATTATTATTATTATTTTTTATTTTATAGTTTTGTACACAAAAATTCATCAAACATGTTTATTGTTTAAAAGCTAGTGAAACGGTAAAATAAAAGCGTTGTAACTCACTAAATAATCATACAAGTATAAGTAGAGTACTAAAATATGGCATACCTATACCTTTTTTTTGAAATATGATTATATATGTTGAGTAAAATGAAAAGATTATACAAGTATAATTTTCAAGTTATAAAATCATGAATTTGGTTATATACGCATGAACATGTTGGAATGTAAAAAAAAAGTATTATATATAACTAAAACGATATTTAACATAAAAATGTACAATATAAAATTACATTGCCTAAATTGGTTGAAAAAAAAAGTTTGAGAAAATATATAATATTTATTTGAAAATATCAAGTATCAACTCTTTATTTATATATTTTATGAAGTATTGTAAAAATGATTTATTATATTTTTATAATTAATATGAAAAGATAAATCATTTTTACTGAATTATTAATTTTTGTTACATATAATAGCATAATTGATTTTCGTATTTTAAGAATGGAATTATTATGAAATTATGTATCACGTTGATTATGTAAGTTATTTACTTTATGGTAATTGTTGGTTTTACGTTGGTTGAAACCTAGAAATTATTATAAAAGCAGTCGTTCTGATGTCCAAATTCTATCACGACAAATATTAAAATGTGGAAATATCTTAAGTCTTATGAATCCAAAATACTAAAATACTTTAATCAATAATTACTCTTAAACAACAAAGAGTTATAAGTGTTTAATGAACTTATAACGGAAAGTTTAGGACTATGATGCCTAAACACATTGTTAGGATCCATCACACATGAGTTTTGCAATATAATGTGTGTATGTTTCCTACACTAAGATTGTATGTATTAGACAATTCCCTCTCTATTATAACCATTAATCTGTATGGAATGAGAAATGACAGGTATAAGACCGATTGTATATATTTATACGATTAGACACCCCGCCAACAATTGCTAGCTACAACCATCTTCTAGTGAGTCTTACAGACTTTCCTGCACTACATATCCCACAACATTGATAAATCGTTGGTGTGGACTTTCAACACGACCCTTCGTAGTTTTGGTGTAGAGGTCTCATCTCATAATTTGGTTATGAGCTCTTTATAGATCTCAAATTTGTTTCCTTGACATATAGAATTGAAATGGGATTTATGTGGGGTTTTTGTTCACTTATACAAGTTGAAAGAGACTGTATGTAACGGGAAAGTTAAGAATCAAAATGATAATTGTCATTACCAAAATTAAGTCAAATAACACTTCACTAATATCAGGACACAACCAGACGATGTTTATAAACTTACACTTAATAGGGTATTTATATAAACCATTCACTTTTGTAAGAAACGATTTTTGGTGATACTAGTTATTTTTTAACAAATAAAAAGGTACAACATTATTTCATCTAATATTCAAAAACTTTTTATAAAATTATACTTTTTCTTCTTAAAAGTTATATGGAGTCCAAACCTGTAGAACTCACTACCAACGTGTTGTTGACGTATCTTAAAACATGTATTGTTAGGGAATTAAGACGAAGGAGATTCAAGCGCAAGTTTTATAGCATCTTCAGTTTGTATTAACTATATTTTGCTTCCAATGTTTGCATCTATGAAGTTTGTAATGATACATGTATTAATGTAAGAAACATTTGGTAATGTTTAATATTGGTAATTTAGGCTATTACGTATTGTTAATGTATGTTTTGACTATGATATTTATGTATTGTTAATGTATGTTTTGCCTATGATATTCATTAACATGATATTCATTATGTATTGTTCATGTGAGAAGCATCACCATATCGATAACATACTTTAATTCCTGGATTCTTTCCTTTAGCATTAGAATTCAACTAAAGAATCATAATAACTTTGACTATTTGATTAAAGATTTCTTGTTTTAGTTTTGGAAAAAGGAATGTGATCGATGGTACGCTCAAATACCACCTTTTCATGAGGCTCATGAAGCATTGAAGAGTCATCTGAGGTAGAAGACTTTGATTGATCTTCAGGTTCAGAATTGCATATTGAGCACTGAGGAAACATGCTAAGAATTTTGTTTACAAAATGAACTTCACCATTACATATAGGAAAGTTTAGCAAAATATTAGTGGAGGGTAGAACATACTCATGATGAGAAGGTTGGTGAGAAGGATCAAGATCAAATAATTTAGAAACGCATTTGGTAATGTTGTTAGAATCAGTAGAGTTGTGAGTATCAATTAAAGTTTGATTTGTAAAATAAGAACTCACAAATCTAATTGTAAAATCTACTTTTAAACAGTTAGCCTCATGGAAGGTTTTTTTTAATTTTAACAAATTTGGTTAAGGAAATTGCACATTCTATATCACCTCCATGAATTTTTCTCACACTGATCTTAGATCTGAACATTTATAATTCTTGTGACATTGAAGTGAGAAGAAGCCTAGTTTTTCAAAATAAGTTCAATGCATTTAGCATGATCAACATCTTTTTCTTTTCCAGTTTAAAGAAAATTATTTGTCAGATAGATACATGTGTTTTCCCTTTTTAATACAGAAGGAGATTTTTCGAGAAAATAGAGTTTTTCTTTGAGTTTCTTTAACACAGGACTGAGAGAAAATTTTTCTTAATCTGAGACCAATAAATTGAGACATAAGTGATCGATCGTGTCATCTTTTATGATATTTTCAACAGAGGAGAAATTAAAAAGATTCTTACCTGATACGCTAAGGTATCATCCCATTCTGACTTGAGGTCCTTAGCAGCGTGAGGAAGATCAGCGTCAAGGACCCAACGTTGTCATGTGAAATGTCAGCGTGAGATTTAACAATCATGGCCATGAGACACTTACCTCTATCGTTTGATGAGTTTTCCTTATCAAAAGTAGATGATAAAGTGATCATCATCTCTTGAGAAGTTAAGTAGTTTTGTACCAAACGATAGACAGAAAAAGGGAGCGAGTTTCCAAGAGCAGTTCTCGCCTTTACATCGAGATTCAACATCCTTTTCTCTTCCTTGTTACATCCGAGAATAGATTTCCCTTTCAACTTACTACCAGATACACCATCATTGGATGATTGATGCATAGAAGCGATAGGACCTTTATTGATGACATCGAGCATATCAAGGTCCATGAACTCGAGAGCTTCCATGGCCTTTGATTTCCAGGGAGAGAAGTTTAGTTTATCAAACGGAAGGATCTTGTTACAGACAGTTGATTTTGGAGTGAGGGAGGTCGACATAATTACTTGAGTGTATCAAAAACCTGATCTGATACCAATTGAAGGTTTGTATTGATCGGATACACTTCGAGTAAAAAGATGAAAGTAAAATTTAATCTAAGAAAATAAAGAACCGAAAGTAAATAACACAGTGAGTTCTCCAAATTGTCTTTCACCAAGAAAGGTTGTTATCTTCACAAAGAAAACGGGTTGTCACAAAGACAGTCACCAAGACGCACTTAACATTAGGGTTTACCCTAATTTTGTTTATATAATAATATCCCTTGATTAAAGGGATTGTGCCTAATCTATACTAAGAATCGATTCTTATCACATCCTTATCGGATCTGCTATCTATTATGTACTTACCTATATCATTACCTGATATACAAAATATTAGAATAGAATAACTATACTAAGCACTGACGTTGATAGGCTTGATACGTTGGTGTTGTCGGTGTTGTAGATGCTTACGCTGACAGATGTGGAGAGTGTTTGAATCATAAGATCATAAGGTGTGACCTTACACTGAAGAGCAAAATGGCTTAAGGGTGGAAAGTGTTTCAGGTGGTATCCAGAGAAAGTTGTAAATAAATGAAGAGAATCTGCAACATTTTATAGGCAATTTCGGCTTGTGCGCCGTAAACTTGATCGGGGGTGCTCATGTGGCATCTTTTGGGCGCTGACACATGTCGCGATCTTGTGGTATGTCAGTGGTACGCCGCACGCCTGGGCGTGAATTTTTTAATAAAACTTCAAAATATGTATCTTCTTTATATGAGCTCCATTTTTTATGCATTTTATCTCCACAAGTAACTATGGATGAGATCTACAAGTTTCATTTATATTATGTCGGCTAATTTTGATTTTATTTTTTAAGTTATATTTTTAACAGGCTTATACTATTAAAGTCTGTTAAAAATTCATAACTCTCTCGTACGATATCCATTCTTGACTATCTTTATATCGATGGATAGATATTGACGAGATCTTCAACACTCATTTAGATCCTTTTGGATAAAATCGACCAATCTAAAATTCGATGTTTGTGTGAACACTGCTACGCTAAAACTTCGAAAAACCATAACTTCCTCTCACGAAGTCAGATTTAGGCACTCTTTATATACACACTCTCAGTTTTTCAACTACTATGAATTTTGTTTAGATTAATTTGGCTAAAAATAATTTTCTCAAAGTTTCAATTTTATTGATACGTAGAGTCGTGTCGGTTCAATCATGAAACTTCGATGTAGCATAACTTCTTCATACGAAGTCAAATTTCAGAGTTCTTTATATGTACCAAATCCTTGAAACATATACTATAAATTTGGTTAAGGTTATTTCTCCTAAGTAACCTTCTACCAAAATGTCATCTTTTTTGTTTTTTATATATCTTAACCGTCTAACCCTAATTTGCAGGTGTTATAGATTTCTATAAAGTGTGATTGTTACAATGTTAAGTAATAGGTCTTGTTATATTATAACTAATGACTACTAAATCACAAAAAACTCATCTTATTTTACTAAGTGTATTAGGACGATTATCATGCTTCCATGAAAGATACTTACAAAGTAAAAATCTGGAGCAATACCAACCCCACAGCCGAAGATGGGACGACCTAAGAAGGGCTACCCAAAGCCCACATCAAACCCAAATCCAACATCGAAATCAACACCAAAATCAACAAAAGAGGATCACGGTCCGCCAATACCCAACTATAAACCTACCACAAACTACAAGGGAACTAGAACAGCTAATCTCGAAACAAATGACGATTGCTCTTGGTAACATAAGATGCATTTATCGTGGAATACGCCTAGCAGCAAATGGTAGGACTTGTGTAGTATAAATTGATGATGGGACACCCATAGGAGGAGGCAGTGGATCTGGTGGTGGGCCAGGCAGTAGTTCTAATGTAATTTTTGAAGGGCCCAAAAGGAATTTTTCTTACAAAGACTTTATAAGTTGCAAGCCTAGGAATTTTTATGGGAATGAAGGTGTTGTGTCTCTAACTAGATGGATCGAAAATATAGAATCTGTTTTTGAGATTTACTACTATTTTGAGGGTGGCAAGGTACGATTTTATACATGTAGCTTAATGGACGGAGCCTTGACATGGTGGAATGACCATGTAAAAATTTAGGTATTATTGTAGCGAACTTCATGTCATGGGAATACATAAAACCCTCCTGATAGAGGAATATTGTCCTCGAGACGAAGTGCAAACATTGGTGAACGAGTTGTGGAACATTAAAATGAAGGGATTCGATGTCAAACCATGTACCACCTGATTCAGTGACCTTATGCTTCTTTTTCCAAGCATAGTAAGCCCAAAAAGCAAGAAGGTGGAGCGCTACCTATGGGGTTTGGCCCCATAGATTAAAGGGACGGTTATTTCATCAAATACACCTACTTACCTCAATGCCAAATGGCTAACAATTCAATTGAAATAACAACACAACAGAAAAACTATGTTGGAAAGTCTCCATAGTGCAACAAGTGTAACTGAAACCAGGTCAGAGAATGTTTTGATTGCACCAGGTGCAACAAGAAAGGGCACACAATGAGTCATTGTCGAAGCTCAAAATATGCTATAAGCAACCCACAGGTTGGTACTAGAATAAGTGGAGGAATAGGAAGAAATTGTTAGGAATGTGGTGAACCGGGGAACATCAAGAGGGACTGCCCAAAAAATAAAGAACAATGGTGGGAATGTTTGTGGAAGGGAATTTGTGATTGGGAGCAAGGATGCAATTCAAGATCCTTCAGTGGTTTCTGGTACGCTCCTCATAAACAACGTATATACTATTGTACTTTTTAACTACGATGCTGATAGAATTTTCGCAACTCTGACATTTAAACAACTTTTAAATCATGATTCTAGTAAATTAGATGTAGCATATGAGGTAGAGGTAGCGAACGGCCAAATAAAACGTACAATTGAAATACTAAATAATTGCACCATAACTCTAAACGATTGATCATTTCCAATAGATGTCATGCCTTTTCCAATTGAAACCTTTGACCTTACAAGAGATATGTATTGTTCATCGCCTCACCATGCTGAGATTCTGAGATACAAAAATTATGTACGACTAAACCTACCTGGCGGAGAAACTTTAATTGTCTATGCTGACAAGTTAGGAAAGAATTTGAAGCTTATTTCTTACACCAAGACCTAGAAATATCTACATAAGAAATGTTATGAATTCTTGGCTCACATTGTAGATAGAAAATTATGGCGAAGGAAATCAAACATATCCCTCATGTGTGTGATTACCCTGATGTTTTTCCAGAAGATCTACATAGACTACTGTCGAGTCGTCAGGTCGAGTTTCGAATTGACCTAATCTCCCGAGCAGCATGGGTGGCGAAATCACCCTATAGATTAGCTCCATCTGAGATGTAGGATTTTTCGAGCCAACTTTAAGAACTTCTTAACAAGGGCTTCATCCGGACGATCTTTTCACCTTGGGGAGCGTCAATGTTATTCGTCAAAAAAAGGATCGATCTTTTAGAATATGTATCGACTATAGGGAATTGAAAAAGATGACGATCAAGAACCAGTATATGCTCCCTACAATCGATGATTTGTTTGATCAACTCCCAAGATCTAGATACTACCCAATTCCCCAACAGTTTTTATGGATCTCAAGAATAGATTTTGCAAGCCATAATTAGAAATGTTTGTGATGGTGTTCATCGGTGACATTTTGATTTACTCACAAACGAAGGATGATCATGGACAACACTTGCAACGGATTTTAGAACTACTAATAACAGAGAAGTTGTACGCAAAATTCTCTAAATGTAAATTTTGGATCAGGGAAGTCCACTTCCTAGGACATGTGGTGGGAAATAAATGGATTCATGTGGATCCCACAAAGATCAAAGTAGTAAAGAATTGACAAGCACCAAAAATGCCAACGGAATTGCGTTAATTCTTAGGCCTTGCTAGTTACTATTGGAGATTCAACAAGAACTTCTCAAAAATAGCAAAGCATCTCACTGCATTAACACAGAAAGATAGAAAATTTGACTGGGGAGATAAGCAAGAAGCTACATTCCAAAAGTTGAAGATAATGTTGTGTAGTGCATAAAAATTATCCTTGCCTGAAGGAACAATAAAATTTATCATGTATTATGATGCATCGATTCAAGGACTGGGATGTGTTCTAATGCACAGAGAGAAAGTGATCGAATATGCCTATCGACAAATTATACAACTGATGATCTTCAGCGGGGAGCAATAGTCTTTGCTCAAAAAGTGTTGAGACATTACTTGTATGGTAAGAAATGCACTATCTTTACATATCACAAGAGTCTCCAGCACATCTTTGATCAAAAGGAACTACACATGAGGCAAACAAGATGAATTGTGTTGCTAAATGATTACGAATGTGAAATTTGATATCATCTAGGCAAAGCAAATATAGTGGTTAACGCTTTGAGACGTAAGGAAAGAGTGAAACCTCGCCAAGTATGAGCTCTAACCATGATTATTCATTCCAACCTTGCCGCTTATATCAAGTATCTTAACTTGATGATCTGAAGGAAGAAAAAATTGTAGATGAAGCATTAAGAGGTATGGATAAACAATTCGAGCTCAAAGATGATGGAATTTGTTGTTTCATGAACATAATATGGATGCCAATGTTTCGTGATATCCGGAGCTTATTTTTAGATGAAGCTCATAAAACAAGATATTCAATTCACCCAGGTTCAGATAAGATGTACTTGGACTCGAAGAAATTATATTGGTGGCCTAATATGAAAGCTGAAATTGCCACTTATGTAGTTAAGTTTCTGACTTGTTCTAAAGTCAAGGAAAAGAATCAAAATCCCTCAGGATTGCTCCAACAGCTTGAAATTCCCGAGTGGAAGTTTGAAATTTTTTGATGGAATTCATAACGAAGTTACCTAGGACTCCAAGTGGTTACGAGACTATCTGGGTAGTGGTAGATAAATTAACTAAGTCCACCCACTTCCAACCAATCAAGGAAACCCACAAGATGGAGAAGTTGCTTAGAACTTACCTTAGGGAAATTGTAAAACTTCACAAATTTCCAATTTCTATTATCTCAGATAGGGATATTAGGTTCACTTCTAGGTTTTTCCATTCACTTCAAAAATCCCTAGGAACTTGGTTACATATAAGCATAACATACTAACCACAAGTCGATGGACAAAGTGAATGAACAATTCAAACTCTGAACAATATGCTCCAGTCTTGTGTGATTGATTTTGGTAATACTTGGGATACCCATTTTCCATTCATTGAGTTCTCCTATAATAATAGATACCACATCAAAATAAAGGCCACACCATTTCAGGCTCTTTATTGATGAAAATATAGGTCTATGTTGGACAAAAATGTGATATATACTCAACTTGCCGGAAACTGTATGGGTGATATACTATGCATTGGGCCTCAATAATCCGTGAAAATATAGAGAAGATAGTGCATATTAAAGAAAGACTTAAGGAGGCGCGTGATCACTAGAAACATTATCCTAGCATGAGGTGTAAGTCTTTAGAATTCAAATTGGGTGATAGAATCATGTTGAAGGTCTCCCTATGGAGGGGTATGATTCGATTTGGAAAACAAGGTAAATGAAACCCACGATACATAATGTTCACCATGTATCAAACTTGAAACAGTGTCTGTCTGATGACACCCTTATTATTCCTCTTGAATAGATTCAATTAGGCACCAAACTTCACTTCATCGAGGAACCGGTAGATATTATGGATCGTGAAATCGAACGCTTAAACCAAAGTCGCATCCCCATTATTAAGGTGTGCTGGAACTCCCAATGAGTTCCAAATTTCACATGGAAGCATGAAAATCAAATGAAACAGAAATACCCCTTATTGTTTAATGATGTTCCATCTACAAGTTGAATTTAGGGACACAATTCTTTTCAACGGGTGGATAATGTAACACTTTGAGAATAGGTCAAGAATTGATGGTCAATCACCGTGAACGTTACTATAATTAGACCTATTTTACTATACCTCAATCTTATTAAGCAATTTTAAGTGGTATTATACTTAATTACACAAACAGTAATCTATTTTGGACCTTAAACAATTATACTTATCATCCGAGTTCAATTTAGATGCTATTTTATTCCAGTGAGGAACCGGTTTCATGGAAATAATGGAATTATAAGAAATTAAACTTGAAACCCTAAATTATTGATTTTGACATGTTTTCTACTATTGGTAATTAATTCTAGGAATAATTTGGAAATCCAATCCGGTTGTTGTGGATTTTAGCGATGGAAATGACATAATATTTATAAAATCGCGTACATGTATACATATATGTGTGAGGTACATATTATATAAACAATTAAAGATGTATTGACATAGTTTTTATAAAGTACACATTATACATAACAAATAATGACAATATATATGTTTTATAATTATAGTTATATAGCAACACTAATACATACATACATATATATATATATATATATATATATATATGTGTGTGTGTGTGTGTGTGTATGTATGTATGTATGTATGCATGTGTGTGTGATTTCCAAAGACCAATTACAAGCATGTATAACAAATTTGGCTTTACTTTACATGAAAATCACATATTCTATATATATTATACATATTGTAAGGTCTCACCTTATGATCTGAGGAGTCAAACACTCTATACACTGACTGTCAGCGCCAGCGCCAACATCATCAGCCCCAACGCCAACGTCTTAAAGCCTTATCAGCATCAACGTATAGTTAGTAATCTAATGTAATATTCATATATTAGGTAATTATACATATATGTATAGAATAGATAGTAGATCGGATATGTTGGTGATAAGGATCGGTCCTTAGTATATATTAGATATAATCCTTTGATTGAAGGGATATACTAGCATAGTTTAGTATACATTCAACATTAGGGTAAAACCATAAGGTAATCGTCTTTTTGACAACCCATTTTCTTAGTGAAAACAACTCCTTTCTTAGTGAAACACAACTTTGTGATTATTTCGTGTTCTTTACTTTTTATTTTCTTTATGTTGTTTAGTTAGTTTGTTCTTGTTTATTATAGTGGAAGTGTATTTGATCGATAAAAACTTTCAATTGGTATTAGAGCATGTTTCAGATACATTCAAGTAATTATGTCAACCTCTTACAATTCCGAATTGACTACTTGAAATAAGATCCCTTTGTTTGGTGAACTCAACTTCGTTGCTTGGAAATGAAAGGCCATGGATGCTCTCGAGATCATGGACTTTGACATGCTTGACATCATCAACAAAGTTCATATCGCTGTTATGCATCAATCATCCAATGATGGTGCATTTAATAGTGAGATAAAGAAGAAATTTGTGTCGAGATACAACAAGGAAGAGAAAAGGGTGCCGAATCTCGATGTAAGGCAAGAGTTGATATTGTAAACTCACTCCCTTATTTTGTTTATTGTTTGGTTCAAAACTGCTCAATTGCACAAGAGATGATGATCACACTATCATCTTCGTTTGAAGAAGAAAACTTCTCTGACGACGAAGCCTCAAAAGGTAAGTGTTTCATGGCCTAGATCGTTGAATCTCACGCTGATACATCAAATGACAGCGTTGACACTCTTAACGCTGATCCTTTTCTAGCTGTTACAGACCTTAAGTTAGAATTGGATGCAACCTCGGTGTATCAGGTAAAAAATCTTGTTAACTGCTCTTCCATTGAAAACTTCAAAGAGGATCACATGATTGATCACATACTTTCTGATTTCTCTGTTTCGAACGAAGAAAGATCTAAATATGGAAATTCTTTTAATAAACACTACAAAATCACCGAGATATCCCTTTACTCGGCATCCTCCCCTTTCTAAACCTAGCCCAACGTACTTCTCCCATCGTCGATTGATGTCCAACCCCACTGCAATCAATTATGGCTTATTTCCCCAACCCGACGACAAGGTTAGAAGCACATGACCATGTGTGACCTTCGAGGAGTTCCACCCAACAACAGTCACAAGCACTTCGACCTCATTCCTCCACCATCAGTTGTTTTCCACCCTATCGAACGAGACCAAAATCCATGTGGCCCTCTTCTTCCACACACCGGTCATTGGCTCGTTGCCAGATTTTCCATTCACTCGACAACGATTTATTCTTCAACTTGACGTCTATCTCCTTCAATCAACACTCATATTGATCTATTGTCTTTTTTAATTGAGTTGAATCATCCCAGTTTATCGTTTCTATACATTTACCAGGTATGACATTTTTATTTTTGAAATTCTTTTCTTTTTCAAATCAATTGATTATTAGAGTATATAAGATTTTTTATGGGTTAACTTGTTTAATACAACTTGTTGAAGGTGTTCGACATTATATTTCAAGGTAAATCTATGACAATCGGATAACGCACAGAAGGTGTTCGATAGAATGCATACGAGATGTTTCAATCCAAATTCTCGGTAATTGACTAATTCCATATCTAAATCATACTTTCTAGTAATTTTTACAATTAGCATGCTTGTGAAATATTTGATCAGTAGTGTCTGTGGTGAGGATGAAATTTCCAAGCAAATATTGCTAACACACCCATGTATTCTGCCATATTTTATGTATTCTACCAGAATATATATTAAGATTTTGAAGAATCTATGCATTATTAAACTTAAAATTCTCAGTAGGATACAATTAGTGTTTGTTTTTTACTTTTTCTCTCTTGCAATGTATATAAAAAAAACCCAATTGGTGTTGTTATTTAGAAGAAATTAGACTGTTATGATGTGAAAGTTGAGTATGAGGTGTCAATCGATTTGGGTGTATTCTGTCCTAATTTAATTATATAAATCCATTCTTTTAGAATGTTTGTATTCTAGCATAATGTATTTTATGTATTCTGTCAAAGCTAATAAAACAAATCTTATCAATAATATTATTTTAGAACGAATTAGTGTTTTTGTTAGATTTTAATGGTTTTTTTTTTGTCTTTTTAGGTTTTGAAGAGTTTATCATTCATGTGGAAAAGAAAGAAAATATGGAAAACAAGAGTGTCTTATAGTAAAATGTATTCCGCCAGAATGTATAAAATGAATCTTAGCAACATTATTCTTTCAGAATAAATTAGTGTTTTTTGTTGGATTTTGATGTTTTTGTTGCATTTGTGATAGGAATGGCTTGAAGACCTTATATGAATGACATGAAGAATGAATCAAAGATTTATCATAATCACAGTTTTAGAATGTTGTTGTTTTTCTTAAGAATTACACTTGTTATGCTTTTAGAATGTTGTTATTATTCAAGAATGTTATTTTTGTATCAAAATCATAGAATATAATTATTTGATATATTATTAGTTCAAGAATCAATTTTGTATATTGTTTCATAATGTACTTATTCATGTTTTCTTCTTATTTATGTATTCATAAACGATGTCATAAACTGTTATTCTAACAAAATGTCATTCTAACAGAATCCCTTCAAATTCAAAATTTTGTTTTTTAAATATAGTTAATTGTCTAAAATACCCTTTTAATTAAATTTGGGTGATATTATGGTTCATGATATCCTATTGTAATATCATAGACCTTCAAAATCATATTCATTCATTATTTTCATCTATTGGTCCAGAATTTTCCTTACATACACACAATAGTTACTTAAAACACAATAACCTAACCATATATATATATATATATATATATATATATATATATATATATATATAATAACCAAAATTATATGCAGAATAAAGGTTTGATAATAAACATCAAATATTATATAAAATACATAATATATATGAAATCTACATATTTATATTGAAAATATGAATAAAGATAGTTATATTGATATAAGTCATATAAGTATTTATATTGAAAATACAAAATGTATGTATTTAACTATTTATATTAAAAATACAAAGAAAAAATACTTATACTGATAATACAAAAAATGCATTTATAGTGAAAATACAGAAAACAAAAAAAAAGGTTTTTATATTGATAATAAAAAAATATGTAGTTATATTGAAATTTGAAGAAATAATAATAATAATAATAATCAAAATAAAAATAAAAAATGTATTCAAATTGTTTAGGTGGTATACAACATATATGATTGTTTTAGATAAAGTACACAATAAACTTTTGAGCTTAGTGGTAAACTTGTTGCTTTGTGACATTGAGGAGGCGGTTTCGAATCCTACTGTCCTCATCCTCCTATTTTAATAAATGATCCAATGTGACATCCTTAATTTTCATGGCCAGAAAAGACCGATTTGTTTATACTATGTGTTTATATATTGTTTGTCTATTTCAGATGGGCATAGAATTGATCTTTTATACAACTGTTAAATGATTTAAACTGTGTAAGTATTTGTATCTACGAAAATGTTGGGTAGAACAAGGGTAGATGGGATAGTTGGTGACTATGGAGTTAGCGTCTATTCTATAAACCTTGGTGACGATGTGACTTCATGCCTATTTGATGAACCTTGGCGACTATGGAGTTAGTGCACGTTGAGTAAACCTTGGCGACTATGGAGTTAGCGCTTGTTGAGTAAACCTTGGCGACTATGGAGTTAGCGCTTGTTAAGTGAACCTTGGTGACTATGGAGTTAGCGCCTAATAGCTATGGATTTAGTACCTGATAGATAAACTTTGGCAGCAATGGACTTCGTGCCAATTCCTTAGATAAATCCTTAGGAATGAATGAATGAAGGATAGTTGGTTCTTAGGGTAAAACCTTAAGAAATAAAGAAGATATTGGGGATGGGTAATTGGGTTGATAATTTGATGATTAAAGATAATAATTATATTATTGTGGCTTGAAAACCCTATATGCTCACCAGGCTCCTAAGCCTGACCCACTCAGTTTTCTTTGCATTACAGGTAATGGCACAAGGGTATAAATTGGTGGACTTGACGAGAGATTTTAGATTATAGATCAGTAGTTATAAATAATTGTTGTAAGGTCTATTTTATATTGTTTATGCTTTCGGTTTGTATCGGAACATGACATCCCGAGATTTTGTTATTTAATGAAAATACATTTCTTTAAGAAATGTATTTCATAACAAATACTTCGTACTTATGTGTTAGAAAAAGTGACGTGATGTCATTGAATGCGTATGTACTCGAATGACGTCATTTATGCGTAGCTGAGGCGGTTCCGGGTACGCTGGGCGTACTCCAAAATTACGTTGGGCGTACTCGATTAAGCAGACTTCAAACTTGCGTAACTTTCGCATACGAGCTCCGTTTTTGACGTTCTTTGTATCCACGCGTAGGTGAGACTATACTCTACAACTTTCATCTAGACTCTGTCGGCTGATTTCGAATTATTTTTTATTGTATTATTTTTAGTAGGCCGGGACAGGAAAACTCCGTTATAAATTCATAACTTCTTCCTCCAACGTCCGTTTTCATCTGTCTTTTTACCGTTGGACTACTATCAACGAGATCTCCGATTCTCATTTAGATTTTTTCGGCTAGAAGTCACTCGATCTCGAATTCGAGTTTCGGGCTGCATACTGCTAAGTCGAAATTTAGAAAAATCAAAACTTCCTCATACGAAGTCAGATTTGGACGTTCTTTTTGTACACGCTCTCGGTTTAACGAACTCTACAACTTTCATTTAGATCTCTAAGGCCAAATATCGCCCTAATGTAAATTCACCATTTACGTCGCGTTGTGTCGTGCCGATTCTGTCGCGAAACTTCGACAGGTCATAACTTCTTCGTTATAACTCGGATTTCGGCGTTCTTTATATGTACGGAATCTTTGTAACATATACTACAACTTAGTTAAGATTAATCCTTCTAGATAATCTTCCATCAAAAAGTCATTTTTGATGTTTATCGTCTCTAAATTAACTAGCCCTGATGACGTTACATCCAAAGAACATGGTCACCAAAGACACATCAACAAATCTAGCCTAGTCAGCGCACATGTTGCTTGCCACCTATATAGGTGACCAGTTTAACCTGTAAAAATGGCAAAACCGAAAAAAATATTGCAAGTTGCGGCATGAACGAACCAAAATCTTATCAAAGGCTAAAACTGATATTTTTAGTCAAACTTGAGGTTTATTAAGGCATTATCCCTTCTATGAATTGGTTAAATATTTTATAGCCACCAACCAAGATGGCCCACATGTTAGAATTTTTCAGTGGCAACCGCCTTCAAAAATGTAACTTTTATAAAAGTAACCCTTACACTCTTTTAGACACGATCAAAATGGTACCAGTTTTTCATAGGCGGACTTTTGTTAACCAAGCAATTATATTGATTATTATGTCACTTTTCTTTTATGTATATGTGGAAGTGTTTAACTAAAGTTAGGGGTGAAAATTGATGACACAACACGACAAAAATACACGAAACGAAATGAAATTGAGACGAAAATAAAATTCCAATTCGTATTCGTGTCATGTTCGTGTCAGGTGTAAAAAACACGACGTCGTGTCGTATCGTGTTCGTGTTCAAAATTAGACACGATTTAACATTTTTTGTCGTGTTTTTCGTGTTATATATGAATCAATATTAATTAAGGGGTTGTTTGGTAGGATCTGAATTTTTAATAGCTGAATTTTTAAGAGGTTTGAATTTCTAAGAGGGTCTGAATTTTTAAGATCTGAATTTTCAAATGCTATTTGGTTGGAACCTCTGAATTTGTTATGCTGAATAATAAAAATGACCATTTTACCCTTCTTTATGATTTCTTTCAATTACAACATAATGTCAACCTTTTTCTTATTAAGGAATCATACTTTGAAAGCTATAACAAGTTCTATCATTCTATTTTCAATCTTTTAATAGAAAAATACAATGCAATAATAATCTAATAACTAGAAATATAATGCTACTTCTTGTTACAATAGTCCGATCAGCCAAATTTCATCCCCGTTTAATATCACCATGTGAAAACCAACCATTTTGTAACGTATAAAAAATAATTATTTGCCAGCAAGATCTTCAGCTTCATGAAGTATCTTCAAATCGACCTATTATGCATTCATTACAACACATCAACCTGTTAAGCAAACCCAATGCTGGTGAAATCATCAACCTGTTATGCCCATTTTCAAAAATAAGTCAATAAAGATTTAAAACCTATGATTTGATTCTAATGATTCAGAATCAGAACAACTTTCCATTAGCAAAAATCAAGACCATTGATTCCAAAAATACACTTGCTGATACTAGAAAAAACCATAGCAAGTTTCATAAAAATAACAATCCTAACAACCGATGGAAAGGAATCAGTCTTCAAAATCATGTGTCAAAGGTAACAACAAATTAGGGGATACGATTTCATGTGTAGACTTCAATCTAGCACACTGAAAAGA